>NC_140188.1:30328486-30655986 GCF_965226575.1 Pagrus pagrus
TACACAGAGCCAGTGTATATTTCTTTTGCAGTTCTGGAGGCGTGTTGGTGTGTACTCTGTGTGTGTGTCTGAGTGTGAAGGGTGTGTCGTATCAGTCCCGTGGTTGCGTTTTCATAGCCAGCATTGTTTAGAGGTCTGGAATGGCAGCGACGTGTCACACTCGGTCTTCTTTTGGCAGCCAACGATGTTTTATTTCCTATTCGCTTCAGGAAATCAGCAACTTGCGCAACAAAGAGAACTCTGTTGACTTTCTGTGGAGGCAAACAGAGTCATGCTGCTGAGGACAGCTGCACATAAATCTGATACAGGCACAATAATACAAGAGGAGCATCTGCCTCCAGATTCAATGTTGAGATGAAGGTTATATGATGTAAAATAGACGGAGAGCCACCTCGTCATCATGCAACTGTCACACAGATATCTAATCATAGTAACAACAGACATATTCCAGGATTAATGACAGTATTACAGTCTTTACAACAGGCAACTATTTAATTGTCTTCAATTGGGGTTTAAAGGAACAGTTCTCCCAAAAAAGAATAAGATCAACTGAGTGAACTCAGCACTCAGCAGAGACTCTGGTTCTCTCTCTCCTCTCTGTAACGTTACGTTCATGAACTAAAGCACATTTCCCCTCCAGCTCCAGTCAGCAGTCAACATGACAGAACAGAAACACCCGGCAATGGAGGTCACCTCCGGATCACTGCTGCAGTCAGGTTGATAAACAGGAGTGAAGATAAATCCACTTTTTCACCTCCACTTCCACTCTGCCCTGCCGTCCCCACACAACACTCGGAAAATATCGTATGTTTTGTTTTGTTTTGAACGTGCCCTGGCGGACACATCTGCATATTGTGCATCTAACGCACAGACATGAGAAACAGCAGTAATTCAAACAGCAGATATTGTTGCTAATATTTTTATGAATTTGAGCTGCCAGACGTTACTTTTGATAAAAATCATTTTAAGAACCAAGATAACTGAACTGTATCCTTGTCGGGATGAAAGGCCTCTCAAACATGAGGTCAGGGCCTGTTGAGGGAAAAACAGCCTAAATTACTGTCCTTCTAAGGCATAAAAAATGCTTATTCATCGTTTTGGCAGATTTAATTATTGATGCACGCTGCCAGGATGTCATTGTTTCCTCGTCTCTTTATAAACCATGACCTCAGCCTCTGAAACAAAGTCTTAATGTCAGAATCCAGCCACGCGGCACTGTTAAATTCACCATTAAAAGAAGTTTGGTGTGGTTTGACAAATGGAGGCTGGAGGTCTCACTCAGCTCCACACTGCTCGGCAGGGAAACAATAACAAACACAGCACGAGCCAGTCGTACGGGCGGGGGAAATTAATTAGGCAGAGGAGGATTCTGGTGACAAATACAGCTGTGGAGGCTGTTGTGACTGCTTAGCGGTTCAGCTGCATTGCGACAGCGAGGCGGAGAGCTGGTTACCAGCAAACAACTGGCTGGACTGGGAGTTAACCCCCTCCAGCTGTTGGTGCTCCTCTCTTCTCATTTTTCCTCCACATTCCTCAATCTGACTAGAGGTCATAGTTTATATATTTATGTACTGCCACACCTGCATTTCCTCAGCAAAACATACAAACTTTGAAGTGATACTGACAGTACACTTCACCATCACAAACATCCAACCCCACAACTGAGAACCAAAATAAAGTCCATGTTTGTCCTTTAACACACCTCCGTCTGTGTTTCTGTTATAATGAGGATGGATCTGGGTCTGAGCAGGCAGCACCCTGAGCCTACTCTCATCATCCTTCCACAGCCTCCTGCTCAGACCGGTAACAGGTGGATCCCTGTTACTTTAAACACATGCAGCACCTCCCTGTGGTCTCTTCAAAAATGGACTCTAAACTATCTGTGTGGTTATGTTGCCATCTAAAGGTGAAGCATTCACACGTCACACTTTCTCTAAAAAACCCTGAATCATTACATGATACACTTTTTTGTGTGAAAGATGTGAAGTTAGAGATGTACATTTTATTTATATCTTATATGTAATCATCACTATAATCATCATACGAATCAGCAGATGATTAACTATCAATAGATGTGTATGCACACATACAGTTGAATCTGTCTTCTCAGATTATTTTCCATCTCATTGTTTTCTATTTGAAGTTTTCAGTGTTTTGCTTCAGAGTGAGCTGATGTGCATGTTAATGTAAAGCACTTTGCCTCTGTGTTGAAAGGTGCTATACAATTAAAGATGCCTTGCCCATGAGCCACTAGAGGGCACTGTACTGCAGCACAGTGACTGTGATCTACTATTACTGAACATTTGACTGTAAATTAATTCATTTAATTGCCCATAAAAAGGACATGTCTGCATGTTGTTAAAGCAGGTGAGGTGACTGCCATCAGCTGCATTTTGTAGCTTCAGGACAGGTGATATGTGCAGATATGTTTCAGGAGCAGAAGAGCAAAGAGTGCTGGTATAACATCAGTTTTACATATGATCCTAAAAGAGAAAGCTTCTAATGCAGGTTTCTGCTGAAATCTGCTCTCACCTTGGAGAGAAAAGTAATAAAATGCTCACAGCTTCACTGCAAGAAGTTATTTTTTGTATGTGAGAGAGAATTTGCACAACATCCCAAGATAAAATGTGTTGATTCAGTTCAAGATGTTAAAACCATCGTGAGACTGTCAGAGAAACAACTCCAACATCTACGCTTCGTATCAAAGCTGATGTCATTTTGAAAAGCCTGTTGGAGGATATAAATATTTTTGGGGGTTGTATCTCAGATTCTTGTCCTTTAAAGGGCAGTCAGCTCAAACATGTACGTATGTCCTCAGAGCTGCAGGAGCGTGAGTGTGTGTGTGCGTCTGCATTTTATTATGTAAGAAAGAAAAGAAAACAAGAGTTAGACAGGGAACGAAGGTGGAGTGGAGACCAAAGCGTGTCAAACAGTGTTGGAGAATGTGCATGTGTGTGTGTGTGGAGGGGGGTGTGATTGGAGCAGATTGCGTAACCTGCTGAGGATGGAGAACATGTGGTTTCCATGTAAATCAGCTCGTGCTGCAGACTGACGCTGATGTGAAAGAAAACTTTCAATTCATTTGCTTCTCTAGAAGCCAGCGCGGCTGCGTGCTGCTGGTCAGGAGGGCGTGTGGGTGCTGCACCACAGCTTGCTGTCTCTTCATGTCATTACTTAAAGTGGTTATTTGAGGGATTCATGTTTGATAGTTTCTTATCGTGCTAAATACGCAGGCTGTTCGTCTGTTGTAGATGTTTAGATGACTTATTGATCTGACTGTTGAGAAAATCTTACCCCGGGGTTCATTTAGTGGCTATATTTGATATGAACTAGTAGCAGATGGCTCAGTTGGTATTGACTGAGCAACGATGGATGACCAACCTTGTATCTACCCTGCGGCCCCTGACCTTCAGGGCCCCTCAAGTTCATGTTTTGCACCACTGAAGAACAAAATCAACCAGGTTCTGCATTATTAGTGTCTCTCATGACCCCGTTGTTAAGAGGAACCCAACATCCAAACTTTATTGAGTTAATGAAGCTGCTATCTACAGTCTGATACTTATAGATGTCATGTACATTATTTTTTGCTTTAATCTTGAAGTTCTATGAACTTGAGGTCATAGTTTTCATTTACAGACTCTTGATCTGCTGCTCAGATCTGTATTCAGCTCACCTGAGGATCCATGTGCTGGCTGCTGTGGAGCTTTCGATGATGATCTCGTCCTTATTGGCCTCAAAGTTGAACATCTAATATTTCACGATGACAACTGAGGAAACTCAGCGTGCTGATGAAGATCATGTGACACCATTAAACAGCTGAACAATATTTTTTAAGTGATTTTATTTGGTTCTCTCATAGTTTAACTTCAGCTAATTAACATTTCTTACATCACATACAGGTCATCAACAGTCTCATGGGATGATCTTGTACATGGAGATAATTATAATAATAATAAAGAAGCTAAACTGAGATGGGTCGTCATAGCAACCCATGACTTTCTCTAGGTAATGTCAGCAGCAGCGGTAGGTTAAAGCTCACCTCCCACTGCGCTGTAGTTGCTACAGCGACACTGTGAGTCGGTCTGGTCATGCGTGTGTGACGGCGGTAGTCCTGGCTTCCACCCAAACACTGTCCTGAAACACAAAGAGCACTCAGCCACCGTCAATGTGGACCATGCAAAGTCGATTCAGAGCAACTCCTCCAGTGGTCCAGAAGTGATGCAGATCTGTCTCCCGCTCTGTCCCTGTGAACGTCTTCAGAGACAGTCCTGACATCACTCAGTCTGTCCTCCATGGTGACATGTGGCGCCTCCTGAACCACAATCACATTAAAACCGTCTGGGACTCTCATAATGAAATGTTATTTTCATTGGACATAACATTTATTAATTTAATTGTCCAATATTGTTTGGGGGAATTAGAGTGGTTCATTTAAAGGCAGTTATGACTCCCAGAGGTCCGCTGCTACTGAATGGTGATCTGCCAAACCACCAAAGTTCAGTTTAGCATTGTCCTGCCTGATGATGAAAACGCTGAGAGAACATGGAATACTTGTGATTTCTGCTCATTAAATTTGAGGACAATAAAGACCATTAAGTCTTCATGAACAAAATGCCAACAAACTGTTTTTACAACAACAGTTTCTGAAGTGTTCCTGAGCCCACGTACTAACGTCCTACAATCATGTGTGAATCAAAGTGGTGAACCTCGCCCCATCCTTGCTTGTGAAGGACTGAGCCTTTCGCTGATGCGTCTTCATACTCAATCATGATTCTATCACCTGTTACCAATGAACCTGTTGTGTCAAAAGAGATTAGCAAATTATCCCATTATGTTTTGTGTCACACAGTGTCCCTCCTTTTTGAATTCAGGGTTGTACTGGCATCTGCCGGAACAGATATCACTGTTGCTGCGTGGGCCACGGCTCAGTCACAGACCCCTGATCAGTAAGACAGCTCTCTGAATAGCTTTCCAGGAATCGAGGCTCCTCCCCGACACAGAGGCTTTTACTGGCACTGTTTCCCTTTTTGGCACTTTGTTCTCTAAACTATGAGGACTCTCTGATACTAGCTCACGTACAGTGTAATCACAATGGGACAATAAAGTCTCAGGCCATCTCAGGTCTTAATCAGTTTGAAAATTGGGGGTTAGGGGTTTAGCTATTGCTGAAACAATTTGATGAGTCAGTGTGCAGAAATTCAATCATCGACCATTTTAACATTAGGGTGAAAGTTTGGATTGTTTTGTGAAGGGATAAGCCTGAATTATGGTAGGGTGAGTGTCACCCGACAGAAATGTTGTTTTTTCAAGTGTCTCTCAACACTTTCCTGGAGAATTTTGTTAAACAATGAAAACACACAAAAAAAGTGATGTATGTAAATGTTTGATCACATTGATCCATCCGTGTCCCTCAGTGCTTGACTAATCTGAAGTGTTGCTTACAGTTTTATCTGCAAATCCAATTTAAGAAGATTTCTCAGCAATGCAAAGCCGGCTTCCAACACCGGCTCCCCCCATTGTTTGAGAAGTGGAGCTTAACAGTCACCGTTCCAAGAAATGGTTCTGATCTTTATTATGGGCGATTTCATCCACACACTTTTTGTTGTTGTTGGACGAGAACCATGAGTCTGCAGGCTACAGCAAATTAGTGGGGAGCTGATAGAGCTCCATGCAAAGGGGTAAAAACTCATAATATGGCACACATAAATGACCCTGAAGAGGCTGAGTAGATTTCTGGTGAACCTCCAGAAAGTTAAAGCATGCCTGGGATAAATTTAAAGCAAAATCTCATAAAAGATAAGCGAGCAGCTCACCAGCCTCTTGTAAAATGTATCGCCCACCTCAGGCCAAGAAAATAATGAGTGTGAACAACAGTTGAAGATTTAATAACTCATGTTTGGTAACTTTATTGTTTTTGCAAATATCTAACCAGCAAATGTCGAACAGACTGACACACAGTCTGAGCTAACCGACAGAGAGATTCACAGCGGTAACATGCACAACACGACTCCACGTGAAGAGAAACAGGGTGATTTGATAGAAAAGGGAAGGTGGAGGAGAGTGACAGAGAACAGGATTAGAGTTAACAGTGGAGCTGTACAATAAATACACATCTCTGAAACAGATCAAGCTTTAGTGTCCTTGTTGTCACCATCTATAAAACTGTTCTGATTAACATTTGTTCCAAAGACAAACAGCACAGTGCATTTTTCAACCATGAATAATGTAACATTAAACATCTATCATTGATAAAAGCAGATTAGTACAGCAGCATATTGATGCCACCTTACAAATACTATTTTAATCTTTTCTTTTTTTTGCTTCATCAAGATCATTTTAATGACACAACAAGGTTTTGGTTTTTTATCCTTCATCTTGTCTCATGAAAATCTTTTCATTATTACACAAAATCAACAGATTTATTTGGACCAAAACTCTTTTAGTGATTTTTATTTTCTTTATGTCAAGTTTAAATGAAGTGTGTTTCATGGTGAGTTAACGAGGCGATTAAGCTCGTCTGAGTTCAGTAAATGAGAAACTTGGATTCAGACGATGTACAGCTGTCATTTCTGTTTAGTAATGAAAATAGATGTAAAAATATTTCCTTCTCTCTTGAGTTTCTTTTGTCTACGTATTCAACTAAGTGGCACACTTTCACATCTTCCAGCACCTCTTGAGTTACAAAGTTGTATTACGAGACATGACGTGCCGGGGCAAGCTGATTAGCATGCTAGCTTCAGCGGACATCTCTGCAACACAGAACAGAGACGTCGTCACACACTGTTCATTTTTTTAATGCCTTAAATTAAAACAGCCATATCTTACAAATTGCCCCTTTAACAAGATTGATTTAGTGTAATAATAATAATATAAGAGCGGAGACAGTGGCAGCAATATGCAGCAGTAAACAACAGAATTAACAGGTATCTCACAATCTCTTCACAACAAAGACTGTAATAGTGGCAACATTCAGCACAGTTTGCACAATAAACAGAACACATGTTCACAGATTCACTACAGAGAGCTGGAACTGGGTGCTTATGTTCTACTAAGGCAGGTCAGTGGCTACACTGCAGCTGCATCACTGCAGGACAGGCACACCAAACTTCATCAGGTCACCTTGTAAGGCAAAGTCCACTTAAAGCACTTCATAAGAGAGGACGCGCCTCCCTGTCAGGACTGGTACCTCGCTCATTCTTTAATGGACGGCATTGAGAACAGGTCATAGTTTAATAAATCAAGCTATTCAATAGGTTAATAAATAGGCTGAATCACAAGTTAACACAATGGAAAGGGGGGAAAAAAGGATATGACCGCTAAGCCAGGGTACAAGTGCAAAACACTGGAATGATACTCACAGTAACAGTAACATCAGGACTTCTAAGTACAATATGGAACGTAACACATCAGTGAATGTGCAGATTTAGTTGAACAAGACATATTTAATATTTGATGTATTTCAGATGAGATATCTCAGTCTTAATATAACCCATTTGGAGCCGACTCCATGCTCCCACAAATAAAAAATCAAAGTGTGCAGTATCCACAGAAGAGCGTCTCTAAATTTAAGTCACGACATTTTGGAACATTTAAATGTTGGCAGAAAACTGATTTACCCAGGACTACATCATCATCCTGGCCAGCTGCATCGGGAGATCAACTAAACAGCATTTTAAGACAGTCTGTGTTAAGACATCTGGGCTGCACATGTCTGCCATGGACATAAATAATGATCTGTGCTTTAACATGGATACATACGGAGAATGTTCTCAGTAAACAACCGTTTTCCCTTCATTGTCTTTCTCCAACTAGGAGCTCAGCACTGATTGTTGTGTTGCCACCGTGAAGGCAATAAGATGCTAAGGCAGAGTCACAAAGTGCAAAAACCTTCAACAATATGTTTAAAGTGAATGTAGACATCACTAAATCTCTCTTCAGATGGTCTCTAATGTGACTAAAGGATGACTGACTGACCACATGCTCCTCAGGCAGCAGAGGAGGACGTCTGGGACAAACCATTAAAAATATACTGTATACTCTGGCTCTCTCACTTGCCACCTCTGAGGGAAAACAGAGCCATCGTTAATGACGAAGCACAAGTCTGACGTCACAGAACAGTGGCAGCAGCCACGGGGAGGGTTATGAAATATTTGTACTAGACAGTTTTTGTATCAGGCTACTGAATGGAATTGGCATCTGTTACATCATGTATAGTTTTTCCTGAAAAATAATAAATAGTTGGAAATTTCAACTAGGGGAGTCCAACCTTCGGCTTTGACTAGAATGCAGTATATCGCCTCAGCAATGTCAGAGAATAACTCAATTCCCTGCCAAATAAACACTATTCAGGGATGCATAATATGTAGTTTCTTTGAGCCGATAACTGATAATTACCTGCGTCTCATGGTTGATACTAATAACATAACCAATCATTTCAAAGGCTCAAATGTAGTGAGCAAAAATGGATGATTTAATATTCCATAACTGTAATGAAATCTGTTGTGTTAAGTCTCCTACGTGTCCCCTTCTTTCTGAAGCCCTGTGAAACAACGACTGCAAATTACAATCAAGTTGTTTTTCCTCCGAAACTGTAAAAACATGTTTGGCTCTACGCCTCCACATCCGCGCAGCAGTTTGTCAACATGAGCACAAAAATGTGCTGCGCTTGTTCTTCTTCGCCTTACTCTTCTTCTCTGTATTCAATTGTGATCGCAAACCAACTTTAAAGGTGTATACCACCACTTCACTTACTGTATCAGAGTGTCCACTTCACTTCAAGGAAAGTCGTTTTGAATTCATATTATGGGCTTCATTTATCAGCTGTTACTGATATATAGCTGATAATCAACATTTTCAATTATCAGGCCAATATATATCATGCATCCCTAACCCGAATATATCAGCACGGACAGATCCCACTAAAAGTACGCGAAACATTGTGCTTCTCTGTAATTTACCGACCCTCTCAGCCTGCAGTTTAATTAGCCATCTATCACAGATAACTGACCTTAAAGAGGAAACACCTTCCCTCTTAGTGTTTCCAAGTGGTATTAGTGTTAGTTTTTTATTTCCCTCAGAGTCGCAACTACCAACAACACAAAACATGTTCATTCATTCATTTAGTCTATGATGGGCACGTGGAAGCAGATAAAAATCAGCCAGGCTGCCTGCCTGACTGGATCAACAGCCAGCCTTCATTTTCTCAGGTGATTTTGCACCCGGTAGCAAACAGAGTTACAGAATGAGAGCAAAGTTTACAGGGAACTAATCTAAAAGCTAATGGTGTCATTATTCTAAAGCCATTACATTGTGCTGTCAACATTTACTTCATAATGATATGTTAAAGTAAAACATTTGCCTATTCCTAGTGTGTAGTAGAGTCCAGCAGTTTACTGTTTTTACCTACAAATAAACCTGTGAAGTTAGTGAATGGACCTGGGCCAACACCGCTCCTGCAGCCTTCATATACCTGTTTTTGTGGAGCACAGTTCTTATATGATTTAGACATTAACTGCACAGATAATCCTCCAAGGGACTTGTTAAGAGAACCGTGACGCATCTGTGAAGCCAGTAAAATACCTTATAGCCAACTCTTCACAACGCTACACGACAGTATGTACTTTTCCAACACCTGGACACATGCAAGTTAAAAAAAATCCCTACCAGAGACACGTGATCCCTCAGGAAGGCTCAGACTTGGGAAGTATAGCTCACATTATGTCAGAATCACATGTGTGGCTCTATACAGAGCCAGTGGGATGTTAAAGAACAGGTCAACAGAGAGTAAAACACTGATGCTAAATCCCCACAGAGCATGGGGGGATTTAAGTTGGGAGGAAAAAGCAAATCCTGCTTCTCCAGATTCGAGGAACAGGTCTGGGCTTTTCTATCAAGAAACTGCAAGAGGGGATGAGGGCAGAGTGTGAAGACCATCTGAAGTGAGTTTAGTCAAAGCCGGAGAGTTTAGTGAGCAGGAAGAGGCAGGACGTGGAGATAGAAGGAGGCTTTCCCACATGTTTAGATCTGAAAACACGTCAGACACGTTCTGAGATTAAACACAAACCAGGTGCTCTCATGTAATCAAAGCTGCTTCAAATGTAGTTTGTGTTAAAGTGTGTGTGTACAGGACACCATGTTCAACAGCCTCATGTGTTAATACATCAACACCTAACTAAAGACAGACCTCGGAGGTTAAAGCAGGGACAGAGAATATTCAGCCTCACCACACACATTCACTTTTTCACTCTCATCGCAGAGCATTAGTAGAACAGGAGCAGCCTCACTGTCACACTTCTTTTTCAACAAATCATCAGTGGTGAATGATCAGTGGAAAATCACAGCTGGGTTTGCAGGTGTTCCCCTGGGGTTTCCTCTCACGCCAGCAGCTTCTCTGGGTTCTTGGAGAGGGTCTGCAACAGGCTCCTCTGGAAGTCCTCCTCAGGTATTTCAGGAACCAGGAACTCCAGCAGAAGATCAAATATGCAGTAGACCAGGTGTCTGAGAGAAAACAGTCAGCATCTTTTCTTTAGTGACTTCATGTGGATGAGACTAGATGAGGATGTAGCTGATGTGAGTCGCCTTGGTTCGACTTGAAGCTTTGTAACTTATAAAAAACCTAATATCATCTTATTTTTGTCTGTGTCTATGTCTTTCTATACGCCATGTAGGTTAACATATAAAGTTGAGGCTAGTTCAGGCTGCAGGTGATCAGGACATTTTAGCTGGTAGATACACAGTGTGGTTGCATGTTGCTTTGCCTCAAAGTGATCTACTGAACCACACTTCATTTTACATCTAAAGTTATTACATTCAGCCTATGGAACAACAAGTGCACCAGCTCCAGTCCAAACTAAGCCTAATTGTGTTCATTTACGAATCATTAAACGTACTACGATAAACGTTTAACAGTCTCAATTTAATACTGATGCCTCTATATGACCTACATAAGCAAACAAAACATCACTCTAATTGCCTGCCACCAGCTTATGTGGGTTGGATAAGTCATAAAACTATTTTTTAAGATGGAAACCGCTGCGTTTACACCAAAAAAAAAATAGTGTGAAAAATATGTTGCCTCTTTCTTCCACTCGCTTCTAAAACAAATGCACATTCTGCAAGATCAGAATCTTTACCACAGGAGGCAGTGGTCGTCATACCACTTTTGTCCACAGGAGCCACCAGAATAGATTTAGATTTAGATGTAGATTAACATTTAGGGCATTTAGCAGAGGCTTTTGTCCAAAGCGACTTACAATAAGTACATTTGTCACAAGAAAGAAACCACAACATATCACCACATACATTTTTTTTTCATCGTGCTGTTTCACAAAATAGCTGAACTGATGGTGAGGTTAGATGAAAGGTCAGAGGTTGTCCAAAATTAGTAGGATTCATCATCTGGGATCCATGAATATCTGTACAAAATGTATTGGAAATCCATCAAATAGTCGAGCCCTAGAGCCACACTGCTATGATGGTTTGAGGTATGAAAGCTGTGTTGGACCTTGAGCACCATATTATTATTTTTATTTTGTTTTTGTGTGATATTTGTTCAAACTACCGAGAGTCATGGAAAGTCATGCCGAATAACTTCTAGCAGTTTCTTTTTACACTGTAACCATGGTTGTACAAACAAGATCGATAAGATTAGACGGATCCAAAAAGTCTTTCCTCTTTGACCTCTAAACACATTAATGGATGTTTATCAGTAATGGGAATCAGACACACCACAACCCCTGTGTTTACCATGTCTGTGCATTTAGACTGACTTAAGAGAATCTGAATGGGTGCAAAAAGACCTGTTAAGTGCTTTTTACCTACCTTTTTACCTAAACCTGACTGTATTAAAGTGGTGATTGAGTGTATAGTATATATTTACCGGTTAATGTAGGGGTCTTGAAGAGAGTCCAGTGCAGTCTGCCAGCTGAGTTTGTACTTGTCTGAGCCCAACATGTCAGAGACGAGCTCTAGAGACACAAAGACATGGAGAATTATGAAACAGTGTGAAAGCAGTGTGTGTCTGTTCCTCTCTCATAACTGAGAGTTGAAGAGATTGAAAGAATTATATTAGATTACATTAGAAAGCATGAAATCTGATAACAAACAGTATATTGGATAGTATTAATGGAAAAACCTGCAAAGCTGGAAATTTCACAATTGAAAATGAATCTTGTCAGTGTGATCTGTGGGACAAACTATATGATGGTGATACAATTGCTAAATTACCTCAAACATGTTTGCAATTTTCCATTTCATTTCATCCATTTTCTGTTAACGGCCTACATGTTCCCCAATATTAATATCAATATATCTGTGATGAGTAGGAATGTCCAAAAGTCCAATCATTTTGTATTTGTTGGGCTCCAAGTTACACCTTTTGCTCTCAACATTGCGGCTGCTTGTCTGTGTACATGTACCTGGCAGGAGTCTCATCAGACAGTGTAAAGCTTGCTGCCTGGTGCTGTCCTTCTGCTGCTGACTGCGCTCAAGTTGAGGAGCCGTAGGCAGAGTTCCTCCTGGCCACACAGCCTCCTGGATGACCTGCAGGTACACCACCCAGTACCTGGTGCATGTCAGGTTGGCTACGCTCACATCCAGCCATCTGAAATGTACAAACACACAACAGTGGTTTCGAGTTAGGAGTCTGCCTGAGATGACAGACAGTTTCTGTTATTCAGGTTTTAAGATATCCGTGTTGTGTTTGTGATTTGGGTTGACTGAAACAATCTCTTGATGCCTGGTTACACCAGCTATTTAAATTACATTTCTTTAAGAGGACAGAAAGCAAAATGGAAGAAGCTGTCGTAGCTTCTTAGCTGCGCTGCATGATTCACTTTAATTTAGCTCACAAGCTAACCAGTTTACTGCCTTTAGCAAGCTTGTTAGCTCAGAGAGCTGTATTTTAATTGTGCACAGTGGTGAACAAAATGCCAGGGGGAAGTAAACAGAGCAGTGCAGAGAAAACATGGGTGGCCAGGCCAGCTAGCATATTAGCGGTTAGCATACTAGCTACCGTACAGCAGTTCCCCAATTAGCCCTGCATCACAAGATGGAGTGTCCGGCCAAGATAGGGTGTACGGCGCTTAACATAAAAGTGTATCTCATATGAAGGTAAAATGACCTCCTGACTTTAAGTCACTTTAAGTTTAATGTGTGGTGACCTTTTCATCATGCCTGACCTGACCAGTACTGAATGATCCTGGCCTCAGACCAGCCAATCCTTTTAAATGTGGCCCACGCCTCATTGCATTCCCACACGGATTTGAAACTCGAAGTGCAGCAGAGAAGACTGGCCTGGCACAGTCTCACACTGGAGCTGATCTCAAACTGAGCCCATTTCCCTCAAGTCTTCCACTTAACTGCTGGATTTAAGGTCTTGTGATGAGTAAATTCAACAGGCTGTGTGTAGCTGGGAGACGTTGACCATTCTGTTCTGACCTGACCTTTTTCACACCAAGATTTACCATCTGAGGGGTGGAAACACAGCCAGTCGCCATCCAGACTGGATGAGAGGGTTATTTAAAGCACAAAGTAAAAGCTAAAAACAACATCTCAGTGGAGCTCAAGTATTTGAGCATTGTACGGGTCAGGCCTGTAAAGCTATAAAAGATACATGCAAGTTGGTAGTAGTATTAAGTAACTAAGGATGCACAAAACTGCAGTGTTCAATACCATATAAGGCCTTATATAAGATCATTTCAGATACTGTAGGAGATTTCCAGGACTGCAGACACCCTAAAAATGTTTAACACCATGCAGATGCTGTTATGCAACATTGCTCAAAACCTCAGAGCTTAAAAAGAACCAGTGACCTCCCTCTGGGCCTAAAATTCTGCTTCTTTTGCTCACTTCTTGTGGCCCCTAATGAAGTTATTTCATTAGCTTGTGCTGGCCAGTTACCACACTGCTGAGCTGCGCTCAATGGACAAGTTATGCCAGCCACAAATTTTGGTTGCCTCAAGATGTACAACTGCAGAGGAAAAACAGGTCGAGAGACGCTCGGAAATTAATTTATGTAACGGGACAGCCCACTGGGACAGCCCACTGGGACAGCCCACCGGTTGGTGCGTAGGATCCCAAACTTTCCAAAGATACCAAACTGACAGGCTGAATTTGAGGATGTGAAGAAAATTATACGTATGAAATCTGAAATGAGAGTTGAAACGAATAATCGCTTGGTCAATTAAAAAAAAAAAACTATTTTGACATGCAACTAATTATTTAGTGATTTAAAAAACAAACAAAAAATAAATAAAACAGACAATCCCTGGTTCTTGCTGCTCAGTTGTGAGAGACTGCTGCTTTTCTTAGTTTGTTGGTACACAAAATATATTTAGGCTTTGGCCTTTTGGTAAAAAAAAGTATTACTGCCTCCTCAATTAGCGTTGATAAGAGGGCATCAATCTTTTGCTTCATACAATGTTTGTAATCTTATCGTAATTTAATTGGTGCAATATCTGTGTGGGCAGGCACTAATAACATTTTATAATATCACTTAAATTCCAACAAACAACTAATACAACTAATTAACCAGCCCGGGACCCAGCAGTGAGCCTTTGCTCTGCCTGACAGGTGATTTTAGCACTCTACACCCTGTGTGTCCTGATTTGAATTGTCAGGTCATGAACGGAGTACTGAGGTCACAGAACCACCCGCTGCTGTGGGTTTTGACAGTCTGGTCATTTGCTGTCACCACAAGGGTAAAAGGGACAGCTAATGCTAGCTACACTCCCTCCTGTTGTATAATGTGGTTAGATCAATTCACTAAGAGTGACGGAGCTGCTGATGACTCAGCAGGTGTTGAAAGTAACATCTAGTGGGAAACACTGCTAACATTAGCAAGCTGGACTAACAAGCTACAATCTACTTTTTTACTCAAGTGGTATACAAACTTAACAGCATGCTGGAATCTCCCAAACACTGAATGTTTTGCTTACATTGCAAATACCAGTGCACACTGTAACTACTGCTTTATGGTTTCGATCTGAAAAGAAATTCTACCGCCTCATCCCCAGTAACAGGAGTGTATTTTAGTCCAGGCTGCTTAAGTTCGGCAGGTGAACAATAAAGTTTGTCTCTTCACTAGCTCATACCAGTCAGAGACGAGCTCAGTAAATCACAATGAGTTATGAACAGGAACATAGTGGACACAGAGACCTGCAGCCACTGACAGCCAGATGCAATAAAGAGCTGGAGCACCGTGACATTATTAGGGCTCATTTACAGTTTGTCAGGGATTCCTTAACATCTTAACAATGATTAAATCTCCTTACAGATACAGGACACAAAATGTTTAGTGTTCATCAAAGGGCTCGCCATGTTTCGGTAACTGCATCACATTAATTTTGATGTCTTGCTTCCTGGAACAAAACCAAATGTACACAGGAAAGAGACAAAAAAAACAATGTTAACATTGTGAAAGAGGGTCTGTAAAACTGTGGATCCATTTTTTGAGTTTGTTTGATCCATTCGGTCCATTTCATTCCGAATAATTTTATCCCCATACAAGTTAGCCGGGGTCTAAACCAGAAGTTAGCCAGACCAGGAAGTCAAGCTTTTTTAGGAATGTTTCATAGGAATGAAAGGGGCATACATAACATCATAGACATCATACATTTAAGGACATTCTCCTTCATGGTTTTCTACAGTGCACTGACTGTGAGATGTGACAGATGACGAACTGTAAAGGTTGAACTGCAGTTGCCTCCTTTACTGATATATTTACAGTCAAAGGAAGCTGCACATTGAGACATGTTATAGTTTCAATCTTGAAACATGAGAAATTAAATTATCAGTGTAAATCATTGGGTTACAACAGAGAGGAAGACCCTCCGATAGAAATATCATACACTCATCCTCTTTGATCCGAACACAGTTATTTCACAGAGCAGATATGGAGCAATGTGCCAGCAAAGGCAGGGAAGGAGAAAACGCTAGTATATAGATTTAAATATGGCAGGACTCAAAATGTGATGATTATCAGCAGTACTCTGACTATCATTATCTGCGTTTTGTGTCTGATCAATTTTATTTTATCTTCACCAAAGATCAAATTAATCAATTAAATAATTAATTAATTAATTTCTTTGTCTGTAGTCAAGTATAACGCTTCCAAATCTTGGTTATTTGTTTCTTTAATTACTAATAATCAATATCGGCCCTGAAAAAAACCCTACATATCCCTGTATGTAGTACACCTCCCAGTATTATATATCATATGGTTGTCATATAGCAACATCGTTGAATGAGGGCAACATACAGTTCTCACTCATGATAACAATCCTCACGGAGAGAATAGGCGTGATTAGATTTTTACATTTCTAAGCATTTAAACCAAATTCTGAGGTACAGACGAGCACGATACTGTAAATGACATCTCTGATGAGGCTGAATCTTTTTACTGTACATTCTGCTGGTGGATAATGACAGAACGAAACACTTCACTTGACTGCATGACAATTACTGAGGCATTTACAACTAGTACAAACATCAGTAATGATACAAAAGCAAAATGATCCTGTAGCAATGATGATTAATGGGCTACAGCTGTGGACTCCTACAACAACAAACTAAAATGTCCAGTTGAGGATTGTGTGACACTGAATGACTGAAAACATACAAGTCAAGACTGGATAGATGCAAAAACACACACGAGACAGAAGAAGACTTGTACAGTATGTATTTTGATACTCATTTCGACTGGAGTGAGTGAGTTGTTCACTTTTTACTTTGCACTGTGATTTATACTGACGCCGCAAAAATATGAACAAAGTCAGTATATCCCAGCTGGAAAATGACTTTGCTAATTGACAAATAGAGGGGAAAAAGTGACAGAGGCAAAGGAGTGAGGCTGGGTGGATGTGTGAGCAAAGAGACAAGGAGCCAACGTTCATTTGGACGAGTGACTGAATCAATTAATGAAGTGTCTGTAAGCTGGCAGAAGAAGCCGAAGGATGATGAGCGGAGTGTGTCTCAAGAAAGATGGCTGGCTTCGAGACTTCACACCTCTGAAGCTGCTGCTTCAGGCCTCTTGGTGCTGTAATGAGAGCCTATTATACAAACTGTAATGGCAAATGTAATTTGTTTGCAATTTTTATTTGTAATCAATTCCTGAGATGTTTTTGTTGTCTGTCTGTTGTCCATCTCTTTGTTTGTTTGTTTAGTAATAAACTTCCATCACTCAGGACAATTTGCACGATTAACCCACATCTGCCATCATAGAGCGTGCAGCCATGATACTGTCAGGTCTGGGATCTGATTTAATTGAAGGCACGCAGCCAACAGGCTATTGAAAATATTCTGGGCTAAGGCATTCTGCTGAGACCAATCAGAATATGTAAATATGAGCCAAGAATGTCTGGCAGCAATCTGTCAAGGCCAAGCAGGAAATAATAATCATGGCTGCACTGTGAATGCAAGTTTAAAAGATGCAAATCTAATCTAATCTATCCCAAACATGGGATCATTTCATTACATTGCTATCTACAAAATACCAATCCCGAATGTTACCTTCATATGTGAAAGCTGATTGGGAATCAGATCTAATCATCAATCCTATATTTTTCTGTCTACAAAGCAGTCACATTCTCAACAGCATTTCCTTGTAAGTGGATCTCACATCAGCAACAATATGCCGCTGCGTGTAACGTCCTTCATAGCAAACCACATGGTAGACGGACAATATGAGAAGGACAACATGCTCCACCAAACATTCTTCTTCCTTATTTAGACCACTGTAATAAACGTAGCACTCAATTATCATATGTTATGCACAATAACGTTCAAATCACTTTAATAAACCAGGAAACAGTGTGAATGAGCCAATAGGATGTTGTTGAGGAGATTCTCCTCGTGTCAGATCAGTCTATAATATGTGTTTTCCCTCTCGCAGTGAGGGAAATATTCAGCTGAAAAGAACCTACTCATACAACCACAGCGGTAATCAGACCAGCGCTCCCTCCATACAGTATATGTGTACTCCAACTGCATAGACGATGGCCCTGAACACAGCTTGATCACAGCTTTTTGGATGATTGATTCAGATTCAGTCAACTTTATCAATTCCACCAGGGGCATTTTTTTTGCCTTGCACAAATCCTGCACACACAAAACTTACAGTAACATGTAGACACAAAAATAGATAAATAATAAATAATAAGAATAAAGTGCAATAAAAGGAAATAGGTGGAATAAAGGAATCTATAATACAGAGAAGACGGTAATATATAGTTTGTTCATCAATTAATTCGATAAAAAAAAGAAAAACTGTAAAATCAATAAAAGCATCTACAGAGAATTTAAGACAAATCGCTGAGAGAAGAAAATATTTCGAATAACGATCCAGAAAATTCACAAACAAGAACACGTCCAAGAAGCTAAAATACTTGTTGGAGGATTTGTTGATTGATACTCCACAAGTTTTTAATATTTGTCTGACATTAGTCAAGTTGCCAGATCATATGTGAAACAATATACACACACATCCACACACTACATGCAATTTCAACCCAACTGTCACTGCAACCTGACAGCCAACAGCCTGATTGAAGGGGTGTGTGCACAGCTGTGCAGGCAGACAGGATCACTGTTGTCAAACTTTCCACCTACAAAGTCTTCAGAAAATACTCCTGTACTTAAACCGAAATGTTGGCAGGTATGCAATAGTTTGGAAGCTCCATGTTGCCTGTTTTATCTCACAGGAATGAACAGCATCGGTTTTCACAGGACAGCGTTTCATTCATTAAGACATGTTTCCCCTCAAACTACGTACGGTGGAGGTCCAAAGAGAGACTCTCAGGATTCACGAGACAGACCTATGTACTCATGCCTTGGTTATGCAGACAGGATGTGGAGTCAAACACAGCATGTAAACACATTTTTAATGGCTGTGGTCTAAGTGAGTGCATCACCGCTCACAGACAAGTCTGTCTGTTATCTTAAATCACCTCCGTATGTTTCAGCTGCAGGCTGAGTCTCTTGAGTAAAGTACACTTCTGTAACAAAAACCTCAGAGCTGAACACGTGGAGACAATAACCACGATGAACACGTACAACCTTCTCTGAACAGGATCCTCAGTCACTGTTGCTTCCATATAAAGATTGTAATCATTATAGCGCTGATGATGCACAACAAACTTCACTCCACATGCCAGTGGTTTAAAGTTGTGTTGTAACTGCAGCAGATGTGTTGTGAAAATATTACATTCCTTTTATATAACTTGATTTGATTTACACCATTTGACATCCAATGCATTTCTTCAGAGTTTCCAGCGTTGCATAATAGATCTGTGGGTGGCATGCCTTCAGGTAATGCGTCAGTTTTTTCTATCTGATATTATCCCCAACTATCAGTGATTATAACTGCCTCTCAGTTGTAAGCCACCACATACCAGTCAACCTGCAGTTTATATCCATGTCTGTACAGACTCTTATCATTTATGTCGTGAAGACTTTGAAGGAATATAGATAAAAAGTTACAAATGTAGTTCTATGTGAAATGGTCTTTAGACTATTTGATCACCAGTTGATACTTCAAGTAGATGCTTGTGCCAAATTTGAGGAAATTCACTCAATGTGTTCCTAAGGTAACAAGCATGGGTACATACAACAGACAGCCCGAAAACATAATGCTGGCTTTCACCAGCGTGGATGCATCACAATGGTCATCTTACAATAAACCAGTATATCTTACTAAATAAAGTATTGTAGTATTACTAAACTTCTTAATGATTGGTTCACAGAAAATAGTATGTGAGGAAACAAAATGAAACTCATTATCTAAAGGTAAAGTAAAATAAAAGACTTGGACAACTTGGCACATAAAAGTTTTTTGCGACTGAGACTCGAGTCGCATTTAAGTTGCACACTCAGTGACTTGAGACTCGACTCGGACTCGAGGTTTGGGACTTGTGAACAATCTTTATTTTTTGGCGCATCAACATTGAGAAAATGTCTGACGAGCTGAACGTCACTCCCTCATGCTAAACTTTACACATCTTGTGCGCGGCCACAAATAACAACAGCGCTATGGCAGCGAGCACAACATCTGCTGCAGCTCTCCCGTTTGTCCTAAGCTCTGCCTGTAGGAACTACACACAAGGTGCAAACTAAAGAATCGCCAAATGCAATATTTGCGGAATGAATATAAAGGATGCTGGATCGACCACTTCAAACTTTATCAGGTACCTAAAAAAACACACCTGGATAGGTCAGTCACTTGTTAATGTGAAAGTTAACCTCAGCGGTTAGCAAACATGTTGAGCTCAGCATCAACAGCATGCAAGTGGTCAGTTCCAGAAAATCTTCTGTTCTATAAGAAAAGGACATTAGACAGCCAATAACTCCAGTGATATTTCATCATGAGTTTTCATCATGTTTTTTTCTCATACTGCATTGCAAAAGTCTGTTTAAAATGATTATATACCAAACAACTAATCAGTGCTGATAATACTCTATGCTAATAGACAAAGGAGTGATGATAATACAGTACATGCTTTGAATTCCTCAGACATAACTATGCAGTGTTCTAAGCAGACCGGATAGAACACTCAGTTTGTAGAGGTGAAACTGCATCCAGATTGTCATCTGGAAGACTGCAACGTTCAGGTAGTGATTTTCTGCCGCTGCACAATAAATCTGCTGAATTGTGACCTCAGTGTGAGATGAGCACTGAACTGTGGAGGATGTGAGCTCGTACTGTTTACCCCGGTTCCACTGTCAGTAAATGGTCTTACATCAGTGAGAAAAACAGGAACATGGACATCATGCCAGCAGTTTACATCTCCAAAGATGAGATCATTTATCAGGAGCATGTGAGCAATAAGGAGCAATTTCCCAGGCATGATAAGGTAATAGTCGAGATAAGTTTCATACAACACCTTGACCTAGACCACCTTGTATGCTAGTAGTGTATGAGAGTGTCTCAGACTAATGGACAAGCATTTTGTCATGTTTTTAAGAGCGAGTCCCCATTATTTTTTTATACTGCCGATATGCTCGCGGATAAGCATATCACACAACACAATACACATTCCTGGCCATGTTTTAAAGGAACTGTTCACCAAAAATTGAAAATCCAGTCATTATTTCCTCCCCCCATGCTGATGGAAAGTCAAGGGGAGTTTTGTAATCCACAAAACATTTCTGGAGCCTCCCAGTAAACAGCGTTGCAACATTCTGCTAAACATCTGAAGTAGCTGGGGACTGAAAAAACAACCAAAAAAACATCAAATGGCTCCATACAGTTTGTCCTGCGTAGTCCAAGTCTCCAGAAGCTCTAGATGCCAAATTGATTTTTTTTAAAAGCCTTTTTAAGCTGAAATCTTCACTGCAGCTAAAACTGTGCAACCTGTCTGAGGAGAATGCACAAGTTCGACTGCAAGGTGTTAATAATGTCTTTGAAAATCAGCTTGGGATCTCAGGGCTTCTGGATGACTTGGATTATCCCGGACGAGTTGTATGGCGTCAGTTGTCCTTTCACATTTGAAGTCTCCAGATACTTCAGTTGTTTAGGAGAATGCTGCAATGCTGTTTTGCTGTGAAGCTCCAGAAATGTTTCATTGGCTACTAAACTTCACCTGACTTTCCATCAGCATGGGGGGAGGAGATGATGACTGAATATTCCTTTTTGGACAAACGGATCCTTTAATGCCATTTCTCTGACCGACAGTTGATGGTGTGATGTGCCAAGTTGGGATAAATCAGCAAAAGAAGGAAAGATGACTGAATCATGGCTTCAAAAATATTCTAAAAAACAAAAGGGGAGAAATATGAAATGATTACATTATGATTACCTTAGACCTTGCTGAGTTGTAGCAGAAGATACATCTGTGTCTTTGTCTTGCATTTTCTTGCTCGAGAAAAGCCGGACTAGCATCCACATAATTACTCCTCTCTACCTACATACGTTTCGTCATACAGTCTCTCCAGGTGAGTGCTACCATCGTGCTACCGCTGAACTTAATCAAGTGGACAGAGGTTTGTCCAGCTTTCCTTCTTTCTTTTAAAGGCAGAGGCAGTGCGCTAACGTAAGTCTCGTTGAACAACATTTGGACACACTGTGCAGATTTAGCAGCTAAACTAAGCCTCAGTCAACCAATTATTAACTTTAAAATCATTCCATCGGCCGATTCATAGTACATTTATACTGATGCAGGACCAGCACATCGATGTTCGTGCATCATGAATGTTAAAAAATGATATCCATTCATCTTCACACCCCTAAAACACAGATTTGTTTGTTCACAAGAAAACCCCACAAGGTACCTTTAATAAAGAGTGACTTTGTGACAAAACTAGTTATTATTTTACAAAGTAATGAGTTAGAAAGTCCCTAGAAAGCCTTCATATCCAGCTCCTGTCTGGACAGACATTTGAATAGGATGACTATCCAAAAAACACACCAAGTATTTGGCATTTAATACAGAAATAGAGGGGAAAATATCACACATACTGAAACCACTAATCAGCACACACATTATTAAAAAATAATCCAATTTACTCTTTCAGAAATAAATCCTGTCCAAATTGGGTCATCACTTCTAAAGAATAGCTCCCCAGAGGCCCGTTAAGGCGGGACAAAGATTAACTGATTGTGTATTCTTAAGTAACTGAGCACTACAACAACAACGATTAATTACAGACACTGCAACACGTTCATAACAGTTTTGATCCTTATCTCCAATATCAATGACACAGTTTAAAAATGACAGCACATTCCACTGTTTCTTCGAGAAGAAACTCTGGTGGTAATAAATAAAGTTAGAGCCAGGTGATCAACAAAAGCAGCAGCGGTAACATTAGAGGTCAGTCAGTATGACGAAGTGTTAACTGTCCAGCATTCACAGCCAAATTTACTTAGAACAGTTATAGCTGCAGACAGAAGGAGAGACTGTTTATATACAACTTGCACTATTTCTAGATATAGTAGCATGAGTATCAAAAAAACATGTTTCCCATGAGCACATGTATTTGGACATCTCACTCAAAAATAGATTTGCTCCCACCAGAAAATAGATTTTTTCCCTTTCAAATGCATCCTGCAAAGTACTGTTGACAACGCAGAAACGGATGGCACAATCCTCAACATATACAGATGGCCCGAGGAACATGACAAAGAGCTCCAGGTGTCCCACATCCAAATCAGATTGAGCATTGATTTGATGTGCTGGAACAGGTCCAATCCACGGACTGCAGAGACTTAGAAACAGGACCACTTGGGGTGTCCTGTGGTGCCTGGCACCAGGGTGTTGGTGGCGGACCTGTGGGTTGGGAGGTGTGGTCTGCATTGATCAGACTTGTTCCAACACATCCCACAGATGCTAGATCAGACAGGGATCTGGGGAATTTGAAGACCAGGTCAACACATTGAACTCTTTATTATGTTCCTCGGGCCATTCCTAGCTGTTTTTGCTGTTGTGGCAGCACTCATTGTCCTGCTGGGGGCACCACTGCCATCTGGTAGTGCCAGTGCCAGTGCCAGTGGGGGGTATATGTCAAGTGGTATCCACATGAATGTCAGGATATAAGGTTACCCAGCATTATAACAAGATGATCAATGATCATTCACTTCACCTGTTTGTGGTCAGTGGATTTAATGTTGTGACTAATCAGTGTAAGGGAACACCTTAACGGCCCTGAAAACTAGCGATCCACTGATTGCAATTTTCTCAGCTCTAATAGTTATTTACACAGTGTATACTGGTATAACCAGCACTCTTATTGTGAAAGGTAAAAATGGAAGGAGTTTGTCTGTAATGCGCTGCAGTTGACATGTGAGCGGAATATAAAGGTCGCTGCCTCAGCTACAAATATTATGTTTCTTTCTTTTGATTCCAGCTGGTGGCCCTGCTGGGGTCTGGCAGCATGTGTGTAAATGTGATGGGCACAGAATTAAATATATCTGTCACTGAAGGCCCAGATGCCAGTTAGGGCTGGTCATGCCTAAAACCAACCAATTCCTGTCCCTGGCTCGTCCAACAGTGCATCTCTACTGAAAACATAATTTCTCAATCAGCTCCTTTTTAATTGTGATGGGGTCCAAACATTATGATAAAGTTTTCTTCCAGAGAGCAGTTTGAGGTATTTCACATTATGTCTTTATTGGTGTTTCTCTTAGAGCTCTTCTCACTGGTTTGAATAGAGCGAGGCTCAGTTGGAAAAGGGTATTGTAAGGAGTTTAGGGAGTTTAGCAACATTTGAATCAAAATGTGATGACAGTTACATTGGTTTTGTTGGAATGTTTTAGCATTGAGTTTTGAGCGTCAAGTTTTTAGATTTTTTCTTATTAAGTCTTCAGGGGCTCTAATATTGCTTTATGCATCTCTTCATTTGTTAGAATTAGAGGTCCATTATAGGCCATCTTAAAGTCTAAAATATAAATCTACATTGTAAAAATGTATCTGTGGTTGGCCTTCTGGCAGGCTTGCTGTTAATTTCTACAATGTGCTGACCAAAGTGTTCCATTAAATGATTTGTGGCCTGTTGCTTTGTCATCAGCAGCCACAACACACCAGCTTATGGGCAACTTCAGCAAGGATGAAAGTATGTAAACATCAATGGTTGTGCAACACCATCACATACAAACAGGTGCAAATGGCATGATGAGACCACTAGGCCTAGGCCTGCATCAACAGCAATTAGAAAATAGTTTGATCAAATGTTCGATAGTTTTACGTGTATGCATTAAATGCAAACCAACTTGACATCACAAAGCGATAACGCCCCCATTTATAAAAAGCTTCTCATATCCCTTAATAATGGAGCGTGCTATGAGTGACACGTGAGCAGCCAATCATTTATCAGTTGTGTATCAACTCACACAGTAGTAATGTCTGCTATTGTTGTGGTCTCATACCTATGAGGCGCAGCCCCACCGGCAAACACACCAACCCATTCGGCCTCTGTCCCGGTCTACAGCTGCTACTCTCAATTTCACTCATCCTCCGGAGTCGCTCTTCACTGCCGGAGTGTCTCCAGGCTGCTTAGGTAGAGCGGACAGGCCGGCTCTGGCTGCTGCTGCTCTGCCACCCGGCCTGTTTGCTCTGCCTATGAGCCCAGAGACACTGCAGTTGTGACGGTCAAAGTGGTTGGCGCAACCACCTGGGTAACTACAACTCACAACACGCCGCACCAGATTGTGTGATTTCATTTGTGTGTTTTTCAGTGTTGTGTTAACATAATTATAACCTTTGTGCCTTGATGAAGTGGTTATATTCAAAATAAAGAAGTTAAATTCAACATTTTTTCACCTGGACAAATAATAAAAATAGGACAGGTCATTAAAATCATTATCAATAATTATCCATATCGGCCAATATGAAACTTCACTTTTGTGATGACTTTTCAGCCATATCACCGAGGCCTAATTAGACTTCAAAACTATGGGTAAAAAGGTAACGGAATAACAGGGAGCTGGGTTTCATCATCATCATCATCATTTAATAATAAGATTCATTCCTGCAGACTTACACCAGCCATAACAGAAAGCAACCTACCAGACATCCAATCTATGCTATTGTTTTCACCAAACTAAACTGTGTGATGTGTCTGCTCCCAGTGAGGCGTACACCTCAGTCCAGCCCTCTGGCTCAGGGCTCATCACATCACCAGCTCCATTCAGGCCCTGGTGCCGTCTTACAGCCGTCTGCCCTGCTGTCTAAGGTCAGCTCTGTTTCTCTGCCGATGTTTGAGTGTGGGCACATACGTGCTGGGGCCGGGTTTTATTAGGTCTGTTGTGGCGCCTCGTTCCCCATGGCTGGTCATAACACAGACATGTGACATTACAGCCCTGAGCCAGAACTTGAACACATGTGGCCAACAGAGGTTGACATTAACGTTGTCTCGGTTCCATACATGTCACATCAATGCACAAATTCATACACTTAGCATGCAGGACAAACACTTACAGATAGGTGAGTGCATGCAAACATTAAGATGCACACACATCTTGCACATACACAAACAGCAGTCAAGGACCCTGTTTATGCTACAAAAACATCCATTGAACTGAGTCTCTGCTGTCATCACCATTGCAGTCTTACGAATCACCAAAGAGATTACTTTTCCTCTTGGCGCATACAACCACACACAGATTTAGACTCTGCGCACACATATACAGCAGAGTACTTTCAACCAATTAGAGCTGACAAATGCCAAGTAATTCTATATGAGAGATTGCGGTCTAGTAGAGCCTTAGACTGTACAGCATTATTGCTACCATGAAAACCACCAGAGTTGTTTTCCAGGCCGTCTCTGTCAGAGATATTTTTCAAGCAAGAGGAGAGCGTCCAACCAATGTTCTGCTCCATGCCTGTGGGCTTATTGTGGTTTAAATTCAACAAAACATGTCGTGTAACTGTAGTAAAGTCACATTGATACACAAGTGTGGATCAACTCAGGGCAAGTTTGCAAAGTATGTGTATGTCAACAGTCAGTTTTATCAGCCTGCTAATTTTACGTAACATCTGGCAGATCTGGCTCTTTATTGGCATTTTAAAAGTAATTTAAAGTATACATAATCATAATCATGATCAAAAACAAAAAGATAGATACAGTATATCACAGCAAGGCTGATATAATCTACTCTAGCAGTCTAGCAGTACTGTACACCTGATGGTTGTTGCCGACCCAAGACTGCCTGGGTGAAAAACACGCTGCTCGCATGAGTGAGCAGAGAGAGCTGGACAGCTACCCTCTGAGGTAGTGATTAGTCCAGCTCCTCTGTTGGGCCTGCCAGGAAAGGCATATTTACAGTGCAGGTGACATATTGTAATCTCTTGACTGCTTGTGACCCTTATACACTAAAAAAACATTTTGATAACGTTACGCAAGAAAGGCCGTTTCTGGTCAGAGTTTGGTTCATAATGACTTCATGGTTCATAATGACTGAGTAGAGAAAATGTGTATTAACGTTAGGAGGGCATCAGAGACGTGCATTTCAAATAATGTTTTGTCAGTGGCTTTACTTATTATGTTGCTTATACACCGACCTATTACTGAAATATAAAGATAATAATAAATTCACCATTTGTAAATATTAGCTACATTCATGTAGAAATGGTATTTCTGTTTGTTAGATGTACCAAGACTAGGAATGTTACAGTCTCCTTATCCATCCATACAGATTTGATGTCTCTTCAGTGAAACAGAAGCTTCAATAGACACTCGGGTCGCATGCCCATTTCATTGATTGACGAGGACATGCTGCTGAAATGCAGCCGAATAATTATAATAACAACCATGTTGTGAAATGGAAATTTGCCGTAGGCTCTCTGGATACAGATAACAACAACATAAAAACATTCAAGCAGTCAACAGCCAAACAGTCCAGCTCACATCACATGTTAAAAACGCAATATCATAACAGCCAAAAACATTTTATTCAAACTTTATCGAAACACACTTATTGTCTGAGCCAAAAATCCCAGTGTTGACCAAAGTACACGAATGAAAACAAACACTAAGGAAACAATGCTGATTTCATTCTTTAAATTCCTTAGCTCTGAGATACACTGCAAACTACCCTCTGGCCTGTGAGATGCTCATTGAGAGTTGTAAAAGTAAGTCCAGTTGCACGCACAACCTCAGCAGTCTGAATCAACTGACTAAAAACTACTAGGCATGAGTCCAACACTCAACTTGACACAATCAATGACAATCAAGATAAAGGGGAGATGGTTTGAATACTTGGCAAGGAAATCAAAAATCAGTGACGCAAGAGTATCCAAATACATGTGAAACATCAACCGAGCTGGCCAACAACTGTGTATGAGTTGGACTCGAGGGGGATTTATCTTAGTTTCCTTTTAAGGTAAACACAGACAAGTATAACCAGGTCCCATTTAAGCTAAAATAAGCCTTCAGCCAGTTTTCAACAGACAAGATGTCATTGCACAAGTATGTCTCTGGAGACAGAAGATGGACCATGACTGTGGAGCCACATCTCCAGCCCCAGGCTCAGGTGAGTGGTGAAAACAGACACCAGAGTGGTGAAGAGGCCAAGGGGTCACTTATCAAGTTCATTCTGCAAACATCACGACAGCTTTTTAGCATGCAGCACTTGTCGTCCATCTAACTTTATCAAGAGTGTGGACAATAATGAGCCCTATCATCTTTCATGTCTGGCCACGGGCTATGGTGTCCCTACAACTCACTAGGCTTTAACTGATGGCACACTGTGGCTGGGAATGAGTGTGTTTCATAACCCTCACGAGGAGCGACCTGGGTATTTGACCTATAAAGTCCCCTTGAGACGATTACATAGGTCTGCAGGAATTGGAAAGCAACTGCAGACTACTATTAGCCAGTAATAGAAGTCAATATTTAGATTTCATACACGTCTGTAGATGTAAAAAGGGAAATATGCCTTCAGCAAACGTGACAGTGACATGACACAGGGCAACCGTCCAACTGAAACACAGGGTGAGATATAAACCACTCAGACAGCCTGATCCCACTGTGAGGAGTGCGTCTGACTTTGTCTCATCTCAGGAACAGCCTGTCCAGAGATGTCACACCTCCACTCTATAGAGGCTGATAGATAGCCCGCACAATTATGTAACAAGCATCTTTTCCAGCCAACACTCTGTCCTCTTCTTCCACCAATACCAAATCTGTCATGAATGGCCCACCCATCTGGCCACCACCACACTCACTGCCTGAGAGTGAATGCGTGCTGACAGAAGTAGCAAGGAGCTTCCAAGTGGGATCTTCTGTTTATACCTCATGGCTGGCCCCAGGATCCATATGTCAAGGAACAGAACCAGAAAAAAAACAGCAGAGGACTCTGATATCACCTCCTCACTGTGAAAACAACCAGTGGAGTCGAAAATCCAGAGATGTGGAGGGGTCTCTGTTTTGGAGCCAATCATTTAGAAGGGAGACAGTGCCTTGATTCTCCACATCACTGTCACTGATAATCACTGGGTCTTCATACAGTAACACAGCATGAGGTCTTCTGTTATGCTAAGACATGATAAAAAATGAACTCTGACACTTGCAAAGTCAGGCAGAGGCGCCAAATAAAACACGATGTCCAAAAGAATAAATTCTAAAAACACCAGCTACTAAAGATGAGAAGATTAAAATAGTCTTGTCTTCAGAGTCAGACACACATGACTATTCTCTCATACTCTTAATATCTCAAACTAAATATCTGCTGATACACATCGGTACATGCCGTAATTTTAGACCAGACTGCCTCAGCTAATTAATTTGGCCAGTATTTGTTTCTCTCTGGTGGAGACGTTGGCTTGCCCGCCTCAGACTACTAGGCAAATGAGTCAGTCGACGTGGGTAAACATCTCTACATATGGATCTGCTGAACACATTACAGCAGCATGGAACGAGCTCAAGTCCTGAGTTGTGCCTCAATGGTACTGCTAGTGCTGTGGCCTGCGTAAGGATGAATAACAACAGTGAAGCAATATCAAATCTGAAAATAATTGCACTTGTTTTTCAGTCTTCTTTTCAATCTATTTCCGTGGTATCCAAATGGATGCCGGCATATTGGTGTGCCATGGGGATTTTTTTTACAACCATACACTATTATTACAATATACAACTATACAACAAGAAATGAATGAGTTTCTTAATTTACTTTATCGGTCCTTTGTCCGCATTCATTTCCCAACACAGTGGCAAATTCTATACCCTAAAAAAAACTTTCAAAACCAGAGGTGACAGAGGATAACAAGGTTTATGGAGCAGTTACCCTCATTTTTAATTTTGTAATCTATCTGATTTAAATCTGCGTGTTGCTGCTTTTATACAATTTTACAAAGTTTCGAATAAATTATTGAATAATTTTGAATAATTTTTTTTATTAATATTTTTAGGTGAGCTTTGTAGGTGTAGAAAAAACATAAATGTGCACAGAGTGATTAGATAGCATGTCTTATAGAGGATATTTTGAACAGATATGAGCACAGGTGTACCTTGAGGCTGGCCCTTCAGTGCGCCTTCGACACAAAAGGTTTGCAAATCACTGACCTATGTCACGCCCTTCTGTAGCTACAGAGTTTCCACAGAGCAAAATAAAGCATTTCATTTTTCAAGTCATGTATGTTTACTGTCTTTCACGTGTTTAAATATTTCTTAAGTCTTCATCAATTACTTCTTTGGCCACTTGGGGGCAGCACAACAAGCCTCCTGTATCACACAAAACTTTAAACCACCCATAACTGCTTAACCAGAATTTAAGCTCAGTGGACCTCCGATCTGCATTTTTTCATTACGATCCATGCATTGTTCCCTGAGACAATGATGAAAATATTGGAAAACACAATGTTAAAGAACCTAAGAACAAATTCCTTGATCCATCCCTTTATTTGGATTCACACCAAAATGTATCTATTCTGGGCTGAGATCCATCTTCCATCAAGTTTTGTGGAAATCTGTTCAATAGTTTTTGTGTAATCCTGCTGACAAACCAGCCAACAAACAAACACACACAGGTGAAAACATAACCTCTTTCTACTGTATTCCTATACGTCACTGGGCCATATCAATGACAACAGAGCCCACTCCCATCTGCTCACGAAGACCATGAGATGTGTCTGAAAGCGCAGGAAAAAACCTAGTAAGTGAAAGATGAGTTAAGATTGTTTTTATCAAAACCTTGAATATGGTTTTGCTGTACCTTTATAACCATCTGGTTGTCTGAAAGTCATAGGATCTTTTGTTATGATTTTCCATACAAACTGTTTTTGATGACACTGCATTGACAATTTCATCTCAACGAGCCTGTAGCAAAAAACATCATATTAGGAATGACTATAATGACCAGACTAACATTCAATAATGTTGTTCTTGGATACAGCCCACTCCAGAGCTCTGAAGCAGTCCACCTGCCCAGACTCTTTGCATAACCTTCTGCATTCAAAGGCAAACCGCCAGCTCTTAAAATTGAAAAACAAACCATGAAATAGCATGCAAGTGGACACATGGTTAATAAAATATACTACTTAGAAAAGCCACCGTTATATATTTTGTTAATGTTGGAGTTCTGACCACAGCTCCAGAGTTCTCTCCAAATGCCACAATGTGGTCATTGGCTAAATAGTGCAGCAGTGAGGCACAAACCACTTTCCCTGAAGCCAAACAACTTGTTGTTCACCACTGGTGAAACCCAAGCAGGCCACTGCATGTCAGATGGAGATCCCTGGGTATTAATTAACAGTGTAGCTGAAGCGGAGACAGAAAGAGCAAAATAAGAAGACTGAGAGAGTCAAAGTGTTCTCTTTGACAGCTGTTGACAAGCTTTAAATCCTCCAAACTCCTCTTCATCCTCACCTCCATCATCAAGCTGTCAGCGAGGACTTGTGGTACCATTTAAATTGTTTACGTATGTAGTAATATGCCATTTTAGGGAGTAAAAATAAAGAATCATGTCATTCTGTGACAGGTGCAGCAAAAGACTGGCAGAGCAGAGGTGCCACGTGTGGAGGTGCTGTAAACCAACAAAGAAGCCCTTAACACCAACAAGCAGCACACTGACAAACCAGAAAGAGTAGTAGGTAGTACAGGTGCACTGACAAAGAGCACCTGTGCATTCTCAGAGTAGGTGGAGTGGTAAAAATGTCAGTCTATCAGCAGATATGACGTGTCCTCTGGACTCACAGAGGGAATGTTCCACACTTACAGAGTGTTACTGACCGAAGTCCAATGGCAAAACAGCTCACAGAGAACATCTGAACAACTTGATTCAATTATATTCATTACAAACATTATATTGTATCATCGCCACCACTGACCCACTTTCTCCACCATATGATTACAGCCAATGTTGTTCAGTGCACGTAAGTGAGTACAGGAGTCTCAAAGGCCACATTTCATTTAGTTTTTGGGCAAACCCACCTCAACACTTGCATGCATTTATGAAGTTGCCTTAACACATTTTAAAGGCTGACATAAGTGTCAGCTTGCTTTTGTGAAAGTGTAATTTGTATTTATTTGTATTGACGGATGTTTGCCTCAATAATAATCACCAACTGGAGTTTACTCAGCCTTTTATTTGCCAAATAAAGGCAGCATCATGTTAACAGACACATTTAACAAAGGAAACCCATGAAGTGTCCATACAAATGCTTGTGATGTCAACATCAAGTGGCTGCACTCTGTTACATCTACAGTACATCTAGACACTGACAACAATCTGGCTCCAGCTGAATTTTCCATCCAGACTGCTGTCTAAGAGAAAGAGACTATATTCATTTTAAACTGTCCCACTTTCCAGTCCATAAAAATCAGACATCTCCCAAACCAGAGCCTCGCCTTGGACCCCATTTATAGGAGCAGAGAGCCGGCTCTTCCAGCCAGACCTGTCACACACAAACACAGACACAGACACAAACACAGACACACACACACACAGACATGCCCTGTTTGGTCCTGGTTTCATCCTCCACACACAAGCACACACTTTCTCTGTCCACTCAGAATTGTGACAGACGTGCATCCACCACACTGGATTGTAGACTGGCATGGATAAAGTTTTTGCCGCCAGCAGCTTCTCTTGCCTCTCACCAATCAGCTGTCAGATTATATAAAACCTTCAAAGCACTTGATATAACCTCAGTCAGTCAGTCCCACTAAAAATGCTCTCAATGGGATTTTAAGACTAATTTGTGGATCAATTTAAGAATAACTGAACAAAAGTTAAACATTGAATTGTTCTTAATATACAGTTAAGTATATTAACCATAAATCAACCATGTAATTATGGCATACATGGTTGGAGTGGTCCGTCAATGACTTAGTTCTGAATCACCAGATCTCCACAGAGCTGTGCCAAAGCAGGAGAAAAGGATGGGCTTGACCCATGATTATTCTTCTCTTGTGAAAAAACACTGTGGTGTGTTGGTATTTCACTAAACCAATCACAATCGTCTACTGGTCCTGGGCGGCACAAAGTCCAGTATTCAGTGACAGTGCCCTACCAAAACAGTGTTGGGGCTGGGAGGAAACTGGCTTTGCATGTAGGGAGGTTAAGCTCTTGCATTAAAATGGTTAAATCCCCATGAAACAAAACTTAACAGCTGCTGGCTTCCTTACGTTTGTACAGTTGGCAACCAGGTCAGGGTTGGGGAAATGTGATGTTTTCAGCATGTAGGCTGCAAGTTCAGAGGCTTATACCCACAGTCCACATCCAGTTAGTCAGAACACCAGCGACTTAACTGGTATGACAGTGTGAAGCATATTTATTGAGGCTGAGGTTACCTGTGGCTTAATACCACTTGTGCACTGATATAAAGGTGGAAATAAAGGTTAGAATATGATTGTGAGGTCCCACTACCTGATTTTACAGAGCATTTGTTTCTCCAAATCAAACATATTTCACAGCAATGGTATAAATATATATTTAATATCTTAGCTGAAATGGGTTTGGAAAATATACATTTTTGATTAATTTTTATTTTATTTTATCACTTTCTTCTAAATAATCCAGATGATTTTTGACCAACCAGGGGCAAAAAAAACTACCAGACAAATCACTGACATACAGCCCTGACACACCATCAGGTTATCACACTGTTATTATCACTGTTGTTAGAAAACCAAACAATGAGCTACAAATGAGTCATTTGGTTCAATTGCAATATTAAAGAGCAAAATGCTGATATTTCAGCATTGTGATATATTTACAACAACAATGCTTGCATGCTGATGTTTAGCAGGTGTAATGTTTATGATCATAGTTTGGGGGATGGGAATGATTGATGATGAATTCATAAATATTGTTTAGCTGCACGTTCAGGCTTAGCAAGCAATAGGAACTAGAAGATCTCTGAATTAGATGGCGTACATCCCGTAATGCTTCAGGAATGAATTGGGTAACTATCTATAAATGCTGGCAAAACCCTAAAGGTGGTGGCCAAGACAATTTAAAACACAAATGCTAGTCCAGCAATCTGGGCTACCTAAAGGGCTGCTCAATATGGTTAAAAATCAAACTGCGATTACTTTGATGGATATTGTGATTGTGATATGATTCACAATAAGTAGGAATGGTCATTTTAGCATCACTCACTTTTGATTTTCACTAAAAAAACTATCATAGTCATGATGATGTGACCTTTGTTGTAGTCTGTACCAAACAAATATGTTTTCTTCCATCTGGAGAACAATAACAAATCTTACCTTCATCAAAAAACTGCAGCTTCTTGAGATTTGTATTTTGTGCTTCACCATATTAAGTTTTTTGATACTAACAATAATAATATATTTTATTTGTACAGCACTTTTCAAGAGACTCAAAGATATTTTACATGTGAACATAAAAGCAATACACTAGAAACAAATATCATAAAAGCAGCACACTACAAGCAAATCTAAAAACATACATCACACGACATTAATCACACATTAGATACGATTTCCATCATTCTTCATCACTTTTTTTTTTTTTAGTTGAGACAGCTTATATAAGCCTTTTATATAATTGTCATTTTTATGTATGCTATTGCTGCTTTTGTTTGAATTTTTCTCTTGAATAGCTATAATATCTATGCTTGGATTTTTTTACTGTTGTTTCACTGTCTATACTGTTTATAACTTTGCATTTGTTTTCAACTCTGATGAAAGAGTGTACATGAGCCGAGCTATCTTAGTAACACAATTTCAGACGTAGTTTTTCTATCAACAGCAGTTCACAGCCAGAGCATCTTGTCTCCACTGTACAGAGAAACCACTTGATGAGAGGATACCTGCCACACTGAGAGCTGTCACTGCCATGTTGACAGACTGCTGCCTAATTTAGACGAGGCCAAACGAAAAGCACAAGGCCTTTCATACTTGGCTGGCTGACCTCCTTAAAATAGAGTGCCCAGTATCAATGTGAAGAAATTATATTCCGGTACTGACACCCCAGGGAACGTGAGGTCACAGCACTAACAGCACAAACACTAGAACCTGAGAACATTGTCTGCATGTTCAGTTTACTGGCAGCAGGAGCTATACCTATCTGTGACAAATGTTTGGGGAGTTGATGTCAAGCATTCTCATGAGGGTCAAATAGTGCAAGCATACATACATATACACGTATGCACGTACACTATATTCTACAGCAAATGTACTATTGAAAGGACTTGATGCAACTGTATGGATTACCCACCTCGGGTTTATAGTTGATTGCAGTCTTGATCACAAATTATGGTAAGACGGACCGGGAGACCAACACATCGGTACTTATGCTAGTGTTGTACCTGAGGGACATGGTGCAGTCATTCCAACCCTCACCTATGGTCATGTGGCTTAGGGTTGTAACCAACATTAAGAGATCAAGGATACAACTGACCTGAAGAACTGAAGAAGCCTCTTGGATGAGAGGTGAAACGTATTCAAGGAACTGAAACAAGTCCAGTTGCCTATGATTCAGTACTTGGATGACTGAGAATCTTCACCAACATCACGGACCAAAAAGATCAAAATGAATTTCCTTCGGACAGAGGAGGTCTGTGCAGGTGTTATTACCTCTCACACCATTCCCATGTTGGGTTGGAATCTAGGTAGCTGTGTCGGACAGTTCCTGTAGTTTCTGAGGCAGATAATCTGACAATCATGCTCACTTTGTGCAGCGATTGTTAGATTTGTGAAGGTGAGACAGTAAGAAGCTTTGAAATTCTCTTTCAAGATTTTTTTCATTTTTAAAAAAGGTGCAACATGTAAAAAATTTGACTTTAAAGCATTGAAATATTAACTAAAATCATCACAGCTAGCTACACGGCTAACAGAGCTAATTAGGTATTGGCAGCTATAGTAAGCAGTTGTTGGTGGTTAGTTTTGGTGATATGCTGTCCTTTATTTGTTCGCAGTATGACTTTCACAGGTGGCCAGTTCTTACATAGAGTATTGCACCTTTAACACAATTACTTGTTCGTGTAAACAACCAAGTGCAACACTCTAAATATCTTCAAGGAGAAAGTCGTAAAATGAGCTCCATAGTCCCCATCAGGAACATCACGTTATGCCTCTTTATGATAGCAGGTTTTAACTGAGTGTGGCCATGTGTGACAGATAGAAACACTTACACCTTGAGATGAGTTAAAAGACACGTTGTGCAAACTCATCCCATTTGCCCGGTGAAAGCAGCAGTGGCCAAAGGGTAACCCAACAGTTGGTGCAGATGAAGGCACAGGGGGGTGATAAATGAAGGGAAGGAACTTTCTGAGCACCTTCATGCTCCCCAGAGAATGAACTCATTTCTGTTTTGGAACTACTATTGACCTTATACACTAAAAGCAAACTGTAGAATTGCTGTCAGACCATTCAACTCCGTAGTGCTGATCAAAATAATAGATTTTGGAGTCACAGACATAAACCATTGGGCCGCACAGTATGCACAGTTTAAAAACTGACAGGCTGCCAAAAATACCAAGACTCTGCTTCACAGTCTACTTACAGTTCTCATACCATGTGTTTGCCGCCAGCAAACCACTGACCAGACATACCTTAGCACAGCAATGATGAAGTACAAATTCTTTTATAGGTCTGTGTATTGCTCAGATGTGGGAGCAGCATCACCTGGACTGATGTGCAGACAGATTGTTGTTTGGTAACCTATCAACAACAGGTTTCTGATTCTGCAACATTTTACTTTATGAGAAGGACTGTATACGTTTTATTAAATGTCTTATAAAGAGAAAAGCTAATCCTACACTGGCAAGGGGCTCTCAACAAATGATTAGCTGTGTCTCTTCCAAAAAAATGGCCAACGTCTGTGAATATTTCAGTTCTTTCAGTGAATGATATTGAGTCACTTCATAATGTTTGTTTGCAGTTTTACTTAGTTGGAGGGTGAGTGTGTGTTTACAGATGCTGTGTTGGCTCTGTGTACCGTAATTCCAATCATGTGAACAAGCAATTAGCATTCCTTAGCTAACTTACATGTAGTCTGCAGAACTACTGTACTATGGAAATTCATTATCAATCTAACCTTTATAACAGAGTTTAAGTTGAATATTATTAGAACTTATAGTTAGTTAGGGCGATAGTGATATATTCTATCAGGATATTACAGGATGGTAAAGTTTAATTTTTCTTCACAGCTGGTACGGTGTGTTCACTCTGTGTTCATGGCTTCATGTTTCTGGAGCGACAGATTATTATTTTGTTGCAGTCAGTTGGAGAGTTAGAACATCATTCAGCTGTGGATGCTACAATGACAAGTCAGGATACATGTCAAGAGAGATACAAATGTTTAGCTACAATAAGTAACAAATACAAAACAATATGCTAATATGTTAAATATTTTTACTTTCAAATTCTTTAAAATCTAAATTAGCCTATATTCAAGGTGTACAAGGACAAGCAAACACAAGAAAACTGAAGAAAACAAGGTTGTGGGTATTTTAATGGGACACGTGAGTCTGCAGTGAGTACTTTAGACTTTAGTTTGCAGTGTCAACATGAGTTGACCCTTAGTGCTGCAACTTTCTGCTCCCTTACTTTTGCAGCTGAGGGGCCAAAGACCTGCCTGATGGTCACTGAACAAGGGCAGTTGTGATATGTGTGATTTGAACAGACAGACAATCTGTCTGAGAGACAAACTAAAACCACCATTACTAGAGCCACATTGTTAGCATGGCTAAACCTTTATTGTATATACTAATTCAGTTGATTTTGCCAATTTGTTTTGATTGTTTTATTTGTTGGGATGTAATGAAATACAGAATTTCACAATGTCACGATCAAAACATTCTGCGCTACACTCGAGCTATAGTAACACCCCGACCTGTTCAGCCATTCTCAAGAGCTGCAAGAATGATCGCAGGGCGGGATGTCCTGTCACTGTTCCGCCACCTGGTCAGTCTGCTTCATCTAACAAGCCAAGAGATACTTTAGACACTTTACCAGCGGGGAAACTATGGCTCACAATCCGCTGCATCAGCTCTGCTGCTAGCTGTTTGTTTTTACAAACCAGCCGCCAGAAAAACACAACTACAACCCGTTAACACCCGACAACCACTGCACATACAATCAGGAAATAATAACGAGATTTTTGTGGCCCTGGTCACGTGCTGTAACAAGAGAAAGGGAGATCGGATGGACCTGCAGCCAAGTGCCTGTTCTCTGCTGTCTTCCCGTGTCACACCCCCCCTCCGGGTGCCCTGGTAGTCCCACTGTACAATCAGAGGGAGGGAGGGATTGCTGCTGGCTGCTGTATTGTTTTGCAGTTGTACATAATCCAACCATTAATTGCAAACGACAATTAATTGCTGCTTTTTACACATGCATAGGTCATGGCTGCTTTTTTGTACTAAAGAAGGAAAGCAGAAGAACCTCAAGTAGAAACAAATTGTCTACAACAAAATATATTGTGATAAATATCGTACTGTGATATTTTGGTATGGTTACATCCCTATTTATTTGATTTCATAATTTAATGCATTTATTTAAATCTATATATCTATTGATAACTTCCTGGACTGCGGTTTAACAAGTGATATTGATATTAAGTTTTTAAAGAACTCTTTAGTGGCATCTCACGACTGTTAAATGAATGCAGTGTTTCACCTGTTAATAAGTGTCCCAAACAGGAGTCTGATGGTCCTCTGAATGTTTTCAGTGCACAGCCAGCTCCACTGCTTCCTCATCAGCAGACACAGGATGTTCAGAGCCACCTCAGCCAGCGCCGTCTCAGATGCTGTGGTCACACAATGCAAGACACATAAATACACAACTCACCATGACAAACTACAAGAGATCATCTCAATCAGGTAGGTTTAGCATGAAAAAGCTGCATCTGACAGACAAGAATATAATATAATATAATATAATATAATATAATATAATATATAATCTGAAAAACAAACATTATGATCTGTGTCAGAGAAATACATTTCTTCTGTGTGCATCTGATCAACATGCAGGTCCAGTTATCACATCATCCACCTCATACATTTATTAACACTGCCCTCATGTGGATAGACCTAGATGCTGCCGGCTCTGCGGAGTGTGATTTTTTATTCTAGCACTCACAAATGTTCTTCTTCATTACAAGTACAATGGTTTAGTCAAAGCCGTCTTTTTGGTAAGCACAATCCTTCAATGCTGTCTGAGTGAAAGGCCTGATCAGGAAACAGAAAACATATTGATGGCATCACAACACAATAGTTCTCTGGGAATCAAACACACACCTCTCTTTAGTCTTCGGTCCGTCACGGATTAGCAGTTTTCGTAATACTGATATAATAATTGACTCCATAATAACTGACATGAATTCAAGATGACCACAGCTGCAACCATGCATACACATACACAGAGTAACCTGTTTACTGACAGCTTTCTGCAGTAACTTGATTTATTAAATGTCATGTACACAAGAAATACATCTTTCTGAAGCTGTTGGACTGGACTGCAATATCCACCCAGATAATTTGCCACGCTGAAGTAGCATATTAGTATTCTGAAACTGTCAGTCTGGTAACTTTTAAGGTGGAATTTTTGAGGTTCTGGTCACAATTTAATTTACACTGATCGCCCGGGAAAAAAGCACATTCCTTCATAAAGACAATGACCAGCTGCTTAACAAGAAAGAAATGCAATAAACGAAGAATGTCTCACACCAATGTCAAGCAAATTCACAGATAGTTGCTAGGGCAGACAAACTAGACATGGTTTCATTCATGAAGGTGAATGGAGAAAGTGTTATATAGAATCTCATTACATGATTATCGTGGCCAAAAGAATTCATGAGAACAATATTATTGCAATATCTATTTACTGCATATCTATATCTATATTAAGAAATCTTCTGTACACACTGATATTATTACATAATATGTGCACTGATATACACATTTAGCCATTCAGTAACCACAGTATGGGTTAGTTCCTGTCGGGCTATTTGTTGAATATTGACAGATGGAGCTTTGCAGTTAAAATTAGGTCATTATTCAGAGTCATTTAGTTTATCATTCAAGTAATTTTGTTAATCAAAAATGTTATATTTAATATATCATTAATGAATAACTAATATAAGATAGTTAAGCTAACTATCAATTAAAGAAACTGCTTAAAAATGTGTGTCCATACACCACAGACTTTTACAAAGAAATACCTAAGTGACAAAGTTTCACTTTCAGTTCTGGCTTTCTCATCCATCTCCCTCATATTGTCGCACTCTCTCTTAAAGGGGTCATCTTATATAACACTCAAACATCAAGTTTCCATCAATAACAGAGTTGCTTGAGTTAACTAAAACCAGAGTTCAGTGTCCACACTGCCTTCAATGGCAGATTTACATTCATCCAACCGGCAACACAGCTGTCATCCATGTCAGTGAATGAGGTTTTAGGTTTGGAAAGAAAAACTAAAAGGACAGTCACACCAAGTCACATTCCTGTGTGTGCAAGATGACTGAAAGATGGAACAAGCTGCAGTCGATCAGATATTCCTGCTGTAGTCATGGTGAGTTACTGAATGGAAAGCGGTGGAGTGAAGCAGACAGGAAAGTAGGAAGACAACAGTCAGTGAGTCAGCGAGTTGGTCTCACACAAAGGAAAACGAAAGCAGACAAGCCAGGGTGAGTCAGACGAGCAGACATGATGATTGCAGAGATAAAACTGAGAGGCTCGCAGGCTAAGATTCAAGTTCATAGTAACTTTTGGCTCAATTAAAATATTTGAACAAATCCATCTAACTGCAATACCAGCTCTCTTTATTTGTAATAGGCTTATGTGCTAGTGCCAACACTGGTATAAAGCTCTCTCCACTGGGTCCAGCAGACTACGAGCAATAACTCTACTGCATGGTATGCTGAGATGGCGAATGGTGATAGGTATTTCTATTATATCAGTACACTTTAAACACCTTTGTTGACTTTAAACTTACATACAGCAGCTTTAAGACATGTACCAACAAGCACTTGAGATCAAACAGAGTAAATAATTGATCTCACAATGTATCCCCCTTGCCATGTTCTTACCAGCTTCCTGACACTGCTTTCCACTCAGGCTGTCAATAATGTGGCCTCTGAATTCTGTCACTACTGGACTGTCGTCCCTCTCTGGTTCGCCTCTCATGGACAGTTTTTCTTGTTCGGTGATAAAGGTTTGTAGATCTCCCAAAGACATCCCGTTAAACACCTTCAAGATGAAAGCAAAACTTGAACCATCCCTTAAAAAGTCACTGTATTACTGAATCACTGGTGCTCATCAAAGTGCAGTTACTTACTGTGCTGGTTTGCTCAAAACTGAACAAAACCTGTGGTTTAATGTCTGAGCCGTTCATAAAGGGGATGTTTTTACTGGAGAACTTCAGACGAGACCTAGGATCATACAAATCATACAAACAATTTAATGTTTATATGAAAACAAATCTATAAAATGAATTAAATATAATTTATTAATTGTCAATATTTAAATCTGTGTGATTAATATTAACATTTTATGTCCTGGTTATCATGGCCAAAATAATCCAGATAGGGATACGATGGGCAAGCTGAGCCTTTAGACATGGTAGCAGGCTTCGAAATATAATGTAATTGCAATGACTGGAAAGATGTAGGATCCCCTTTGTGGCGATTAAAAATAAATCAGGAAATCAATGTAGGACTGTATGTTGGCAAGCTAGACAGCTTTATCAAGTCACATGAGGATATTCACAATGATCTCAATAATGGAAATTTACCATGATCATGATGTAAGACCTCATATCTTCCCATCCCTATACATCTACAAACTGGTGTCATCACAACCAGGGAATTAACACGGGATTTTTCGGGTGGACATTGCTAACATTGTGGAGGTAAAGCAGGGGAAACCCAGTGTTTCTGCAAGTCTGCAAAATTTTTGCAAGTCTGCAAAAAGGTTTGCCCCTTGTGTAACACCTCCCTCTGTATAGGTTTGTGTTTCCTGGCAAAACTGGATCTCTGGAGTCGTACTTGCTCTTCTTGTCACCACTTATTTTCCCTCCATCCACCTCTCCTTCATTCTCCTCTGTTGGGCTCTGAGGTTCTGAACGAGGAAACGCCGTCTTCAGAGTGTCCACGATAGCATTCACCACAATCTATACACAAAAACACACAAGCACTGCATTACAAACTCACTGTGAAACCAATAGAGGCTTAGGCATAATTCTCTTACAAATAAACATAATTCAGGACCAAACCTTATCTATGCGTGACACAATAAATGGTTTCTTGACAAAGGCGATCCTGGCGTCTGTATTGAGAGCCAGAAACTCCTGCATCTCTTCACTGTTGGCTATTTCAGAGATGATACAGAGTTGCTGAAATAGAGGACAAACAATGTAAAATGTTACATTAGGCCTACAAATACTTAATTAATGTAATTAAATATCAATCAACTTACCTTTAGAAAGGTCTCCAGAAGTCCTTTCCTGGCCTCTATCTTGTCACTGTCCATGTTTCCAAAAGGCATGTCTGGAAATACTTTCTTTGGACCTTTCACACCTGAAACACAGATTACAGACAAAAAAAATCCTGGCCACTGTTAGGACTGGCGGCTCAGAACAGCCACAGCGTATCAAACTTGAAAGAGTCCATCCTTCCTACCTTTGATGAGTTTCCGTAGTTCTGTTTTTTCTTCCAGTCGCGTCTGCAGGTTGAGGAACTCACTGTATCGTCTGTTGACCATGTGATAGGCTACCGGCTGAACTGATGATGGATTCTCACAACCTGAGAGTACAACTTCAGCCTCCTCAGCATCTGGCTGGATGCTTCCTGGGTTCTCACAGCCCATCGCTGTCTCATACTGAAAACCAACACAACACAGTATAAGGCTTGTGCCAAGATTCAACATAGTTCAAGGATTGTTTTGATAATGACAAAATTCCCTGGGGCAATTCAGCAGAAAGATAAAAATGTATTACAATGTAAACAATCTCTATCTGATTCAACACACAGTTACCCTTATGATAGTAAACTGATTATCTTTAAGGTTTGGACAAATAGTCGGATAGAACATGTGATTTAAATTTAAGAATAAATCAGGAAATCAATGTAGGACTGTATGTTGGCAAGCTAGACAGCTTTAACAAGTCACATGTGAGGATATTCACGATTATCTCAATAATGGAAATTTACCATGATCATGATATAAGACCTCATATCTTCCCATCCCTATACATGACAAAACTGGTGTCATCACAACCAGGGAATTAACACGGGTTGTTGTGGTTGGACAATGCTAACATTGTGGAGGTGAAGCAGGGGAAACCCAGCGTTTAGTCATGTAATTTAAATATGACACCTTGGGCTCTTAAAAAAAATTTATGGACATTTTTCAATATTTTCTTACAGTCTTCTTCACTGCTTTTATTGGTGCATTGCTCTGTTTGTTGATGAGCTTCCACCAACAACTGACAATCAGTAAAAAATCCTCTGGGACCCGACACTGGCCAAAGGTGTTGTACCTGTAGGAGTGCGTCTGTTGCCCTAGTTTTTGTGGTGTGTACTGCACCGTTGGCACAAGTCAGCCCTTGTCAGCGGCATGTTGGCCAACTGAGTGTGTAGAATCACTCTCACAAGTCAGTGAGAGGGAACGCCCTGACTGACTGTTCAGTTAAGTGATTCCGTGCATGAGAAGAGAAACAGGGAAACAGGGACACTTGTAGTAACCATGATCTCACCCATTTAGTTCGGTTTCTCCTTTGTTTACAGACATATTCTCGATTGGAAGTGTTTATTATAGCAGTGGTGTTAAAAAAAAAACTACTTTATGATAACAACGGTTTGCATATCTGCAGTCTTACAGTTTCCCTTTTTGAATGATGAAACCTGGACACGGTGTCGGAGGCGGAGCCCTGGTCCGCCTATGAAAGCTGCTCATGCATGAAGCCAAAAAAGCTCATCTTCCTGGCTGTAAAGTACCAAGATCTTGTGCATTGTGGGGTCAATAGAGTGTGAACACTAGAAACTTTCACAGGCTGAGCTTCCCCTGTAGCCCCTGGCCAACTTGAATTGAGATAAAATGATTTAATCCTGTGGCTCTTCTAGACTTGACGGTGAAATAAGTGATATTTTTTAGGTATTGTTATGCTCAATAAAATGTATCCACAGTTTACAGCCGCTTCTTTCACAATGTAGGTTTAGGGGAGAAAGTCACTTGTGGGCCCCTGTGTATCGCGTTGTAATTACACCATTTGGCCACTATGTCAAATTGGCTTCAAAACCTAGCGCTCTTCCTGGGGGCTTGCTACCACTGCCTGGTGGTACGGAGAGGTATCTGCTCTCACACAGGCGCAGAAGGTACAAGCTAGTAAGCTTGGCTGTAGTCTTTCCGTTGGGTGAAGCTTTTAGCTGAGACACAGGTCGAACCCACTCATAGCAAGTGCTACTAGCAGTCAAAAACTACTGCCTTCATCATTGATAACTTGAAGATGTCTTTGATAATCTCTACAGCTAGTTATCTTTCAGCCTAGTGCCACTAGAACCACGCCATAGAGCACACCATAGAACAACTGGATCGCAAAGAAAACATTTCTGCCAACGTGTTGCACCAGCAAAATTGCAGTAATGATTAACGAACAGAGGAAGGAGAAACAGATATAGGTGATGTTATCTACTTACTTTGATAGTGTAAAGAGTGTAGGGGTGTGAGCCTGTGCCACGGTGTTCCTTTGCTGTGATGGTGCCAGTGATGCGCAGGTTCTGGATGATGACTGGTCCATCAGGGCTGCTGAGGGGCTCAAAACTGAATGAGGGCATGGGAGAAGAGGCCTGCAATGGACTGACTTCAGTCAGCTCACTGTGGGTCACCAGCCCACCCTGTTCTACACCCAGTAGGAGCTCTCTGGCTGGGTTTACAGGAAGGGAACTGCTCTCAATCTCCAGGTCCTGGTGGCCGCTCATAGTAGGAGTCCCCTCTGCTGTCCGACCTGGTGAAGGGCCGCAGCCATTACGATACTCTACTGGTTGTGAATTCACCAGGACTTTAGGGCAGGAGCCATCCACTGGACTGGGGCAAACATCCTCAATGTCCATACCATTATTGTTCTCAGCAGATGTGGCACATTCTGTCAGTCTGTCATACACACCCTCCTCTTGGCCTATCATGAGCAGGGAATCAATGGGACTTTGTTTATAGTCAGTCAAAGGAGAGTCCAGGTCAGAGTCATTTTCCTGGTAAAATGGGTTTGATTTGCCTCCTCTCATGTAATGCCTTAAAAAGGGTTGAGTCGGTTCTTCTTCCTCTGTGTTTTGTGGACAGTCGACTTCCTCTGAGTCATTCACATCATAGGCAGCAAGCTCAGGGGTTGCCATTTCTGTGTCATTAAACATTTCAGTCTCAGCTCGAGGTGGAGGAACCTCATTATTCTTTTGAGGTACATGCGTTATCTCTTGTAGTGGAGCAGGCTCTGATTGAGCAGGTGGAGGTGGCAGTGGTGGTGATGAAGTCTCTGTTGTAACTGGCTCCTGTGGTTTGCTAGACTTGCTGAATATTTCGATCATGAGACTGTTTAACCAGTCAGGGTCAGACAATTTGGCAATGAGAGGGAGCAGAACGTTGCAGGTGATGAGCTCTCCAACAACAAACCGTCCTGTACGGGTCTCCAAGTGCGGTGATGGAACCAAAACATGCAGCAACATATCTCCAACTGCTCTGACGTAGTTTACTTCCACTGTGTCACTGGTCATGGCGAGATGAGGTGCGGTAACCTTGGAATATGCTTTCCACAACTGCTCGTTCTCACCGGTCCACTCTGCTGCCGGAGGAGTCTGCTGGCTGCTTACCAGCTCCTTGGCTCTGATGTAGTCCTGCAGGTGGCAGCCAAACAGATCCAGGATCCTTTGGGTCAGCTCCTGCAGTGATTCAAAAATATAAAACACAATATTTGGGTTTAACTGATCACAGTTCATGTCCAAACTGAGGCCATAACATGTAATGAGTAGTCACAGGTTAAAAATGTGGGGAACAATTGCCAAAGGCAGAACAGAAAGATGTGGCCTTGTGCATCTGTTATAATCTGTTACAAAATTGATGACTCCGCAGGTCAACAGTCAAAAACTCTCCATGATCAAATTTCTAGTTGTTACTGTACCCTTGTTTTCTCAAAGGCTTCCATTTAATTAAAAGAACAGATGTTTACATTAACGTGACGTTTAAGAAATCAGGTCACTGCAGAAACTATAACACAATTACACACAGTGTAGGCAAAGGCACGGCAACACTCGGCAAAAGTTCCCAATACTGATGTCTTTAGTCAAAGTACCTTCCTGTCCACCTGTCTTGCACGTATTTTCAGCTCCATGGCCATAGAGATCATGGCCTCCTGAACCTCTGTTTCAAAACCGCTCTCGGAGGACACAGTGGAGTACCAGGACGAGACAAAGTCCCTGATGATTTTCCTCACTGTGTTGTGAATCTCTTGGTCCAAGTGATGTTCATCCTCCACAGTTGGTGGAACCTGAAATTTAGCAATAAAAAATAAATAATAAACAATACTGATATATATGTGTGCCCCCATTCCAAGCAAAAGCAAGCAAGGCTTAGATTATCTCTGCCAAGTAAACCCAATAAAATGCTTACAACCATGCCTACACTGGAACTTAGACCACAGTTAACTGTACCTGCTCCAGTGTGATAAACCTCTCCAGGTGGACCACACTGTTGGACTCCAGGACGGCCTGCGAGCCGAGCCAGCCACCGAGCACTACCAGCAGGCTGGTGAACACGCACAGCAGCCAGATGTTGACCAGCAGGTGGAACAGCACCAACCATGCCAACACCACACCAAAGCCCAACAAGCTCCTCTGTCCCAACACCTCAGCCATGGCACTGTGGGGGTTACTGTCTCGCGTGACACTCTCAAGATGAGATGTGGAGATCATGCATGCCGGGGCAACATCACATCTTCAAAAACAAAACCAATGGAAAACACAGATTAGGTACATCATTTGAAACAGACTGAGAAGCTGCAGGCATTTCAGTATGTGATCAATGTGAATTCATGAGGATGAATTCATGGTGTCATTAACCTGCATAGAGGTCCAGGGGCAAAAATGAATTGAGTGTTTTCAATTAATTGTGTTCGTGTGTCAATATCAAAGACAGAGTAGAAAACAGTATTATGACCAACGCCACAGAAACAAACACTTTTCAAGTACTTGTTTAGTATAACTTAAATAGTTACTACATAGTTGTAATATATTAAACCTGATTACATAACTAGTTTTAGTAAACAGTGCATAATTTGCCAAACTTCGATTGGCCTCTTTAACAACCCATTTAACTGGATTTAATTGCAAAGCCAAAACATATTTATGCTAGCTGCTAACGTTAGTTTGCACGATGTCTCGGCAGCAAATGAGTGTTTAACAGCTTTATTATGAACCTAGCCAGAGTTCAGTCACACTATTATTATTTGTTTATCTGTATATATCAGTTCCGATAACCTCCAGCAGCTGGGTAAGAAGTTTGACTAACATTGGCCCCTGACGCACACCGTTATCTGCTCTTGTGAGAAAACGCGACACCAGACCCCGCTCACAAATTTGACAAATCTACTGTTCATCTGTTGCATGACAAATACACGCGCGATATACATGTTTTTAATGCTCACTGACTGCATTGCATGCAGCAGCGGAACATTCGGCCCACAGACTGTTCGACCTGGAGCGATACTATATTACAACATAACATCTACTGTATGAATAAGATCACGCTATAGCACGCTGTCCGTCTCTACCCTTCACGGTTCATTAGGAGTGGAGGAAGACTACAAATGAAAGGCGGGGAGATAAAAAGTCGAAATATGAGCGACTACATTGCTTGTCCGTGTACTACATTAATGCCGAAGTGAAGAGAAGATCCTAGCGATTTCTATGAGGTCTTCAATAATGTCCTGTGAGGTGTCACACTTTGCCAATAAGCACGTTTTCTTTTAAATCGTCAAATATTTTACCAGAGATATGTGGCGTTATGCTAGGACCCACCGACTGAAGTAAGTTAGATCAGGCTTCTCTTAGCCGGCTACAAAACACATCGCAGCACAGTGCAACAAGTAAAGTAGCTTCCTATCGTAGAGAAATGTCCCCTGGCTGCTGGCTCATTTAAACAGAGGAAGAAAATATTGAACCTGCACGAGCTGTCATGGCAGTACAAGGAGGTCTCGTGAGCGTCTGGTTTGTTTACTTCCTGTACCATGACGTATACGTCATAACAAAGCCTCCCCGTGACTCCGACGCACCTGTAAACGCTTTGGAAGAGTGACAGCGAGGTCGTCAGAAAAATATAAAAGCAGGACGTAAAAATAAAATATGACCTTATGCTGAAAAAAGATTGGGATAAAACGTAGGTTGCTTTGCTGGCGTCAACAACTACAGCTCCCATAAGGCTTTGTCAGCGGCTAAGGCTCATGGGATATGTTGTTTCATTGAGCAACTTTTTGGTGCAGATGATCTCCTAACAACAACTAATATGAGGAGTTTGTCTCTAAATGTACACAGTCAGAACACTCAGTCTTCTTTAATTCTTTGTCAAAGAGTGTCGCCTGCTGCAGTGTTTATAAAGTCTGCAGCTGAGAGCTGTACACTTGATAACAGACTTACAAGGAGTACTCTAAACATTATTTAGAAAAAAATGCTCCAATAAATAGGCCTGTATCAAACATGCCATAAGTGATGGCAGATGGTGTGAGCTCTGTTTATGGAGAGTGCAGTGGCATAAATGAGCCTGTTGATAAATAGTGATAAATATTGTGTAAGAGTGAGCTGAAGTTTGGAAACCACCTTGGAATCTCCAGTGGTTCCGTCAAAAAGGCACTGACAGACAGCTGAGGACACTGAGATGGATGGGCTGACAGGCTATAAGAGCTGAAACTGAATACCTTAAGTACATGAATAATTATAACATAATCAAATGCTTAAATTAATGAATAAATATTTAATTATACAATAAAATGTAAAAAAAAAAATGTTCATAAATAAATCACAAATTAAATGAGAAATTAAATACATAAATGTCAAATGTGTTTATTCATTCATTTATATATGTTTATATGCATTTGTATATTCATTTACCTATTTATATATTCAATTATTGACACATTTATAGCCCTCCAAATGTCTTTTATATTATGCCATTATGATATTATGAGTAGGAGAGTATTGTTGCCCTTGTTAGCAAACTCTTCATTTCTCACATCGATGGCAGGGCACACTCTGACCTACAAAGCCACAAAGGAAACTAAAGTGGCACAACAAAGCGTGGGAATGACTTCTTGCTGTAACCTGCAGAGCACATGCATTACCTTCAGCTATTATCATATTAAAAAAGTGTCACTCCATAACTCTGTGTTGTTGACTTCTGGACCTGAACAATTTAAAGTATGATGCTGTCAAAATCTTACATTCACAAAATTTCACGTAATGCAATTTAGCAACCTAATTAAACACCCAATCACTAATCTGATAAAACTATCATGACAATTTGGGTAAACACTTCTCCCCTTTTATTAGAGTGGAATGAGAAGATACACTATCACTCGCATATCTGTGTGCAAAGTTCAGAGCCAGAGCCAGAACATGATTTGCGTAGCTTAATTTAGCTTAATTTGTCTTATCTTAGCATAAACACCGGGAGCAGGCACAAACAGCTAGATTTCTCCAAAGTTAAGCTAGAGTCGGCCTGTTAGCACCTCTGAAGCTCACTACGAACAGAAATGTAAAAAGGACAAGATTTTGGGACTTGAGACAGAGCCAGGTTAGCGGTTTTCCCCTGCTGACATTGTTTGTGCTTTGCTAAGCTAATTGTCTCTTGGTTCCACACTGAACACAGACACCAGTGTGATGATATTGTCTTATCAATCTTGGAAAAAAAGACGATCAGGTGAAATATCTGGTTCTTTAACGGTAGCTGCTAATTTTAGATGTTCAGTTTGCTTACTGTGTCAGCTGTTGGAAGCATCAGACGGTGTTTACTGAAAACAGCTGCCTGCTTTGTGTTAATTGTGTCTATATTCTTTTTTTCTTTTTCACTCACATCTCCCACTGCTACCAAACTATTCTCCATACTTTGACACTTTTCATGAAGCAGATCCTACAAACCGACTCTGTAGTTAAGACCTCTGTCTGATTTCTCAGGGTGTTGGGAGAGCTGTATCCTACACATTATACATTAACATGGCTGACTTAGCTCCTAAAGCCTCATGAGTTCAGTGAACTCAGTATTTTTACATACGTTGATAAAATGTAAAATAAAACCTGCCCGTTGACCTCACACAGTGCTGCAGTCAGCTATGCATCATTTGTATACTGCTCGATAGTTTTGCAACCTTTGATGCAGAATCTTACCTGAGCCACATTAGGCAGGTCAGGTGAGTGTCATTCTCTCTGAGCAACCAGACTGTTCAGGTCCACATCGAGCTCTGCCACAAGACAGCAGCCCACTGGAATTCTTGGGAATCTGATTCACAGATATCTCCCGCTCCTGTGTGTGTTTTTCCTGAGAAAAGGTTTTCTTGAGGTTGGGAGTTCTGTCTTTGCCTTTGTTTTTGTTAGCTTTCACTTCCAGTTTTCACCAAAGTGCTTATTGAGCATTTACTCAGCTTTGTGTACAATGCATTACAATGCTCTATGATGTCTAGAAAATGAAACTTTTTCTCCTCCTTCTGGCTTTTGGTTTCATTTACTGCAGGCTACAAAGGATGTCCGTGTCCTGGTCCTGGTGTCTGTAGTACACAGAAAACAGGTTGTGGAAGTTGTGGCTGCTTTCTTCTGGCAATAAAGACAATCCATTCTTACAAGTAAGTAGTTTAAAAATGTTTTAAGTGAATACAAATGAAAGGATCTTTGTAATAGAACAAATCAAATCTTACATTGTATTGTGTTTTGTAAAGTGTGTTTGATGTGAAGCTTTAAGTTTCGTTTGGGCTTTTTTGGAGACAACTGAATGAGCTTTTTCAGGTCAGATATTGAAATGAGTGAAGATGGAGGAAATGAGGTATGCTGATGACTAGTATAACCTCACTAATCTGATTTGTTCAGTGTGGTTGACTCTCGAGCCGGTGTGGGAAAATATTTCTGGAAGACCTGAGGAGCCACACAGTCTCATTAAAATTACGTTGTGTGCAATTTCACACATACCACACTTCCAGGTTTTCCAGGCGACTTAGGTATGGAGAGAACAGCAATGAAAGTTTAGCTTTATCAGGGACTCTGTCATTTGTCCTCAGTCATGCATAGGCTTACAACAACTTACGAGACTTTACCTTTGATACAGGTGAGTGGAATGATAGTCTTGTCTGAGCTGCATCTGTTTCTTTTTTTTAATTTTAGATGAGTTACTTACTGTGTATACATTCATTATCTGCATTTATTTAACATGTGCGTACCAGATTTAATGTATTTTTTCTGTGTTTTTAGAAAAAGAACACATTTAGTTCAGGGGAATGTTTAACTTATATTTGTCTGAGCATTTCCACTAAACATGTAACCTGCTTGTCTTTTGTAGGTTTCCTTTTCCTCTCATAGTGTCAGTTTCAACAGCAGAGTGAAGTCCAGACTGTGGAGCTCCGTACTCAAGATGATCCCTCACATGGCACTGTGCAAATTCTGTAAGTGTTACATAAACCATTATCATATAACACGTTCACAAAAGTCATGCTGCTATTTGGATGAATTCATCTTTGACACGTACATGAATACAATGATAATACATCTGCATTATGGAAGGGAGAGCTGATTGTGCAATACAATTGGATTATTGTGAAAATGTAATGTGACCAGGGTATTTTTATCTGATTTGTCATAAGCCGTTAGTTCTGCTTGGAGATGTGATGTTTGTCGGCTCAACACTAGACAACGGGAACTACTGTAGAAGTTTGTGTTTGCTTGGTGATTACCGAGGGGTTTTTCATGATGTATGACTGTTAGTAATTGAGAATATGATGCTTTGAATTCATCAATTGAACTGATATTTTCCTCCTCCGTCAGTTCCTCTGGTTCTAGTCGGGGTTGTGGTGTTCGCTGTGAGTGGGATCTTTGGAGACCCTCTGTATGAGTGCCTCCAGGACACTGACTACAGCGAGCTCCTTGACATTGTGGATAAAGGTCTCCCTCCCACTAAGACACCCCGTCATGTAGCAATTATCGGCGGGGGCATCGCTGGACTGACCGCTGCAAAGTTTTTAGAAGATGCCGGGCATAAGGTAAAGTCATTTATAGTGAGGAAATAGTGATTGAATTATTATTGTCAACATCTGTGTTCTGAGTGGATACTTGCCTCAAAGTGTGTTTGACATGACGATTGTGTGTCCTCATGCACAACAAGGTTACCATAATAGAAGCCAGCGGCCGTATTGGAGGGCGTGTGGAGACCTTCAGGAGCAGAAAAGAAGGCTGGTATGCTGAATTGGGCGCCATGAGGATCCCCAGCTTTCATAAGTGAGTACAGGAGTCTGCTGGGCCGTAACATGACACTGACATTAATGGACCGATGATTTTAAGACACTTTGTTCCATCAACTAAAGCCTCTAATTACTCAACTACTCAATTAAGTACAATACTTAAAGGAACAGTTCACCCAAAAATGAAAATACAGTCATCACCTCCTCACCCCCATGCTGGTGGAAAGTTGAAAAACATTTCTGGAGCTTCACAGTAAAACAGCGTTGAAGCATTCTCCTAAACAACTGAAGTAGCTGGGGACTTGTTATATAATGTAAAAAAAACTACCAAAAAACAAACATAAATTTATATAAAATGGCTCCGTACAGCTGGTCAAGTGTAATCCAAGCTACAGGAAGCCAAACGATCCCAAATTGACTTCGAAAGATGTTATTTACACCCTTGATGAGTGGTTGGACATAAACTGAGCAGCCACAGTGACAATTTCTGCCTTTAAAAGAGTGTAAATAACTTATTTTCAAATCAATTTAGGCTCTCAAGCAGGTGCCCAGAAATATGACTTCATGTGTAATTAGGCAACTGTTTGGGAACACATTTCAAATCAACTTTGATAATATGTCAGTATTGAGTTTACAGCTAATTGTGCTGCCCCCAAGTGGCAAAATATCTACTAATGAAGTCCCCGTTCAGTCAAAAATGTGTTTACAGTAGAATGTCTGAGCCTCACAGTGCAGACTGACGTACTGCATGTGCTGGGTTTGACTCTAGGCTCTAGGCTGTTTTCATGTTAAGTGCTCAAAGTGTACATTTTCTCTGTGCTCATTGAGAATCTGATTTTAACAGGCAAATTTTGCTTTAAATTGTTCAGGTCCAGAAGTCAACAACACAGAGTTATGGAGTGACACTTTTTTTATATGATAATAGCTGAAGGTAATGCATGTGCTCTGCAGGTTACAGCAAGAAGTCATTCCCACGCTTTGTTGTGCCACTTTAGTTTCCTTTGTGGCTTTTTAGGTCAGAGTGTGCCCTGCCATCGATGTGAGAAATGAAGAGTTTGCTAACAAGGGCAACAATACTCTCCTACTCATAATATCATAATGGCATAATATATGATTTGTGACATCGCAAATAGATGGAAGGAAATCGTGGTCCACTATTCAGCAGACTGTGGATATTAAAAATAAGTACATTTTCATAGATTCTGAAATATTTAATGAGGGAAGGGAACTGATGTCATTATAATGATTTTAAGATAACAGAACTTTCTTTGTGGAAAATCCATTTCAGTTATAATTCAATGGAGATTATTTTATGTAAGTCTCATAACTTGGAGGAGGGGATCTAATCAGAGCTGCTCAAAATGGGGCCTGGGGGACAAAGTTGGCCTGTCATAAGGCGTGGTTTCATCCACCCCATGTTTCTAGTGAAAAATGATCAATAAATAAAAATTGATTTAAAAAAAAAAACTGTACTGTAACGTGAACAGTGAAGCAGGAAGTCAGTCAAGTGTGGGAATTTTTGCATCTTACCAGAACAACACAACAAAATACAATACAATACAACACAATACAATACAATACAATACAACACAATACAATACAATAGGTGTTTACTTTTGGCCTATGGCTCTTGATTAAGTTTCAGTTTTAGCCAAGGTAAAAAGTTTGGACACAAGGTGTTACCTAGAAGAACATACAGTATATCTTACATACATATTATATTTATTAATATGTAGTATCTATTCCACAGGATTTTGCTGTCTTTCGCCTCCAAATTACACATTTCCTTAAACCACTTCATCCAAGACGACATCAACACCTACTACTTGGTTAATGGTGTGCTTCAGAAAACGTACGCTGTGGAAAACAACCCTGCTGTGCTCAACTACAGCCTGAATGACAGAGAGAGGGGGAAGTCAGCAGCTCAACTGTTCAGTCAGACACTCTGGAAGGTTTGTACACATTCCACTCACTGATAGTATAGTTGTTATTTTTGTATACATAAGTATTATTTACTGCACGAGGATATCTAAGTAAAAGATACTGTATGTAATGTGTGCACAGGTGAGAGATGACCTGAAGACAATGGGCTGCAGCGCCATGTTGGATAAATATGATTCCTACACAGTAAAGGTAAAGATTTATTTATTTTGACCTGACTCGCAACAGGTCATAGCTTGAGTCTGATTGAAAATGTTCACAGTATGAATAACTGGTTATGTTTCACTGCTGACAGGAATATCTGGTGAAGGAGGGCAACCTGAGTCGTGGTGCCTTGAGGATGGTCGGGGACATCCTGAATGAAAACAGCCTCTTCTACACGTCACTGATCGAGATGCTGTACATACAGTCAGACATCAATGACAACACTGAGTAAGAAATATTCATATTTTATTATGTGTCTGCTGGCAGCACGCAGCCTGCAGACCTAACTTTGGCTTGGTGCTGGTTCTCTGGAGGCAGAAATAATCTTATCGGTTGAAAAGTTGTTTTTCTCTTTTATCGGTGAAGAGTCCTCTCAAGGATGGATTACCTTTTAGTCTTCTGTGTCATAAAAGACATTTGTTCTTTAATATAACAAGCCAGCAGAATGTAAAATACTAAAGTAGAAAACAACCACGAAGAGATCTGAAAAACAAAAAATGATACCAACACATGGAAGGATAGACACAGTAGATTAAGTTACAATTAAAGGAACAGTTCACTCAAAAAGGAAAACTCAGTCATTATCTCCTCCCCCCATGCTGATGGAAAGTCAGGGAAAGTTTTGTAGTACACAAAAAATTTCTGGAGCTTCACAGTTAAACAGAGTTGCAACATTCTCCTTAACAACTGAAGTAGCTGGAGACTTGTTTTAACGTTGTGTCCTGTACACTGTGGGGGTACGTTGTACCCCATATTCATATTTTATCAACGAGTAGAGCTGTCTAAAAACGTTGTCTTGAACACATGTAAGCCTTCTCTTTGCTTCTCCACTGCTGTGCTGCTTTCCTGTTGTCGTGTGCACAACTCATACCCTGACCACTAGTCTAATCTGACATCCAGCAGTGGTGGCTCCACAATAGTGGAGCATGATATGGAGCTATTTTACCCTACAGACAGGTCTGACAGGCAGAGTCTGTCAGAGGCAGGAATATCCAGCATATACAGTGAAATAAATATCTTAGTCAAACTGATTAAATATAGCACACTATGTTCAGACATCTAAATAACATTCAGCTCATTGCAACATGTTAACTACATAAATTATGTTAATGAAACGGAAAAAAATAATATACCTCAAACCTGAAACATGAAAATGGCTGAATAATATATAAAATAACCTTTTTGTGTAACTGTGAAAGATAAAGGATTCCTATATTAAGGCTACATGTAGTCTATCATAGGCTATAGACCTCATTATTTTGGCATTTAAAAAAAAAAAAAAAACACCTTAAAAAACTGTCCCGTTTTTTAGTAATAAAAAGTATTGATATCGGTGATATTGGACTTGTATTACTTGGTATTGGATCAAAACTAAATTTTGTGGTATCGCCCACCTCTAATGTACATCATTAACTAACCTGATGACGTGTCTGTCAAAGAGATTCACCTATTCCTCTCTGCGGAGTGACCTGAAGTGGCCGATCTCTTTTTAGCGAGTGTTAGCGAACAGTGTCACTCTCCACTGTGTTCACAGGCTAGTCACTAACTTTGTCTGCTGTTTAGTGATAGTCAGTTAGCATACAATTGTAAGTAAGATTGTTTTACTGGAAACAGCTGCCTGATATGGCTGGATTAAAACCAAAACAATGAGCTGAAAGACGCTACAACTCACAGGAGCGCTGAGTGGAACTGTAGTCAGGAGATATCTGCTGGTTTGCACCACATTAAACACAGTCATTTAATCAGTTGTTGATATAAAAATACTGCTTGTTGCAGCTTTAATGATGTACCATGATGAGAGGTTTATAATGGGGGTTTCTTCCAGGTACTTTGAAGTGACAGATGGCTTTGACCACCTCCCGAGGGCTTTCTACCAGCTGTTAAATGCCACCATCCTCCTCAACTCCAAGGTGAAGCTAATCAACCAAACAGGCGGCAGCAATGTGACGGTCACATTCCAGGACTGGCGTAATTCAGGCTCCCTGACCAACCTGACAGTGGACTATGCCCTGGTTACATCTACGGCAAAGGCCACCCTCTTCATTGACTTCCAGCCCCCTCTCTCCGGGGACAAGATGGAGGCGCTGCGCTCCGTTCATTACGCCAGCTCCACCAAGGTGATACTCAGCTTCAGGGATCGCTTCTGGGAGAAAGAGGGCATCAAAGGAGGGAAGAGCGTCACCGACCGTCCCTCTCGCTTCATCTACTACCCCAGCCACAGCTTCTCTGGTACAGCCGCAGGAGCCCTCCTGGCTTCTTACACCTGCTCCGACGACTCCACCCTCTTCCAGGGGATGAGCGAGGAGGAGCTGATGGCTGTGGTCCTGGAGGACTTGGTGAAGATCCACGGAGAGTACATCAGGCCTCTGTGTACAGGGGGCCTGGTGAAGAAGTGGGGCTTAGATCCTTACAGTCTGGGAGCGTTTGCCCTCTTCACTCCCTACCAGCAGGGACACTATGCCAGAGAACTGTTCCAGAGGGAGGGCCGGGTGCACTTTGCAGGAGAACACACAGCCACACCACATGGGTGGATTGAAACTGCAATGAAGTCTGCACTCAGAGCAGCTAAGCATATTAACCTGCTTACTGTTTAGTTGTGTCTGGAATTGTTTTTATATATACATGTTCCTTTATATACGGTCTTACAGGGTTTGATATTGTGGTTTACCAGTGTATCCTGTGATCTACCAGCATTAACCCCCTCTGATATTTTTGTGTAATGTACATATTTATTGATTTGCGTCCATATGTACTGATCAGCAGTACACACTTGACTAATGTGTGCCCATAAACTGACGTTCTGACCAGAGTCCTCAAAGATGATCATAAATACAAATGTCATTTCATGATGATAGTGATTCACAGTATTTTATTATCACTTGTTGTATGCAACGTTTCAGTGGATATCCTGATTCTCTGCCAGATTAAAACTGAAAAAGAGCTGCACCCTAACTTTTTTTTTTTTATTCAACAAGAAAGAAAAAAATAATAATAAAGCATGTGCTTTAAAAGATGATGTGTTACTAAAGTGGAAAATATGTAAATGTCTATGAACAAACAGAAGTCTTCTCACCAGTTAGACACACGTCTGCCCCATTTTGTGAAAATGGTTTTCCAGGCTGACACGTGACTCAAGTCATTTGGTAAAAAGTCTCAAAACAAGTCACAAGTCAGACAAAGTAAACTTTGTTTTACCACCCGACTACAGAGCAGCTTCATTCTTCAGGCTGAGACTCCTCATGAAAAACACTTTTGATTATATGACTTATCTGACACTGATACGTGGGAATTCACCCTGATGACAGGCATAATGAATAACCACAATAATTACACAGAAATATCTTCTGGCTGATGGTCTCATTTGTTGATGTAGGTCTATAGAGGCATTATTATTAAATTAAAACTCCTGAGCTACACTGGAAATGCAGTACTAATCTTGATCTTCATTTTACAAGAAAACACTCTTTATTCTATAGTGTGAGCTGCATGTCAGCATGTTGTTCCAATGTCTGAATCCCTTATTAAGACCCTGGAACACATGTCCATGGTTTGGACAGGAAGTGGAGGAAGTACTCAGATCCTTTTCTTAAATAAACGTACCAATCATTTATATATATAAAAAAATCATTTCAAAGCATCAAAAATCATCAATCATCAAGTGAATGAACAGACCAGCATATTTGTACTTTAAGTATCAAAAGTATCCTATTTCTTTCTGCTAAAAAAAAAAGGGCCTCTATAACTGATATATTTCTGTATTTCATATTATTAGACTGATAATTGTGATGCATGAATACATCTGTAACATTGTACTGTTGTAGCTGGTTTAGGCGGAGCTACTTTTATCTACTATACAATTAGGTGTTTGGTTCAGTGGTGCCGAACCCATAGGCTGGGCCACTGCAACACAAATCAGTTTTTATTTTTGGACCTTTTTGGGGCTTCAAACAGTTATGTAAATGAAACCATGTGTCTCTTGAGTGGAACTGCTAACAACTCAGAAACCTGTGACAAGGAGTCTCACTAGCAGCTGTTTTTTACAAGAGGTCACAGGTCAAAGGGGGCTGGGAACCACCGCTTTAATCTTTAACAGTGCACTGGGTCTTACTGGGTCATTTTAACTTTGACACCACTGCAGGTCAGTGATGAGCAGCAGACAGAAAACCTCCTTATTTGGCAGAATAATAGGGTACTTTTAATGGCTAACATCATGTCACACTTTTGTAGGCTGAAATGGCCTGAAAATAATGTTGTGATATTTTCTGATTTCTCAATGATAGAAATCTCCTCAAAGCACGTCATGAATGGTAGGATGTGGCGGCAAAATCAAATATCATATTTTTTAACAAATACCTCTCTATATATTTTGCCCATATTGTAGGGATGACTATTGGTATTCTCAATATTAACACAATGAGATTTCTGATCAATAATCATCAGTAATGTGGAGATAATGAAAGTAGAACAGTCTGGTGAGTTCAGAAAATAACATCACTTTACTGTGATAAGCCTTTAAAACCAGGAGAAGACAACAGCGATGACTTATCATCATATAATGATATCCAAAATCTAAGATGATAAATAGTCTCATATCATGATAACAATGTAGAGTGGATATTTTGCCCAGCCCTATATCACACATCGACGAAACAAATTGGGTTTTTTTTGAAGATGTAGAATAAAGTGCGCAATAAATACTGTGCACACAAAAGTTATCTCTTTGATCAAACTGCTTTAATGTAAAGATTTGATTAAAAATCCCTTCCCTGTTAGTTTTCATACAGGCCATAGGATAATCCCCAAGTATTTTGTATCAACATTCCCCAGGAGGGCTTCTTGTGTATATTACACATTATTGCATTAGTGTACAACATGCATTCCATTTTACTTTAATCAGGATGAAGTTACAGAGATTTCACTGCCAAGTACAGAGGAAGTGTTACATGACATTTAGGTATGCCTTGATGTGTGCTGTCATTATTAAGCTTTTGAGAATTAATTAAAGTCTGATCAATAAGCCGTTCAACCATTATTGAGTGATACTGGCCTATCACAGATATGTAGGTATTAGTGCATGTTGTCTGATATGCACCGATAGGATGTCCTTTTTTTTTAATTATTATTATTATGAAGAAAAAGACACTCAGGGTTTTTTATAATTACATAATTCCCAGTGAAATTTACTGCTTCAGTGCTCTGACGTCATTTCAGACATAAAGTTTATTGTTAAGCTGTAAAATATCCTGCCTCTGTCACAGATCTTTGTCACAACTGTTTGATAACCATGTTTGAGAGATCATTGCAAAAAAAAGTGTCTAAATCAGCCGCTGTATTGATGTCGGAATTTTTCAATCCTTAACATCAGTATCGGGCCAATATGTTATGTATCATGTTATGTATCATGTATATGGGATTGCCTCTTCCTGAATTCTAACAAGTTTGATACAGAAAGTGACAAAAGTGTCACTGAACCCAGATCTGTCCTCCAAACAGTGGTGCCATATTAGCCGAGTTCTTTCCTGCTTCATTCTCCATGTTGTTGAGTGCATGAAGGATTACAGACAGGATGGTGAGCTGTCACTTTACCGTTGTCACATTAAATGGCTTCTCAATTCAAACAGACACTTCTTGCTTCCATTTGCAGCTGAAACCACGCAGAGATTCCCTTAAAGCACCACCAGTCGAAAACTTAAACAGTAAGTTATATTAAAAAAAAAACTTGTCCTCTCCACATTATCTTATAACAACGTGCTAAGAATACATTTTATTTATGTCATTACACAGTCCATTTGGCATCTATAGTCCATTATTAATGAGCGCCCTTCTGCACCATCTGTGTGAAGCGGTTGGTGATGGCCAGGGTGGTGTCGATGAAACGCTCAACACAGCTCTGCAGACACGTCTCGGTCCGGTAGTCCAGCTTGGAGCCCGGACTGTCCACACACTTGTCCCAGCAGACGTCAGTGAAAGTGTGCACCTGGAAGAAATAGAAAAAGATAAATCTGTAGGATTAATAAATTATGCTGATGAGATACCTCTGTGATATGCTGTTAAATGTTGGCCTGTAATACTGATGGCTCAGGCTCTATATAGGACTACCCCGCTGTCCATGAGCTAATACAACCATATTCTTATCAACATGCTTTTGATAATAAATAGCACATGGGGAGAGTATCAGTATGAATTCACATATGACATCAACAATTACTTGATTAATCATCAACCCCAACTACTTTGATAATCGATAAGATGAAGCTGCATATAATCTGTTAATTACCTCCAGTGATGTCACTCAGTGGCAAAGCTGCATTGTGGGTAATGTAGGTACCAGGCTTTGAAACCCAGTCCACTGGTCTATCATAACACTCCTCTAACACTGTTGGACTCATTATGGATGGTTTAAAAACAAATGATCAGAATCGAAACAGCAGAACAGGGATATCACCTTTTTATTCCACACATTCTTCTTTCTTTTCAAAACCTGGTGCCTACATTACCCACAATGAGTGATGCATGATATATATCCGGCCGAGCTTAAATTATAGCCCATAAATGGATCTGATGATACAAAGTCAAATTGCTTTCAACGACTTAACAAGCGTAGCATCCGCGCTCTCCAATACAGGAGGTGGCAGCATGCACTCTGAAATTGATTTGCATTTTGTCAATTACCAGAGAAGAAGAAGAAGAAGAAGAAGAAGAGCAACACACTATTATTCGAGATCATGACATAAAACTGCAGCACCTGGGAAGAACCTCGCCTTGTGGACTGAAATCATCCATGTCTGCTCACTGTAAATGAGCCTTCCCCATCCTTGGCTGTGAATAAACTACAGGGAAGGAACTTTTAAAAAAAAAATACAAAACGTGAAACTAGCAGGTATCTTATTGGTATTGGCCTGGAGAAGCAGGTGATTATCAGTTATTGGTATTGGTTGAAAAAAATCCATATTGTGCTTCCCTACCCACAATGCAACATAACCACTGAGTGACATCACTGGAGGCAGTTTATCAGAATAGATGCAGCTTCCTGGAGCCTCAACACACTTTATACTACTTTCTTCACATATGCAGTAGTACTCCCCCACACCTGTAAACACACTTTAATGTCTGCTCGGGTAGTAAGGCCTCCGCTATGAGACATGAATAGATCATTTATGGTGCTAATACGAGCTGCTGGTCATGCCACCTTCCATTTGAAAGCTTAAATTCGAAAAACGTATAAGGTGTGACCTTCGTACATAACCGAGCTGCTTTTTTATTTATCAAAAAGTAAAAAACCTTTAATTGTAAGTTGTTCCAGGGGAGTTTGGTCTCACCGACAGAGGGTGATTCATTCCCCTGCATGTGGTTCATGCTCCACAGATGAATGCTAACGGACTGGGTACAGAATAGCATGGTTAGCATACAAACCTGGGCCTGGAACTGCGCTTTCTGTTGCTCTATAGCGATCATACGCTGAAGCTCCGACGCCTCGGCTTTCTCCGACGCACTGAGATTATCAAAACCGTCCATGGTGTCGTTGAACAGTTACAGGACGACTCTGTATTCCCGCTGACAAGCTGCTAGAGGAGGTGAGGTGACCTTCGGTTTCACCACCAGTGAGCGCTGCAGCGTGTGAAACACCGCTGATGTAAACATCACATGACGCGCCGCACACAGCGGCGGCTCCTGCCTCCGCCATTTGTAGATCCACGTTCTAAATGTGACGCAAGAAGTGACGCTCACAAAGATATTTAATGTTTAACACGAGCTGACTCGCGTCTCATCTTGAGCTGCTTGTATCAACAAAAGGATCAGCTGCTGAAACACCTGCACTCTTTAAAGGAGCACTATGTAACTTAAGACAAGAAATTCAAATATTAATGAGGTAATAATACAAACGCATCAATGTTTTTTTTTCCCATAAGTGAATAAACAAGCTGTTCTCAGAGGAAAATAAGGTCCCAGAACACTGTTTGAAGCTAGAGAGGTGGCAGGGTCCGCCACATATAAATATAGTAAATCAGAATAAATTGTGTTGTCCTTTAAGGTCAGTTTGTTTATTCAGTTTATTCAGTCACGAAAACAAAGATAGTTTGTTTATTTAGTTTGTTTAGGCAGAAATGAAATGAAATGAAGATCTTTCTCTGCTTATTAACATTTCTTCAACAAAACTACAGAGTGCTCCTTTAAAATGTTTGTTTTTTTATGTGATCATCTTGTTCCACTTTCTGTGTGCCAAAGTTATAATATTGCTTACTTGCTGTCTACTTTTTATACCTGTTTTATTAAAGTTTATTGAAAAAGGAAGTAGATTTAAAATAATTTCGTTGTTCAGTTCATATCAGACAAGAGTATTAATATAAGTATAATGCAGTGGCTTCATTGATAAATTGTACATTTATAGTTATTTAAACTTTAGTAACAGTACTTTTACATTTACAAAGTGTTATAAACATCAGTTGCAACTTTACCATAAATAATTACTTAACAAATGGTTTATAAAGCATTCATTGTTTGTTCACAGTGAAATTAATTAACTATAATTTTACCATTTATTAATGATGGCTATGATAAAGTAATTGTAGACTGGCTTTAAACTGAACACTGTGCCCAGGGCAGTCAGTAATGATATCATGTGAGACTTTTTGGAGTAAGTCCAACACCGAAGTAGTAAGTGACTTCACTGGAGATTTTCTTTTCTAGTTTGACTTGAGGGGCCCCGAGCGCTGTAACCAGAAAGTGTCCGTAATGAGCACAGCAGCGTTGTGCAGGATCTATCTGTAACACCATGACTGCGGTGTAACTTCATCCTGTTTCTGACGCTACTTGTGCATGTAGCAGGCCGTGATATTCTGACATGACAGTGTTTTGCTGATCTTCTCAAACATCCAACATCTTTGTGCTGCTGACGACTCAACAACTACATCCGGGTAACTGTGGTGACCTTGGTTGGTTGATCATCATGGCGGCTATCGTCAGGTTGAGTGCTGTGTGTCGCAGAGGAGTCAAACGTGAGTATTTCTGTCTGTTCTCAATGTTTCTGTCTGTGTTTCAATGTATGTGCTTACTTACGTGTTGTGGTTTGAGACCAGGTTGTTCTAACAGAGGGGAGGACGAGTATTAGCTGTATACGAACAAACCACGGCGGGCAGAGACTACTACTTTCAAGTTCACGACTTTAGTGAAGCAAATCTTCCGTGTATTTGTGTATATGGCGTTAGTAAGTTTGTGGACTCCGTCCTCTCACACGGTTTAACAGTGAGGCGCACTGACGGGGAACTGATTTTTTTTTTTTACCGATGACATCAGACTGTCCGACCATGACGTTATGGTCGCACGATAGGAGCAGAACTGTACGCCAAACACTATTCAGAACTTTGTGAATTGTAGGTTAACATGCATATAGAATGAATCGCCTACAGTAAAAACTTAAGTAATGACATTTTCTGAGACGTAAAGACTCAGTTTGTAATTCGGCGCATATAACACAAGCCAAAGAGCATAGTAGCTCTTAAAGTTCATGTTAGGTCAGGCAAAGACTGCACGCCACCGCCCTCATATGACTGTTTGGGTCGACGGTGACCAACCCTCTGATCGGGTGTGTGGAAACCAGATTCGTTGAACACGTTATATTGTCACCACTGTTGATTGAAGTCCAAGCATACGGTTTTATAAAAGCAAACAAGATGCCATCCAGTCCAAATGAAAGTATCAGATACATATTGTCCTACCGAGGCTGCCGTTGCACAAGAACAATAAGATAGTTTTGACCCCGTGTCACCTAATCTGATCGAATGCTGATAGAGTTCCTTGCATTGCTGGAGTGAGAGGTTTTCAAGATAATTGTTGTTTACATAGGGCTGATTATTTTCCTTGTTAAAGAGAAGAGTTGTTTGGTCTAGAAATGTCAGTGTAGATCAGTCTTCACCAAAGACCAAGATGACGTCCTCTGTTGTCTTGTTGTGTCCACGACCCAAACATACTCGGTTTACTGTCACAGAGGAGTAAAGAAAGCAAAAAGAGGGAATATTGACTCATTTTTGTAAGTTTTTGATGTAACAGAATCATGTGTTGGCAGAGTTTTTATATGTTACGGTACAATGTATTTAACAACATAACTCCAGAAACGTTGTGCTTGAATTTCCTCATTTGTGCTTGTACGAAAACATATTTTTGTCTTCTTTCTTCAGCTCTGTTCTACCAAACCACTTTGCTGGCCAGGCCACTGGTTATACCACACAAACATCAGGAGCAGCCGTACATGCTGACAGCAAGGATCCATGCATCGCAGGCTCTGTACGGTCAGTGCTGACAGATGGGAGTATATTGTAGATCAGGTCTATAGATCTGAAAAACAGTGACGTATCAAGGGACTGGACTTTTACATTCCCTGTCAGATTTTAATGTGTTTAAAACTATATGCTGCTGCAAATTCAGATGATTGACCAGTGTGGAGAAATCTAACGGACACAGTGACACAAATTACTCTTTCAGAACACAATACCAAAATCATATCCCTTGCCCACATATTCTTAATGAATATACAGATATCTGTTTATAGAGATGAACTTTTTTCGTGAGCTTCTCTTACAATAAGTGAACAAACAATTCAGTCAGATAAAACTGATTTAAGTCATATTTTCAAAATGAGCTGTTTAAAACATATGCAAGACATTTGCAATTAACAAAGACCAGAAAAAATGACCCTTTTTTAGTGTTACACTCCTGTATAGTTAGAGATGCACCATATATACCAACCTGATAAATTATTGGCTCAATATTTGGAAATTTATATTGTCGGCTATTTATCAGTATTGGAGAAATTAAAGCTGATCATTACAGACAGTAATACTCAAACCAAATTACATTCATGGACTTCACAAGTACAACATCTGCTACAGTAGGTGGTGCTATGCAACAGGAATAAACAAGAAATAAAAGAATGCAATGCATGTCCCTCAAGGGTTCCAAGTGGGGATAAAAAGTGTACAAGTTACAGCACAACTAATCTTGTTTGAGCCATGAAATGTTAAATCATCCATCTTGCTCACTACATCTCATCTTTTCTTACCCTCAGGTGTGCAAATTATCAGTCCATATTGTACATCCCTAAGTGTATGTATGTATTCAGGCAGTAACATCTATGAATACAAAAGTGCTTTAAAATGACTAAATGTACCTTGAATTAATTAAATATTAATGTTGTCTTTATTACAAAAGGGAAAAGCTTTATTGGTCCAAACAGTGATCTAATTATCAAAAACCCATTATATGGTAGCTTTTGTCATTTAGCATGCGAAAGGCTATTTGGACATAACATCACATTTTTGTTGCAATGAATGACAGACTTCTTATTTGAAAATAGGTGATTAACTGTCCACTTATGTCAAGTGATGACCATGACCTCTAAAGTTGATTTTACTTTTCATATAAAAGTAAGAATTTTCAAAAATGTGATATTAGATACACTCTTATATCACATATTGTAATGTTTTATAACAATTTAAATAAAAATATATGTTTATGAAAACACTTTCAGCAGCATTCATTTACGTTTTAAAAAAATATTTTTGTACATTTTTTAAATATTTTTTCTCATGAGACAACTCTGCCTTTCACTTTTAATATATTAATGTGTAAGAGCAAAAAAATAGATTGATTTGAGTATTTTTGTGTATGTTTAAATTTTTACCAAAAAGTTAATACCCTGCAAAATAAAATGAACACATCTTGTCTTTGATCCCTATACGGGACGTATAGAGGACAGAAACACCTTAATATTTCTTGCAAATTGGTGGTGTGACATACCACAGCCTCAGGAAGGACCACTAAGCTGAATTATTAACTTCTCTGACCTTTTCATCACGTTAACATTATTAGCTACACTTTCTCCACCTTTGACTTAACTGAACTCCATTATCACTGCGAAAGTATTTGTAAATGAGATCTCATTAAACCAAGTAATATTCAGTCCAACTATGCATAATATAAGACATGTGATAGTGACCTGTTAAAACAGTAAAGTCTGGTGTACTGTACTCTAGCTGCAGATAATGTCTGATTTGTGTGTTAACAGGGTCATTTTGGTACCTTTTCTCGATTATTTTCTGTTGTTATGGTGAAGTCGGTGTAGTTGGTTTTTCTACAGAGTTGTGTGTCAGATAACAGGAAGCACAGTGTGTCTAGGTTAACACGAAAGCAGGTGGCCTTGATGATGTATGACTGCCGTTTTGTGGTTCAGATTTAGCAGCCCTAATAACAGTGGTGGTAGTATTTTGACACCAGGTTCATGTAAGGTCGGCTTAATGGCAGCAGGTTTCATCCGTTGTGAGCCACTATTCAGGTTAGTGAGTCACAAACAGTGTGACAGAAGGGTGGAGGCTTTCTCTGGAAAGCTAGATGTATCTGTCAGAAACCAAAGGCTGGCTCAGCTTCGGCAAAAGTCTTATTCTTGTTCACCAAGTCTTCAGTCTTGTTTTGTAAAAAGTAAAAAACATCAAATGTCCAAGATACTGAAGTATAATCTTTTTATTGTTAAATAAAAAACGTTGGGTGTTAAGTTGGCACTAGCATCAATAAACTTAATGAATTGATAACACCAAACCAACGTTACCAAAGCTCAATATGTTTGCAGCACTGACTATCAGTGTGTCAGTGGTTACATTCTCAAATTGGTTGATATTTCATCAGATCAGATCAGATATTTCTGGATCTATGTCTTTGGGCTTCTTTCTTCCACAGCAGCCTCTCAGCTCATGTTGGTGTAAAACACACTTAACTGTGGACATTGACACCTGTCTGCCAGCAGCTTCTAATTCATTGCAGACTTGCTCGTTGGTGGTTTTTGGTTGACTCGACCATCCTGACCAGTTTTCTCTCAGCAGCAGGTGATAGTTTGTGGTTTCTCTCTGATCGTGACAGTGACACAACTGTACCATCCATTTTATACTTTATATTTTATACTAACAGCTGTTTGTACAGTTGACCTGGGACCTGTAACTGCTTTGAAATGGCTCCAAGTGACTCTCCTGACTTGTTCAAATCAATAATCTGCTCTTTCAGATCAATGCTGAGCTCCTTAGACTTTCCCATTGTAGTGTTTGTGCCTGTGTCTAATGGGTGTATCAAACACCAGCTGTTATCAATCAGAATCACTCAGAAGAAGTTAAGATGCTACGAACAAAATTTGGTTCACACAACATTCTATAATCACCTAAACTGATCGTTCAAGTTACTGTATGTATATTTATGATCCAGTAGATTTGGTCACATTGTCAGAAGACCTATAATAAATTAATTACTGAACCAAACTTCATGAATGTTTCTGTGACAAAGTAGTTTGTGTTCCACTCATTCATCACAGAAAAATGAGAGCTGGAGAAATCATTGGGAAGTCAAGACGACCATGATATACATGTTCTTAACAACAGTATGTAAACTTCAGACCAGGACTGTATATATTTCCTAGCAAACAATATCTAAAAAAGGTTTGATTTATTGGCACCAAAACTCGGTTATCATGTCAGCACCCTGATGATGCCATCAGGGTTATGTGGGCTAAATGGCTTTGATGATGGTCTAACCACCTAGAATTTATATTTACACCTGCACATGCAGTATTAGGTCACCGTTAGACTTCATTTTCCAGGTAAAAGATGTGTATAAAGTCACAAGTATTGCCTTTGTCTTAACTTCTACCAGTCACATATTAAAGGAATAGTTCAACAATTTTGGAAGTAGACTATGTTTATTCGCTTCTTTGTTGATTAGATAAGATTGATACCACTCACTTACCTGTTAAACATAAGGCTTCAGTCAAGACCATAAGACCTCTTTGCACCCTTCATCACTTCTGTACAACAGTGACACAGCCATGTGATGCCATTATAGTCTGGGATCTTGCTCCTATGTATGAACATGTCTGTGCTCAGAGGCCCACAGACCACTTTCACACAGCGGCCATTTTCCTCTGAGGTCATGGTCGGGGTGGGAAGAAGTCCAAATGTAGAGAATCTGACAAATGATCATTTTACTGCTTCCCGATTGATCAGCAACTGAAACGGTGATGGATGGTGATAATCTGACCATATTTTAAGGTAGATCAACATATTTGATAACCCACTAGCAAACATTAGCATTCAGTCACTTCCTAGTTTGATTAAATCCAGTGTGTTTCACATCCAGGTTTAAGTACATGTGTCCTAGATGTGTGTTGATATTTTAGAATAAATTTACACCTATTTCCTATCGTATCATGTACCACTATCAAACAGTAATGTTAAGTGGCTGAATGCTTACGTTAGCTGTTGTCCAACCAAAGCTAACAGGTTATCAAACATGTTGTTTTACCCTAAAATATGACCAAATATTTCCTGGATTCTCATTGTCAATTGTCTTTTCAGTTGCTGATCAATCAGGAAGTGGTGAAATGAAAATAGATTCCCTACTTTAATAGGACTTTATTTGGAGAGTTTTGGGGATCTGTCAGTGTTTGCTTTAACGGTGGCAATTATTAAGTCTGCTGATAATCTGCTGTTTCTCTTCCTCCATAGCTGGCTCTGGCTCCAAAGCTGCCTCCCTGCACTGGACAGCAGAGCGAGTGCTGAGCATCTTGCTGCTGGCCATGGGACCTGTAGCCTATTTTAACCCCAGTCCTGCCATTGACTATTCCCTGGCTGCTGCCTTGACCCTGCATGGACACTGGTACGACTGGCAAACACTAACCTGAACCCTGGTTGCATTAGTTAAAGTTTTGTATATATGTACACAATGTAAATGGCTTTCCTCTGCTTGAGGAAAGTTTTACACATAAAACCTCCATGGATCAAAAATTCATAAAGACTCCTAATTGATTAGGTGTCACAATTCTCCAAATCCATGATTAGGTTTGATTAATGTCACACTTTGATTTTTGATTTTAACACTTTTATCACACTGATTGGTTATGTGTTTGTTTGACTATTGCATCTGTATGTGTATGGTTTTGTGCCCGGTCATTACTGTTATTTACATTTTCATTTCTTCTTTAAAAAGAAAAGGGGAAACTTACAACAGCCTCACTCTATCCTGGTGGCTTTTTGCAGTCTAGGGTTAGACAAGTTCAAATAATACATACCAAAAATAAAGATTCCTGAGTTCAACAAAAAATAGCATCCATCAGAGATTCAACAATAAACAACAAAATATAAAAATTCAGTTTATTACAAATTTGTTTTCTCAAATCTGTCCAGAGTAAACTCATTCACAAACAAATGAATAAAGGATCTCTGGCAATGTTATCAGTTCAGTTCTTCCCCCATGAGTAAACCTTCGTAAATGCAAACGTGATGGGTAAATAACTTCATGACAAGCTCCACAGGTAGTTGTAGTCCACAGTGCAAATTGGGGCAGTAATTTGACTTGTCAGCATCCAGGTTACATACAGTCAATCCTCACCTCTGTGGTCACACACTAGCAGATTGTGATTTAATAGATTACAGGCTTTTGGGGAGTATGAGTCAAAACGCTTTGAACCCGCTGCAAACTTATTCAGGGTTCCCACGTGTCCTGGAGAACCTGGAAAACAGTTGACCAGTTTTCCAGTCATGGAAAACACATGGGAGAACACAATGAGAGAAAAAGCAGAATGTCCTGAAACATTATTTAAACCCCCCTTTAAAGCAACCCTTGGTTATTGGTGTTCAGGCAGCCATGGATAATACACTGTAATTCCCAAGGGAAACAGGCATTGGGGTTGTAAATTGATTAATTAAGGAACCCTGTTATTTCCCAAACGTCTCCAGCTAGTACAAAGATGTAGCTTGTTCACGGACCCTTACAGGACAAAAGGCAAAGTTTGTACCACGGGGGTTTGGTGGGGGGAATTCAGCCACGATGCCTTACCTGTCAGCACCTATTAATCCAGCCCTGGTTAGTTCCGGCTCTGTTTGCAGACTTGAGAAGGTGGCTTTAGCTTAGTGTCACATTGATGTGTTCTTCCATCAGTTAGAGCGCAGACCTACAGCATGGCAGGTGTAGGCCATAAATCCCAGTCATGAGTAGTGATAAGTCTGTGGCTGACAGTTTTTAGGCGGGTGCATATCTTGAAGGGTCAAGCCATGCCCTCTTCGACAAAAAACAGTTTGATGAATAATGTCATTTAGTGTCAGTGGTGACATAAGTTGAAGCATAAGCATCATCGGGCCCTAATAGGATTTTATAGCTCTAAGGAATGTTGGAACCGAATGCCAACTTGTTAAACATGGCTTCAAGAAGTTATTAAGCCTTTTGAATTTAGGTGGCAAAATGGTTTTATTCATTCATTCAGTCTATAATGGAGACACAAAGCAGATAGAAGTGGTGCCAGGCTGTACGCAAAAAACTTGTCTATTGCCAGTTTAAGTTGTGTGTTGTCTTTTATTGGGTAAAAAAACTATTACACTCACCAAAATGATTGCTGTAATCTCTGAAGGCAGTGTCGCTGGTAAAAGTAGGTTCAGAGGGGCGAGAAATGAAGACGATCAGCCAGGCATACAACCCCAGCACGTAGCAGGGATGCTCGAGTGAATTGGGATCTGGATCAGTGGCTCCTATCAGTCTACTGACCGTTCAAAGCGCTTCACAGCACTTGTCCCAAACGTATCTCGGCTCTACAATCACATCGACTTTAGCACAGATTGGTTGCGTTGTTAAAAGTTTGTGTGGACGGTAGGGCTGGACGATTATGGAAAAAATAATAATCACAATTATTTTATTATTATTTATAATTATTTTGATTGATATTGAAATCACGATTAATAAACACGATTACTCATTCATTTAAAAAAAAAGTGTTTATTGAGCCACCAAAACTAAACTTTAAATATAACTTAATACTTATAACAAAATACTCGGCAGTGGAGACATCTTTTCAACTTCAGCGCGACATTTATCATACAAAGCAGGCAGTGCAACTCTGCTGAAGTGTTTGCGGGATGGCAACACGTACCGCTTGTCCAAAGTCTTGACCAGTGTCTTGAACCCTGGGTTGCTAACTGTACTGATGGGGCATATGTCCTTAGCTAGCATGAATGTCACAGCCTCCGTTATCTCTTGCTGTCGCCGGGAGCCGGTGGGATATGGAGCGGCACTGTAAAGAGTGTCCTCAATGGAGGACTGTGTTGCGGTGGCGGTGGCTGAAGTTGACGCTCTTGCACTTTTTTGGGTCTTTTGATCCGTCAATACTTTGTCATAGACCACTTTATGGCTGAACTTTAAATGGTTAAATACATTTGCCGTGTTGGCCTGGGGTGCGGACACGACGGCGTGACAAACTTTGCAAACAATCTCTTTCTGCTCCACGTCCGACGATTTGAACCCAAAATGTCTCCAAATGACCAAACTTGTCCTACCTTTCTTTTCAACTAAAGGCTCAGGCTGCTTTTCTGCCATGTTGTCAATCGCTCGCTCCACAATTGATCCACAAACTCACTGCTGCAGCTGCAGGCGACAGGTGCATTCACTGTGCTTTTACAGCACAGTAATTTGCATACACGGTGCGCGGCGGCACATTAATCGTTTTTCTTCGGTTGCAGTGTTTTCATGATCGTGAGATCGTGATCAAAATTCGATTAATCGTCCAGCCCTAGTGGACGGTCATACACACTTTTCTTGATAACATTGTGTTACCTTGTTCATATGAAGCACACAGGCCCTTTCTGAAAACAAGATCTGTTCGTCTCTTCAGTGACTGCTCACTTTTTCTGTGTTTGCATGTATTTTGTCTTGTAGGGGTATCGGGCAGGTGTTAACAGACTACGTTCACGGTGACGCAAAGGTCAAGATGGCCAATGCAGGTCTCTTCTTCCTGTCCACAGTCACCTTCGCTGGCCTTTGCTACTTCAACTACAACGACGTGGGCATCTGCAAAGCTATTGCCCTGCTCTGGAGCAAATAAATAAGTGTGGACTGGAAAACTTAGGAGGACCTAGACACTGGGACGGAGCAATCTGGTCCTGGCTGATTGTAAAAATTCAAGGTGTTCTATGTAAATTCTTATAAATATATCATTTTGACAATATTACGGTGATTCACAATTGTGTAATTGTAACGTCGATCAATTCAATGGTTAGCGACTGGGATCCATTTTCTGTTGAAATATGTGGGAAATTAGCTTGTTCACTGTGGACTTAAAGCTACGTTTCCCTATAGTTTTGATCCCAAGCAACAGGATGTCCAGTTTTTGAAAATGTCAATTCCAGATTCACAAATAAGAGAGATCCAGTGTCGAGACATGTACTTGTTCTATTTACTGGGCACATGCATGTTTTCAACAAGACAGCCATGACTTCTAGCAAGTCTTACAAGACAATGCTGTTTGACATCTAATTTATTTTTTCATGTTCAGGTCCTTTTTGTGGAAGATTTCTTAAATGTCTTGTTTCCATCACAACATGTCTACATACTACCTTTTGCTCTTGAACCCATCAGGAATAACAGAGCAGCACTACAGATTAGAGCAGTGTTTATAGAAGAGTTGACACCACCCTCCACTCCACCCCCAGTTTACAAATGATTCAACATGTCCACTTAATGTGTGTTTTGTTATCACAGCCTCATCTTTTCACGCAGCCTCAGTGCACTCCTGTGTCTTGACTGGTTATGTTGTAAGCAACTTAAAGTCAGAGGTTGTATTTTGAAGTCAAGTGTGCAGTACTGTGGTTTGTGCAGTGAGGAGATCTGCTCTGCTGCTCTACTGAAGGTTCATTTAAGGTAAGGGAGGCTAGATATGAAGGGTATCATAATTTAAAGCCATCCAGCAATACTCAGCCTACTATGAAGTCTAGCAGTGTACAAACTCCTGTCAACTAACAGTGTATACGCAGAGTCTGAAAGTAACAGCTGCACAATGCCGTCCTCTGCCAATAAAATATCTCTCAAGACAGTAACAGTGACGTTCGTAAGAATCCCCGTTACATATTGAGTCATGTACTTCATGCATGAATTACAAACTCCTTCCACTTATTTATTTTGACCAATTCTAGATTCTTGGCAGTTCTTTTAAGTTTTTCAACCTCTTGGCAAATGAGGCAAAAACTTTCAGGCACTGTTCTGAAATCATTGCGAGCCTGTATGATATTCAACATTCAATATGGCTGGCTAATCAAAAACTGTTGATGTTATGTGATTTTGGAACATTTATTCATAGTATTTAATTGGCAATCACACACGCAGCTCCTTGCATGCAGTTATTTTAATACCAGCAATTTTTTGTGAACTGCTGGAATGAGCATCACAGGTCGAGTTCATTGAGTTCTGCGTTCAGTCTGTCGATGAGAGCTTACAAACTTGGTTGGTCTGTTTGCTTCTTACAGCAATTTTCAATTTGTATTCTCTGTCCCGCTAATGTCATTTCATTAAACGCACAACATACAATGTGGCAAAACAATTGTGCTTTTCCTGCCTCTGCAAAATAAAGTTGGCTTTACATTTGTTTTCATATTTTATTACCAAACAATAAAAACAATGAGTACATTGACAGAAGAGTACAAAAGGTATAAAATACAGTGATGAAAGTATAAAAACACACATCTACAAACTAACAAGAAATAAAAACAGACTTGATACATTTGGAACAAAAATGACTAATAAAATAAAAACTCCCACAAAACTGAATAAAAATGAATGCCGCATTGATTTTGAACAATTTTCTCAATTATTTCACATAGATATTTAACATAGCTTGTTGATAAGATAATTACATAATGTCTTATTTTTTACTATCAATATTGACAACTTTGGGCTTCCATATGTTCAAAAGTGACTGACAGTGAAGGAAAATAAGTCAAAATTCCAGTTTCTAGAAAATACACAGCAGTAGACTTGCTGAACTGTGCTGACTGATACACAAGATATTTACACTCATTCTTGTTGATTCTGTCTTTTTTGTGTTTTTACTATTAAAGCTTGGGTTGGTAAGATTGTTGAAACAAGCAAGAGCAGCTAAACTTCACATTCACTATGTTCCACAGGCTCTCTTAGCTTTTTGAGTATAATAAAAACATAAAAACGCAACTCTTAAATCACATAACACAAGCAAAATAGCTGTCATGAGCATACCTCAGTCCATAAAGACTACCCAGCCCAACATAGACTTAATCCAGTTTCCATTTTTTATCTCAACCTTATATTTGAGCTCCCTTGCCCCTCAGTACAGAGATACAAGGGGTAGTCGTTGAAACCCTATAAAACAGGACAACCCTTCAAGACCCTGCATTGATATTAGTAGAGCGGTGCAGCAACTTTCAACAACCTATGTTAACAAAGGGGGTGAATGCAACATTGAAATATGTCAAAATGAAGGGGAGTCATGCTGAGTGGTTTGGGACTGGGCCTTACTCTTTACTGTTGTTTTGGCCATGGTGAGTGAAACCACAGCACCCTGATTTGCATTTCCATTACAAGATTATCATGCCAGGTTGAGGGGATGCCTGGGATTGACTCTCTGGAGTACAGCCAAAGTGACAGTGGCCAACCTGTGACAACTCCCTTCTCTTTTAAATGAGCCTGTGTTGTCCTAAAACTCTTCTTGTGTCTGTGCAGGAAACCTGAGAGAAAGGCTTTTTTAAAAGTCTGGGTTCAGCTCTCAGTTATTTTGTAGCTTCTTATACCACTTTTACACCAAACCCACTAATAATCAGCATTTAACTCCTTTTACATTGCCGGTGGATGAGTTTGCTGTCCTGTTTTATTTCCCCTTGTGTATCCCGTCTACATCCAGACAACAGCCTTAACGTCAGCGCGTCATCAAATCGCGCCTGAGAAGCAGAGTAAAATTAGCATGTTCACCTGGTAGTTGTGTTCACATCACAGCCGAGCTGAGCTGGAGGTGATAAATACCGGTGACTACTGCAGGGTTAATTGACCAGGGAGTAAATCCTGATAATACACGTTCACATTTTACCCAAAAGCCAGATGTTGGCGGGATGTTAGCCTTCTCCTATGTGTCCAGACTGTAGTTGGGGTACCTGTTCTCCTCCTGGGTTGAAGCTGTTTGTGCTTTACTCGTTCACTTTTACCAGCAGCTCATGGAAGTCTCTGGCTTGGTCTTGAGCTGCAGCCTTTTTTTACTGTCAACTGCTACTACTACTGTTACCGATTTTGGTGCTTCATAATAAATGTTTTAAATATCTAAATAAAGGAGAACTTTTATTATGAAGAATTTCTAGGAAATGAAACGTGTTTGCCATCGAATTAACGGAGCTTAGCAATTTTTCAATAGTACTGCGGGGAGGATGAGGATCTATAATCGCTCCACAAAAGCCTACAAAAGAAAAGCGTGTCATCAGGTAAGACACACCTTGAAGCAGGTATCCCTGATGTAATGGAAATGCAAGTCCTTGACAAACAAGTCGAGCCAGGCTGGCAGTTGTATTGCGCATTGTTGTCATTGCTAACCGTATAACTTCTTCATGTCTCATTCAGCTAACATTATCATAATTAGTGTAAACAACAAACATGTTAGTACACAATGCTGTAAAGATAGCATGTTAGCATTAGAGAATTTTGGTGTACACATTTTCCATTCTTGTGCAACTAGCTCCACCCCGCCACAGATACAGGAATGTTCTCTCTTATTAGAGCATTTAATTTATTGATGGTTGTCGGAATGATTCACCAACCCTAGCTTTGACCATACAGTAACTATACTCCGCACTGTGTCTGTATAACTCTTGAATGGAATATAGAAAAAAAATATAAAGAAGAATGACTGCGGGTTGTCCATATAGCAATTTATCCTTAAAGATACCACAAGGAACTTTCACTTTTTGTTGATTCTGCTGGCCCCTTTGCACAAAAGATGACAGTGATGAGTAAACTCTGTTTCTTCCTCAGGCTTCAACACTGAATTCATCCTCAGCACTCTGCTGTAAAAAATTGTTTTAATTTTATCACTTATCCAAGTTTGGTAAGTCAGAGTCTGACCTGGTGACAGGCTTTAAGCATAACTATTATTATACAGAAATAGCCAATATTCTGATGGTCTAGTTGCTTCTGTAGGTTATATAAAGGCATTAGCTTTAAGTTGAGACTGTTCATAACCAGTAAAAAGTTCCTTGTAGTACATTTAATGTGGTTACAGTGGTTTTCTTACGATTTAAAAGAGAGAAAATTTAACTCGCAATCCTCATCGACTTCATCTTTACCTACTGGAATCAGGACCAGTTTGCTCAGAGTGTGGTCATCCTCATCATTCTTAAATCCCAGGAATTTATTTGGGTACATCGAGGACTCAAGCTTATACTTGGATGTTGAGACTTCAGTCCGGTAGAACACAGCCCTGTGTGCATCTTTCCCAATGTCAGGTGGAAGTTCCTACAGACAAACACATGTGCCAAGGTTGATTTCCCCATAATTCATTACCTTTTTCATCATTTGTTTAATACACATTCAGTTTATGCTTGTCAACTTACAAAATTCAACTTAAAAACTTATTTGTGTTAAAATCATCTGAGTTGGCAGTATGACTGCAGATATAAGCATGTCACTATCATTATGGCATTACAGACCAAATAACTTCTACATGTGACAGAACTACATTCATATTTCACAGAACCATAGTCTGGTTGCAAGAAAGTGAAAAAGACAGATTCTTTGTTCTGGTAAAAAATAAAAACAATATTTCTGTGACTTCTGGTTAGGCTATGTCCATGGCAGTCGCATAAAACTGGGCTCCACCTGACCCATAAATAAGAAAGCCTAAAACTCAGAGAAACACAAGAGATGAACAGATGGTTGACTGACAGAACTTCTACCACGATGAGTGCAAGTCAGAGACAACACAAGAAAGACAATAAATCAGGAAAATGCGACGAAGCAAAGAATAGCCAGAAGCAGTTACTGCTGGAAGCTGCCATGGCTAACAACAGAGACGGGGGTGAATCAGAGCTGCTAGCAGAGCTAAAGAAACTTTGGCAGGAGTATGGTGAATCCTTCCGGGACTCCAAATAATCCCTAAACAGGCCAGAGACAGCTGTGGGTGAAAACGCAGCAAATGGAAAAACTGGACGAGAGAAAATCTACAGTTGAACACGGTGTGAGGGCCACTGAAGACAGAAGCTTGCATCAGGAGAGGGCTGTAGGCTATGTATAGACTCCTGTGGACCAACATCAGGGTGTACGGGATTGTTACGGACCCTCTAACATATTTAAAAGGACGCTCAGACACCAAATGAACAGTGGAACAAAAGTTTATTTTAAATTAACCACTGAAGCTCAAGCAAAATACAAACCAAAATAGGATGGAGATCCCAGCTGAAATCAACAAAAGAAGGGGAAGTCACTGAGCCAGCCACGCAGTGGGCTGTTGCTCCCAGCTATCCCCTTTAACCTATCAGGAAGGGAAAGAATAGTAACCTAACCCTAAATGAACCAAAGAAAACCAAAAACTGGACTACCGGTGATCTCCAACCCCAAACTAAAACAAACTAACAAAACAAAACCCCAGCAACAGAGAACCTGCGGGGGGAAAAAGACAACAAAGTGAAGAATGGAAGAATATCCCCCTTCTGATGTGAGCTTGCCAGTGGCTCGAGATCGAGCTTTCCACTCAACCCTCCTCAAATGCTGTCATCAGGTGATTGCAACACACCTGGGCAGGTGTGACTTCCTGGAAGATAAAAACACAGACAAAGGAAGGGAGGTCGCCAGAGAGCAACAGAGGGAGAGAGATACGGGCTGTGTCCGAAATCACTTACTACTCTCTATATAGTGCACTACATAGTGAGTATGCCATTTTGTAGTGCTGTCCGATTGTCTAGTGGGAATTATTATACCCTATACAGTGGACTCAAAGTATCCCACAATGCATCGCGAAAAGTAGTGTACAAGCGATGGTCACTAACCAAGCAATATTTACCATCATGCATTGTGCTGAGAGAAAAATAGTAGACGAATGGATTATTCGTGTGTGTTTTAATGAGCTATTTTTAACTTATTTATTCATGTATGCTTTTATGAGCTACTGGACAACTAAATTTCCCCTAAGGGATGAATAAAGTATCTATCTATTTATCCATCCATCTAATCTGATTTAAAAACAAAGTTGTGCCATGTCTGTTTCCCCAGGAGGGGGTTTAGTCTGACAATACGAGTGAATTATTGACACTGACGATACATTAATGATTTAGATGTCTTGTATAAATGTAAAATCCTTCATTTTTATACTTACAATCTGACGACATCTTGTTATCTGGATGATGGTGAGTAAGAACACAGATAAATTTATGTTTAGTGGCATTTTGGGGAGCTCCGAGACGCGTATGCAATTGTGAGGTAAATGGGGTCTAACTATAGCTCTTTGATCGCACGGTACAAGATAAAAGAGATAAAAAAGAGACAAAAGATGTGGCGCAAAAATGGTGTGTATATATACACATACATGTATATAGTACATAACTGTATACTTTTTTTTACTTATTTTAATATATGTTTAAGTATTTATTATGGATAGTCGACAACCGGTGTTGATGTATGACGTTTCAACTGTGCGACAGCAGTGACGTAATTAACGATGCCCGAAAGTGCTTTTTTCTTTCTGCCGATGAGCTCCCTATATAGTCCACTATGTTGGACTCCCTATGTAGTGACTAGGGAGTAGGGAATGAGTGAGTGATTTTGGACACAGCCAGAGAAAAAGGCAGAGGGAGAGAGAAAACCAGCCGGGCGCAACAGCGCCCCTACAGGCCCACACGTAACAGGGATACCAGAAGACACCGAGGGGAAACAGATGGTACCGTTCATAACCAACTTCTTAAGTACAATGCTGGAGCTGTAAGAAGTGGTGGATATTAAACTGGAGAGAGCACACAGGGCTACCACACCTAAGCCGAAAGCAACAGCACCCAGAGGTTCATAATAGTAAGATTTCTGGATTTCAGCGTGAAACAATTAGTACTGCAGCAGGCTTGGAAACAACAAGATATTACTTTCCAGGGTCGGCGGGTGTATTTCGATCAGGACTACTTGCCAGAGGTACAAAGAAAGAGAAAAAAAATGCGAGGGTGATTAAAAAATAAAAAATGAAGAGAGATGAACATCAGAGCTAATTCTCTGTACCCAGCTCAACTTAAACTTTTTCTGAGAACAGTGGTGAAAGTGTTTCCGTCACTGTGGGAGGCTCAACCAACACTGAAAGAGCTGGGAGTTGACACAGAAATGGAAGAGTGGGACGTACTGGAGAGAGAGCTGACCCAAGACGTGTGGATGACCCGGGACAGTTGGAGGAGGAGTCAGCAGCTACTGACCCCCACAGAGATTTGAGCCATCATTCGGGGCATTCATCATAATTTAAGGGACGCAAGTAATAAAACTCCTGTTGAATACGAGTTAAGCAAAATGTCAACCACATTGACAGTTTTGTTATTATGTTATTACTGTGGGACAAGGCTGAAGTGATACTCCGATGAGAGAGAATGGCTAATAATACATTATTAAGGACTCAGTTAATATTTTCAGGCACACAAAGCAATGGGATCTTTAATCTGGGGCAACCTGGTGGACCAGTGCAAGCACACTTAGTGTTTTTTCCCGCAGGGTTATTACTCCCTGCCCAAGTTCAACACTGTTTATGGCAATGTCCAGTTATGATCTACTGGTGGTTTGTTCAATATGTTTGATGTTTCTTGGCAGATGTGTTTACAAATGTGAAAAAACACATGGATTTGAATTAAGGCTTGGCATAATTACAAGGTACCATAATATGAATACACTGAACTGCATTAGTTATAATATAAATGGAATTAACCATCCCATAAAGAGGAAAAACCTCTTTGAAGACGATCCAGGTTTTTTTTTTTAGGGAAACTGCATCACTCTTAGCTGAAAACGCAGAAGGGATAATCGTAATAGGAGGGGATTTCAATTATGTGGTGGACCAAAATGTAGATAAATACCCATTTGAACGAGGAGCCCAGACATTCAAATCTAAATCATTATGTAGTGTGATGAAGGAGCTTATGCTCATTGATATATGGCACTTGAAACACCCCAGTGGGAGGGATATACATATTTCTCAAGAGTGCATAAAAGCCACTCCAGAATTGACCTTTTCTGTGTCTCAAGACAAGAGCTTGGACGCTGAGAAAGCATGTGATCAGGTTGATTGGCTATACCTGGAGCACAATTGGGCGAAAAGGGGACTGTATTTAAATTGTATTAATTGTATAGAAATGAAAAAGACAAGGACTAGACAGACTAGACAGGAAGTACCCTATCCCTATTATTATTTGCAATGACCATAGAACCGCTGGTGGAAATGATACGGAAAAAACGTCTAATATATGGGATATCGGATGGAGGACGGACCCACAAGATAACGATGTATGCAGATGATGTTATTTTGTATGTTGGTGATCCTCTGAACTCTCAAGATTAAAATGAATGGATGAAGTGCACCCAAAAAGTCTGGTCTCAAGTGAGAAAAAGGGGGAAAGCACCTCTAACTAAATCAAGAGCTGTGAAAATTGTAGAGATTGTGGATTTTCTGCCAGGTCAATTGGATGCTTGGTTTAAGAAATGGACAGAAAAAGGATTAACTATAATAAACCAAATATTTGAGGGGGAAACTCTGAGCTCATTCAAACAGCTACAAGATAAATTTGGTCTGAGCTCCAAAGATTTCTTTAGGTACTTACTACAATTGAGAAGTTATTTGACGTCACATCAGGAATGGAAGGTACTCCCATAGAACAGTTTTTTATAAGGATTATGGAAGAGAAGAAGGGTATGAAAATTGTGTCAAGGATATATCAATGTTTACATCCACTTGTGTCGGGGAATGCTCTCAATATAAAAGAAAAGTGGGAGTTAGACATGAATGTTATCATTGAAGATGAAACATGGGAAAATGTGTGTGAAGATGGACATAAGATAACTAACAGTCCACTGTGGAAAGAATTTAATTGGAAATTGAAAATGAGATACTTGAGATATCCTTTCTTGACATCTAAGTTTGATAACAGCAAAACAAATTTGTGCTGGAGGGATTGTAAACAAACTGGGGATCACACACACATTTTTCGAGACTGTCCAAAACTGAAATCATATTGGGAGGGGATTCAGATCGTAATATTTATCATTTTGAACATTGAGTTACCATTAAACCCACTGTTTTATATCTTTAGAGCCATTCCTGACGGAGCAATAGAAAAACGAAAGTTATAAATATCCTATAAATATCCATATTATTGATGTTATTACTTTTATTTATATTTTTTTTACTTCCACTCTTCCCTCTCTATGTGCATATACAAGATGCCAAAATTAATTTGGTTAAGGGGGTCTGCCGAGTTGTCAGTAGTTTTTCTGTTTATTTTGGATCTCTTTTAATGTTATTTCTTTAACAACAAAAGCAGATGTGTAAATTTGAGGTATTATATTTGAAGCTTAAAAAAATTTTAAAAAAAGAAAGAAGCAAAATATTTCTGAAAATGTACTTTTGTATTTCCATTATTAACATGAAAATACAAAAATGCAAACAGCTGTTTGTATACATGTTTACTTGATTTGTTTTTAATAGTTAATGCAATACTTAAATAACTTATTGAAACTTTGCACTGAACTGACAAATGATATACATTTGTACTTATACACTTGTACTATTTCTTGCCGGACACCTGGCAGCACTTCTGCTCACATTTTCTTCATATTTAACAAAAAAAAAAGCTAAAATAAGTATACATCTGTATGCACATTAGTTTTTGACGGAGCAAATATTTTCTCCTAATAAATAACGTATTTAAACCTTGAACTAGGTTTGCTGCGGTAGTCTGTGTTTCTGGTGTTACAGTGGTCGAGCTTACAGCAATTACATCACTGTCGTTTTGCTTTTTATTATATCATTTTCCAGTGACGGACACTATGACTAAAAACTGCCAGAGGCGTCTACTCCATGCAGCAGTGGGGCCAGCAGCAGAGTTACATTACAGAGTAACAGGAGTCACATTAAACTTTTAGCTTGGAGAGTAAGGACGGCTGACTGACAAGATGGTGCTGGAGGACTTGTTGTCAAAGCGAGATGCAAAAGTGCCTTTTTGGCAATGTGTCAGATTTAAACTCAGTCATAACCTGATCACATTAATGAGGGAAAAGCAGTTGTTACCCATATGATAAGTTGGGGGTGTGCAGCATGTCACCTGTAGCTCTTCATCTAACAGCTCCTTCTTGTTCCATTACTTCTTTTTTTTTCCTCAAGAAAATCCATGGCATGAACTGGAAGACCCTAGGTGAGTTGGTATGGAATTACCCTTTGGTTACACTAGTCCCAACCAGCCTCATCTACCTGTGATTCAGTTTGTTGTTATGTATTTTTCCCATAATGCCTTTTGGTAATTCTTCTGTTGGTAAACTTGCCCTCCCTTGGAAACAGCCAATGTTAAACAAAGAAAGTAATTGTTCAGGTATAAACTGATGTTAATGACACTATGTTGCTTTTGTCCAGATAAGAGAAACTCGTCCTAACTTCCCTCCCTAGAGAATGCATAGGTTTAACTTCCTCATTCAGTTAAAGTCTGTGGCATGATGGAAAGTTTTCTGACAAAACTTTGCAAACATACAGCAGGTATACCCTTACATAACCCTGGCCCTGTGACAGCAAAATGGAACAAAACCGGTTTAGACTTCCCACAGCAGAGGTTTTCATAATGAGAGAGCGTATGTTGGTCTACTACAAACAACAGGAAGTCATTTGGCCCACTTTTTACCACTGAGTCAATCATAACTCAAATGTAACCACACAGACATGATACTGTTCACATATCATAAGTTATAGTGTGACTCACACTTTCCAATGAAAGTGTCTCAATTCTGTCAGAAACGTGGATTCAAGGTTCATGGACAGAAAGGAAAAATAATGACATACAGAATGAGACATGATATAAAACAACACAAAACAAAAAAGAGTGACTGTATATGGTAACAAACTGAAAAATAAATAATACATAGCTAAGAATAAGGAGAAATAAATAAATATTTATTTGGTTGCTGTGATAACAGAGCCACTCAAAGTGGACCTTCCCATCACACACTGTAACAAAGTGTTAATGATTTGATGAAACTCACCATTTCCTCAGGATCAATTTCATGACTCTCATTGCATGACACCATCTTCATCTTGCCGTTGGCTGTAGTGGCATACAGAATGACTGCCCTCCCCTCCTCTCCACGTTCGTTGTCAGTGTAAAACTTTAAATTGAATTTGCATTCTGAAAGAAAAAAGAGCATGTCACAGAATGATAGAGGATCATTTTGAAAGATATGCAAAATGTGACAATGATTGAAGGTTTGGAGAATATTGTGACGGCGTGACCTCTGTCATCTGCTGTGTCTGTATGTCGACGTTTATGTTTTCTGCTTTTCATCATCAGTTTAAGAGTCTGACCTTTTCAGACCTGACAGACACTGCTGGCCCTATTTCAACAATCTATGGTGCAAGGTGTCATCTCCCATTCCCTTGAAGAGCCAGGTGCACCTGCAAGGAGCACATTGCGATCCAAACAGTGGTACTCTTTACTGAGGACAGGTATGTGGTCCTTGATGCTCTGTATAACCAGTTCTTCAAAATACATTGTTTCCTAACAACATGTACTTTGTCTGCTTGGCTTGCTGAATTATCAGTGAAGATAGAAACACTGTACTCATGTACTTCCCCTGCTTTAAACTGCTTTCAGTGTGAGATGCATGCACAGATCCAGGACAGAAGACTAAGGGTGCACTCACAGTAGGCAATCTGTACCGTGCCTGAGCAAGGTACACTTTCTTGGCCCTGACAAGGGACAAGGGTTGGAAGAGGTGTGCTTCAGCACGGTACAGTTGCTCAAGCAAGCACAGGTGCACAGCGTGGACGTGAAGTAGGGCTGTGCAATTATTCAAATTTTGATCGTGATTTCGATTTTTGGGTCAAACGATGTCCAAACTAATATAATCGAATTGAAATGATTTATTTGGCATTTTTCGTTGTACAGTAAGCCGAGAGATTTTCTGAAAGAGACGCGCATGCGCAATTAAGTCCCTCCCCCAAAGCATTCAACGCGGCCCTGCTGACTGGCACTCACTCAACTAAATTACATAATTACATTATCGCCATCAGTCAACAGGATGCTGTCTGACTCTGTCACTCGCGGGGAGGGAGGCTGTTTTCTGGGGGAAAGAGAAATGCTGAATAAATGCATCATGTTTCCAAGCTCAAAAATAATCGTTTAAATAATCGTGATTTCAATATTGACCAAAATAATCGTGATTATGATTTTTTCCATAATCGAGCAGCCCTAATGTGAAGTATGATCATGTGTGTTATGCCGCCTTGCGTGATCAAGAAATCCAGGAATGTGAAAGGGCTGTCTATGACCAAAACAACACAAAAGAAGCAACAAAACAGTCAGTAAAGTCATGTTCTCTGTGTTGCTCTCCATTGTGCTGTGACCGAGCTACGACGTGGTGACGTATGTACAAGAGGTAACCAAGCTCAGGCCTGGTTGCAGCTGGAGCAATGTGAGTGCAGGCCAGCGGGGGACAGGAGAGGAGGGACAGTCGTGCTTCAGCTCGATATGGAGCCAAGTGTGAATGACTGGGAGCTTGTGGAAAGATAAACATGACGGGGTGTTCTTGTGTGACAAACCTCCCCGATCACAGAGTGATGAGAGGAAATTGTTCATTATCATCCACTCCAAAAGACTAGTTAGTTATTTGCATGAATCAATCTGGTCAGAGCCCTGGATTTTAATTAGGTGGCTCTTTGAAACTGGTCAATTGGGACACACAGGTGCCTCACTACATGCAGTCTGGGTTTCACAACATGTGCATGCATAGTATAACCTGTGGGGAAAAAAGCAATTTTAAACCTTATTTTGGGCCCTATTTAAGTTAGCTACGTAAGTAATACCTTTAGGGCGTGTCCAAGTCCATTTTGCGAGTTAAATGGCGAATAATCTGGGCGCAGAGTGAGGCACAAGGCACAAAGAGGTTGTATTTAGACTCTTCATTAGTCATGGGTGTGTTCTGGGAGTTACATAAATTAAACTAATCAGGTTGTCATCTCCCATTCCCTTTAAGAGCCAGGTGCACCAGGACCTGGAGTATTTGAACAGCGGCACTCGTCTTCACTGAGGGACAGGGATGTGCTGCTGGACCGTCTGCCTCTGCTGTCTCACAATCATCGACAACTCTGTTTGACTTCATCTGAGAAAATACACTGATATTTAACTGAGGAGGAGGAGGAGGAGGAGGAGGAGGAGGAAGAGGAGCGCTGCTGCGTCCCTCTGTGTGTGCACTGATCTCAGTCCATGGATCAGATGGGACGGGTCATAAAAAGTATCATCCTGATCAATAACAGTTGGGATGAGAGGGGAGAAATACGTCCTTTATGAGGAAAATATTAATGACATCACCTGCAGAGATCCCCCAGCAGCAGAAACAGTGTATCTCTACATTAACATGCAAATTTGCACACAAGGAACAGCTGATAAACGCCTGTGTGGGCCCATCTAATGCGTCCTTTAAACAGCAGGAAACAAACTGTGCCTTTGACTTCAGACCAGCTTTTTGTCGGTCTATGGCGCTGTCACTTCCTGCTGCCTCAAGATAGAAATCCTCCATCAGTGCACCTGACCACACCTCATTTTAAGGCCAACACACCCAGGGGTGCACAGGTGGTTGTGAGTACATATACACATCAACACATATACACGCCATTTACACAACGTGGGCACTGGGCATGAAAATGACAACTGTGTCAGTCTGAAACTAGTAATGACACTTTAGCTGCATTGCGTTAGATAGAGCCCCGTATGTCCCAGTGACCATTAAAAGTAGGTTATGGCTCTGTCCTCATTCATTTAGACAGGGGCCTAGTGTTGTTAGCCTGAAATTAACCGGCCATGGGCGTTGCAAAGCATGCTGCTGAGTGAAAAAGACCTGCCTAAAAGGACTTTGCTACAAAGGCTAAATTAAAGCAAAAATATTTTGCTGCATCTTACCTGGCTGACGTTGCTGTTTTCCACTTAGGGTTAGTGCTCTGAATTCTTCTTCAGCATTTAAAATCAGGAATTTGTTGTTGTTGCTTCGGATCAAACACAGATGAGCTGCTTGATCAGACTGTCTGAATGCATCTTCAACCAGATCTGCATTTTTGATAGAAAAACACGTTATTACACCAGAAATGTCATGCATGTGCAATCACTGCTTGTATATTACAATACAATATTTTACTATTAATACTTATGGTAGATAAAGGGGTAAAAGCATTATACTAAGGTAAAACATTTGCCCTCCATCTGTATAATTAACAGATATACGTATATAATAAAAAACATCTATTATATAAAATAATAGAAGAATTGCCTTACCTGGTTCAGCATCTTTAAATATGGAGCAGCGGACATTAAAAAAGAGGATTTCAGGATTAATATACCAACATTCAAAAAATGAATTAGGGAATATGTATTTTTTATCACTATAATGTATAACATATTACACCACATAATTGTACTATAGAATCCAACCACTGAGAAAAAATCAAGTATAAGCTTTACCTGTAAAGTAGAAGTTCGTCCCACTGAAACATACAAAATGGACAGGAGTGCAGCCATTGGTAGCCATCAGGTAGACCTGGTTAAAAAACAAACAAAAAAAGTTATGGGATGCAGTGTACACTATATCCATAGGGCATATTTTCTGCCTGCCGCTGTCTTTAAGTGTGAATAAAATGTATAGAGGGGTTACAAATGTGTTACAGAAACAACAGTCCCTTGTTAAGCTGTTGTTCCACCACAATCCTCCACAACAGCTTCAGTGCTCCTTAACATGAATCCCCTGTGGAACATGTGAGTGATGAACAGTATTCTAATATTCCCTCATGTGGTGTTTTGATGTCGCCCGCTCAGCACTCTTATACATGAACAGTGTACACCTGTATGGAAGCATCTGCAGGTTTTTCTTTTATCTGTCACCCATCAGTGGCTTTTGGCTTTACACACTTAGGTGAGCCTTAATCCAGGCCAGCTCAATAAAAAAGGAGAAAGCAAACTTTGTCCAAAACCAGATGAATGGGTTAGCGGGTATGTTGAGCATAAAGTCACAGTTTTACATGTCACCGAGACCTTTTTCTTGAAATTGGCGAAAAACCCTCTCTCACTAATCAGCTCTATTGGAAATAGCATCACTCTATAATCAATAGTCATGAGCCTTATGTATTCTCAGCTGAGGGAATACTTTAATGGAAAACTGCTGAGCCATTTTCCTTCTGTTAAAATCACAAATAAACATTAAAACTGCACTATATTATACGTGACACTGAAGGAGCACTGTGGAGTGTTGGTGAAGAGAAAGATTTTCATTGGCTGATTTTTTTCTGCCTAAACAAATAAATAAACAAACTCTCTTTGTTTTCATGACTGAATAAACAAACTGACCTTAAAGGACAACACATTTCATACTGTTTTACTTTGTTTATATGTGGCGGACCCTGCCACCTTTCTAGCTTCAAACAGTGTTCTGGGACCTTATTTTCCTCTGAGAACAGCTTGTTTATTCACTTATGGAAAAAATACATATTTATGAGTTTGTATTATGCCCTCATTAATATTGTAAATATTAAAATTCTGAGTTTGAATTTTTCTTTTTTTAAAACTACATCGTGCCCGTTTAACGTTTACCACCAAAACAGTTAGCCAAACCATGCCTCGTGGCATGATGTTATTTGCGCTTTTTTTCAGTTTGACATTTATGTGAATATTTTCGAGGATAAACTCACGTCAGATATAGCCTAAACTCAGCAGCCTCACTCTGGGAGATTTTCCTGAAATGCTGCTCTCTGTTCTCTCAGACTCACTCTGCTTTGTAACCAGTGCTCTTCATTAGAGAACGACTTGTTGCTCTGCGCTGGGAACTAAACGCCGCTCAACAACAGACCCCAGCAACGTGTCTAGCAGAAACAGACGAGAACAGCAGCTCCACCCTGGCCAGGTATCATTTCCCCCGCCTCGAGTCATACCTTTCCAGATGCGGTGTGAAGTGGGTGGCTTCGTCTTCTCTCAGGCGGCTCCGTCACACTCAGTCTCCTTCAAATGAGGACGACAGACAGCAAAATGAATCTTAAAATATATATTTTATAAAAACTCTCTGACCAGTGGCGCTCAGTTTGAACATGGTCTCCGCTCCAGTTGTGTCCCTGGCTGCGGGAGAGAGATGCACAATGAGTCTTCACCGCCAGTAAAGTACGGGTTATGACAGTGGACTGTTACCTGGCTCACAGGCTCGTCACGCTCCGATGGACCCGTCAGAGGACAGACACGAAGACGGAGGCTCGTGTCTTTATGTGTGGAGGCGGGCGCGCGCTTCCCGGTCCCACAGTAGGCGGAAGTGAAGACAAATGACTTTACTAAACGAAAACGCAATTCCTGTTTCATTATCTCTAAAATGTAAGCCATCCTCTTGTTTGGTATGGGCCACTTTTTAATCTTACTTCTTACAACGTTGAATACAAATATCATTTGAACACATGAACACATGAACATCATCTTTTTGGCTCCGAGGTGTGGATGTATAAATACTGTACATGTTTGTAGCTCTAGTGCTGCGTCTTGAATGATCGAAACAAAATGTCATTCCATTCCCTGATAACGTTTCACTGATAATTCCTAATCGTTTCATTGAATGTGTACTTTTATTTTGAAGTTTTCCCTCTTCCTCTCCTGTGAGAATGGCTGCAGTTAGCCTGTCTGCCACCAGAGGGCCCACAGGAGCTGTGGAGAAAAGGTTCAAGACGCTGCAGAGGAGTCGAGCAGTGATTTCTGAATAACCGCCTACTAGTCTGGAAACATGTATTGTGCCATAAGTAGGGCTCACAAAGTCCACAGACCACGACTCAAAATACTTCTATTTTGCATTTATGTCTAATGTAACACTATTATTTCCATTACAAATCATAATATAAGCTTAATTGTTGGTTAATGATCTTAGTGTTTTGTATGTCCCCCATTAAAAAAGTGCTTGAGCTTGCATGGACTCCACAAGTGGGACTCTTGATGACTCATGTTATCCCAGCCTGATTTGACTGTGTAGCAGAAAAGCTTGGCCATAGCTGCCACTGTAAGGCCGTGAAAAAGAGGGAGATTTTCTGGGTTGGGTTGCCAGGTCCACGACACACATCCTGCAGGAAACCAACACTCCAGTTTGATTTGTATCACTAATAAATTGGGAGACTAAAGGCAGAAATTAGGTCAGGTGGCTGTGGAGGATGACAGTCAGGACTCCTTGGTCTTCTTTTGGACTTCATGTAGTTCTTTGAGGTGTGTTTGTGGACATTATCAAAAAGTATGCAATGATTCATTTTCTTGCTGAACCAGTTTGGCTTGTCACAAACTACAAGAGCTGTAAACATGCACCTCTTTGCGGTTTTGTCTAGTATCAAGTAGTTAGTCACTGAACAATGGAGAAAACATATGAGGTACTTCCGAGGCACAATGTTTCCATTCTTTATAGACTGACTGATGCACTCTGTAACCAGGATTCCTGCCCCGTGGTTGGAAGCCTCTGCACACCAGTCAAGTTGCATGTTACATTCATGTCTGTCCAGACCCATGTAAAAAATAGCCTATATAGTAAAAACTGTAATAACAGGTAAGAGTTGTTATGGTGAAATGAAAGTTTTCACAATATAGACATCAGTGTCCATCCAGTGAGAAACAGGCTGCATTCACCTAGAGACTGTTTTACAGAGGAGTGCAGGGGACTGATAGACAGCTTCATCACAGGGTCACCTGAAGATCAATATCAGCAGAGCCGATGAGCTTGTGTTGGAGTACTGCCATATGTCTGTTAGTGTGTAAGTTCATGAGAGGAACATAAAAACAGTCAAATTCCCTTGTGTGTCTGTGTATGTGTTCACATGCTCGGCCAGCTGATGCTGATAGAACACAAACAAGCGACACAATGTAACATGTGAATGTTTCACGCACGTTGAACCTCGCAGCGCAGAAGAGCTCTATTACCGCCACAACTTAAAGGATTAGTGCCACCAATTCATTATCTGACCAAATGTGAAATCTGGTCACAATCTCCCTTCTGTTCCTCAGTTATGCCGTTGAATGCTGGCCAGACAAGTGTTTTTGCAGATCATTATGACATCATCACAGCGAGGCTGATCTTTGACCAACAAAATCTAATCAGTTGATCCTTGAGTCCAAGTGGACATTAATGCCAATTTTGTAGGGATTCCCTCAAGGTGTTAATGGGAAATCACGTTCACGAGTATGGGACAGACATGAAGTGGAATCTCTAGGCTTTTGCACTCATTTTAGGGGCACCACCTCTGAAGAGGAAAAATCAAATCAAATCAAATAATTTCTTAAGTAATCAGTCAAATATCTAAAAGTGTGACTTCATGATTAAATTGATCTCCATTCTCCACTTCAAAGGAATACACAGAACCACGACTGGGTCAATATGAAAATGTTTATTAAGTGAGTAAATATTTACACAAATAACTTAAATGAAATGATTATCAATTCAATTAAAAAAACTTTAGTCTCCAGTCTACATGTCAAAGTGTCACAGGGCAAGATGCTGAACCACAACTATCAGTGTGTGAGTGTGTGTGTGAATGGGTGAGCACAGAAATATTGTGTGGCGCTATAGTTAGGAAGCACGGTATCACTCCTGGTCAGCTGGCCGGTGCCGTCCACAGCAGCCTCTGCCATCAGTGTGTGAATGGCTGAATGTGCACCGCCACCCTTTTCACTCCCCACCTGTCTTCCATCAGGTAATCACCCCTCATGTATTTAGGTCCTTGTCGTCCCCTCTCTTTGTCCGTTTGTCTGTTCTGTTTTGTCCTTGTGTTCCTGTGTCTCCCTGTCCCATCTTCCAGTCGTGTGTTTCCAGCTTTTGGTACCTGATTCCTCATGTTATTTCTGGTTTGTACTTTGTTAGCTTTTTGCTTTTCTTCTGTTTTGTTTTCTGCCTTTTCTCGCCACATTTTGGGACAAAGGATTTATTGCATTTTGAATTCAGTTTTATGTTAATAAAGCTTGCCTTTTGTGAAGTTACCTGCCTTCCTGTGTGTCTGCATTTGGGTCCCCTATATTTAACCATGACAGTGCATACCAGCAGTGCATACCTCCAGCAGGGCCTAACTACTTTAATTCAATCAAGCCTAATCCAATATATAATAAAACATATTTCTATCTGCTTGATTCAGATTTTTGTTTGGAGCAGCATCAAATTTTACCTACTCATAGATACCAAACACCTAAATACGCCAGATTTTTAAAATCAAGATCCATACATTATTCCCTGAGAAGTTAACGAACGTGCGGAAGAACGCCTTATCTTGCACTGTGAAAGAAAGTGAAAAAAATGTCTGGATCTGTCCTTTTAGCCAGATCCACCAATTAACCAAAATTAATGGGGTCTATTCTGGGCGGAAATGCCAGCTCTATCCAGTTCTTGTGGAAATCCATTCAGTAGCTTTTGTGTAACCCTGCTGACAAACCAATAGACACGGCTATAAACAGATAATAATGCTAATGCTGCTCCGTGTCTCCTGGCTGTAAAAAGGAGCTATTTGCACACAAGTTCACCATACATCAACTTAAAAGTGATAATATGGCAGGGTTGTTGTTTTTGTTGTTGTTGTTGTTGTTTTTGCTGCCCCTCAAAAAACAGTTATTGCAGGTTGAAGCATGATGGATCTTGACATAACTGACTTTCTCTCACAATAAGTCCCAGCTGTTTTATTTACTTCTGCTCTGCTTTCAAGGCTCATAGACACTGTCAACTATCACCTTCTATATTCAGACCCTAACTCTCTAGCTCTAAGAGGACCAGTACTCAGTCACAATAGAGTGACTCAGCACTGGATTAGGAAATAGGAACCAAATCATTAATGTTAACATAAAAATTGACGACGTTGCACTAATGGTCCTCTGAAATATGCATTACCTGTGAAGTTCAGAGTGAAGACTTCCTTATCGTGACACATTATATATAATATCTCTGTATGACAGTGGTTAAACTCTGTCTGACTCCAGTCATAACAGATAAAAAGAAACCATAAAGCAAGTTATTTAAAGTCGAGGGGTCATATACAGTACAGTATGTCATTTGAAAGCTAGCACTGGGTTGCACTTATAAGAACACCCTCTATATCTATACAGGTGTGACAGGTAATCAGCGAATTAGGTGTGATGTTGAGTAAATCTTTGTCTTGTCATTTTGTTGTAGATACAGGAGACAAAGTAAAGTAAAAAATGATTCACCCTTTTATCAAGCACGTTATATGTTTTCACAAGTCTGCTCAAAAAATGGTGTAGTTTAACACTTGGGTGGTGCGTGACCCATGTGCTAACGTGTGGAGCACGTTCCAGCCTTGAGAGTCTGTCTCCAAAATAATGCTGAACAAAGGAATCATTTGTTCATTGTGCCAAACTTTATTGCCCAAAACAGAAGTACACTAAGTCAAGGGTGCAAAAAACCTACACAGACACCAGCTACCTTTATGTACATATAGTCATGGGTCAGACTTGAAAGACTTGGAACCTTTCACACACTGATCACAGCCGAACGGCATTATTATTGAATTTCACTGTTCTGACCATTGTATTAACACACATTGTTGACACAAGAAGAATCCAAGACATGACAGCTCTTTTTGCGGCACCAAATTCTCACCCTTAGTCACTGTAGGAAATCAATCACACCCTTTCTTGGTCGAGTTCATCTTCTGACATGAAGTAACACCATGAAGACGTGAAAACATGTTGGCCCTGTTGGGAGAAGCCTTTGTACCCAGGAGCTGAATCCACTACACAGAGGTCTGTAACTCTTGTACTTAAAGATAGTGGGAGTCACACACAGTGACATCACACCTAACAAGTCAATACTGAAATCAAAAGCTGTAGCAGGTGTAGCCTGAAGTACCCCTGCCACACACTGATTAAAGCAAATGACTTATTCTGGATTGTTTGTAGTTTATTCCTTTAAGAAGCTGTAATCATGTGTTCCAAGTTGTGGCCTCGTGAGCCAGATGTCCTCTTGGTGTCTGTGTGAGTGGATCTTTGTGAAGCACATTGCCCAGAGCACTCCCTCCCAGAGAACTGCTATTTCTGTGATCAAATGTACTAGGTCAAGAGTGGCTTCAAATTAACAAATTATTCCTTGACCAGTTTATCCATACACCAAGTAAACAGAATTTGAGCTTCCCATTTTGATCTTGTTCAGAGGAAAATTACTGCCAGATGAGCTACCCCTGCCCGATCCAAGTGGCTGCCTGATCCAACTAGTGCATGCGTGACTGGTTGGCAACTGGTTAGGGTTGGCATTAGCATCGGACCCACGCACATGCGCTACTCAGATCGGGTAGCAACTCAGTTACCATCCATGTCTGCATGGGTTCATTTCAGATCATTTCATTGAGATAAGAAGGTATAATGTATAATGAATATAAACTTAAAAAAGATTCCAGAGGAGAATTTGAAGCAAAACTATTTAATAAGTAGGTCAGTGGTTAATCAGTTCAAGTCTGCATAAAACTCAAAACTCAATACTCAAATTATTAACAAGTATTTATTTGCTATTGAAAATACAAAAGGTTCAAATATTAAAGTACATTTTAAGGTTTCGGATGTTTAATTCTTTTCTTTAGCCTTTACTTATTCAGGTAGAGTTCACTGAGAGCAATACTTTCTTTTACTGAGCAGCTCCACTGGAGCTATTGGGGTAAAGAGCCTTGCTCAAGGGAACCTCAGTGGTGGTAATGAGGGAGGGACAAGCACTGCCTTTCACTTTCCCCACCAAGATTTATCCTACCACTCCAGGGATTTGAACCAACAACTCTCTCCTCTAAACCTTTAGGCCACCACTGACATTTATTTAATCAACATAAACCTCATCAGACTCCTTACTTGTGAGCTAGTTAGCAAACTAAAAGGGTTAGGATTAAATTGATTTAAAAAATTGGCTACTTTGGCTCTGATGTAGTCTCTTCTCTGTAGTCTCTCTCAATGTACAGCCCACAGCACTATGTGATCTTTTTGTTACAAGTCATTTTGAAAGATCTTGTTGTGCTGCATGGCTCCTAAAATTGAACATGTTAACACTGCATACCCTCTATGGCAGTAATGTGCAGCAATATAAATCCCAGAGTCATTAACAAACAATGAGCTGATTATTGGTGTTGGTGATGTGGTTTCTGCTAGATTTCCATCAGGATATTCCCATCAGCTGTATTTCTGCGGCTGTAATCGATAGACACAAGATACCCTTTGTTCCCCGCCGTTCCAAAAAAGGATTTCTGGGGCCGCAATGTCCTAAATTTATCAAAGAACGGAGCAAAATAGCCTATATTTATAAAGAGCGGTTGCACACTGAAATGTTGTGGAAAATTTAGAAACACAGGTTCCTTCTTTTGTATTCGCTATGTACTGAGATGACCAAATCACTAAAAGTCAGTGCAATGCACATAAATCTGCTTAAACACAGTTTTACATAACAGTTAAAGGTTAAAGGTTGTCATTTTACAACGCCAGGGGTTGTAAAACAACACTGAGCTTATGCTACGTATGAGAAAAAAGTAAATAACTATGTTATATAGTGGAGTGTTGGTGATGAGTTGAGGAGTGAAGCTGCTCTGTAGTCTGGTGGTACAGCAGCAGATACTTCTGTATGTGTTGTCAGATGGCAGCAGGGTGAACAGACTGTGGCTGGGTGGTTGTTGTCTTTTAGTATCTTTGGGCTCTGTGCAAACATCTCACTTCACTGATGTCACTGATGCTCTGTAGATGGTACCAGTGATGTTCTGGTGGTTTTAATCACCCCCTGTAGAGCCTTCCTGTCCTGGGCCGTGATGACCCATGCCAGTTTGTGATGTTTCCAGTCAGGATGCTTTCTGTTGCTCCAGTTGACCAGAATCTTGCTTCAGAATATAGCCTTCCTAAGCTTCTGTAGGAAGAAGAGCCTCTTCAGTGCTTTTTAACCATTGTGGTGATGTGTGAATACCAAGATAGGTTTGTCACCATTGAGTTCTCTTAATGTCTGGGAGTGCAGTCATGATGATTTTCTATGAACTTTGTCTTGATTTTGTCCTACGCACTTCTCGATCCACAGGTGTGCAGAAGTTTTTCTCTGTAAACCCTCAAAAGTAGAAGTAAAGGTTCATTTTTCACACCTTTCTGCTTATCTGCCCCAGGGTTTTGATTTTTAATAAGACACTACTTTGGCTCTAACACAGCACGCATACTCAAGTAAAGTATAAGCACCTCAAAACTGTTCTCAGGTCCAGTATTTGAGTTACATTATCATGCAAGCAGAATTAAATGCATCTTGAATTTTGATGTATTACTGTAGCAAACTTCCACCACAGCTGGTCATGCATCTATCTATAACCTACTAATACTAATGATGTCATTGCTGCAGGGCATTAGTTGTTTTTGTGGGTATTCCCTAGATAATTTACATTATAGCTTGCTTGTTTACATGTTTGGTACAATGAAATCTGCATTTACTTTAAGTTTTGTTACAGGATTTGAAACTGGGTCAAGTCACAAAAGTCTGACTGAAGTCCCTGGGTGTCATTCACAAGGGTTCACTGTATTTGCAAAGTAGAGGGAACTTAAGGGCTCAGATGTATGTTCATACTGTACATCCCCATGTTCATGGGGGCTTCATATGAGGTCAGTATAGATATTTGGGGTTCCATGACATTGTAGCAAATGATGCTTTTAAATACTATTAGAGACAAAATTTCAGGTCTAAATTTCCTGAAAGACTGCTGTCCATCCATCCATCCATCCATCCATCCATCACATTTCATAATACTGGGACACACTGTTATTCACTGAATTGTGGATAGTTAGATGAGAAGAATAATATTATCTGCAGGTTTATAATGAAGCAGTCACCCGCTAATTAGCTTAGCACAAAGGATGAAAACAGGGAGAAACCGCTAGCCTGGCGTGTACATGTTATAACTACTTGCTGTTACGTGCTGGACTATTTCTCCATCAGGCACAGTGACTCTGCTTAATCCTCTGTAAAAGTAAGCAAACAAGATACAACATGTTAACAACTGAGCTTTAGAGATGCTGGTAGGCATCTGTTGGACAGAGCCAGGGTAGATATTTACCTGTTTTCCAGTCTCAAGCTAAGCTAACCAGATGTGAGAGAGGTGTCATCTTATCATCTAATTCATTGAAAATGCCATCCTTACAAATGGAGACATTATGCAGAGTGTTGATTATTGTTGACTAACTCAGCTTCTTTGAAAGTTTTATATTTGCAGGGTTTCTCCCATTAATACAATGGAATTGAACTAAATAATAATCACAGTGAAAATGTGATGCACAGAGTCTTTGCTAAAAGAATCTAAAGCTAATCTGACTGAATAAAGACATTTATGAAGTCAGGATAAACCTAGTTGGGTTAGAAGCCCTCCCTGGGTCCTGGGACTTTACACAACCAGGACTGGACTCTATTAGATGTTTTTTTGGTCCACCAATATCCAGTGTTTCTCTGGTTTAAAAGGGATACACTGTTTCTGTGTAATAGAGGTGAACTGAGTCTAGGACAAAAGCTAAGCTTGACTGCTTCCACTTCTACTCTGTGGAGGAAAGACTGTCCTAGCCGTTAGGGTTTGTAACAGTCAAGTCTAAAGCTCGATTATATAGTCTGGTTTGCATGGCGGGGAGGATTATATGAACGCCTTCACCTCTCCCACCCGAAGACATTGCAGTGCATGATTCGGCAGGCTGACGGGATCTTATCTGACCCTTTATCTGACCCTTTATCTTTCCAATTCCCTCTGTTCTGGAAGGAGATACAGGGTCCCTTTGCACAACCGTTATTAACATTCATTCATCCCATTGTCAGTGAAACATATTAATAGGCAGCTCTTGGGGTTCAGACGGGGGAGATAACTCAGACCAAATTCCACCAATTACTTGCTGTCTTGCCAGCATGTGAAGTGAGATGTGTTGTCACTTGTAAACTAAGTACATAGATGTGTACGTACTGGGAATGATGCCTCTGAATCTTTATGAATGTAAACAGTGTGAATGACTTTGTGACTTATTTTTTACACATGAGGTCATTTATGTGATTTTAATGTAATGTCTGGTTTTGTGCAGCACTTGCCCTAATCATAGACCAATTAACCTTGACCGTAATCTGACAAACCCATGCCCGTTGTTTCAACCCTACTACATATGACGTTAAACAATGTCCATGTGTGTTGATATAGATAACACAAAATGAGAGCTGATAAGTGTAGTTTTAGACCATAAATAATAAAAAGAACGCAGAAGATGTTCTGTCGTTTTAAGTCAGGTAACTGAAGACGTAACCGTTGCAAAGTAGGGCAAATTGAATATTCAGAAACCATAATATTTTTCATCCCTATGTAACTCGTTATATTAAAACATATGACAAACAAATATCAGTAAGCCAGTCTGACAAATTATCTCTATCAGGTCCTGACTTATGGCTGACTGATTACTACCTCTTGTTTATCAGTAATTTAGATTCTGTGACCTTTGTAAGAAACACTTCACAATAACCATGATGAATAGATGGTTAATTTATAGTTATTCAAACATTAGCTAATAGTTATTTTACTGTTTACAAACAATGAAATGCTTAATCAACATTTTAATAATCATTTAATTATTGTAAAGTTTGCAACTGATGTCTGTCAGACTTTGTAAATGTTTAATAAATACTGTGTACTTCATCTATAAATATTATTTGGATGAGCCTTTAAAAGTTGTAACTGATCTTTATAAACCTTTACAACTGATGAATAAATGGATTAAAAGCATTTTATTGTTTGTTAACAGTTAAATAACTATTAATCTAATGTTTAATTAGCCATACATCAGCCCTGCATTCCTCATGCTGTGCTCAACTGATTCACCTTTCAGTGCCCCCATTGGGTGATATGCATTGGTGAGTTGTACAGTGTGATAAGCAGACATCTGGCACTTATTTTCATTACTGCTCCACATAAACCCAAAAGGACAATCATTATTTGTGTTTGTGATAAGAAACATAAAAACAAGCCATCAGTTCCCCATCACTAAATGTGTCTACACATATTTAGCATGACCAAATCAGGATGAATTACCGTGTGGAATAAACTAAACACTTGGCCTTAAGATCAAGTGTTTATCTCTGTGAATAAGTTACCACTTGTATTATCTTGGGATCACAAAGTACTTCTGTTTTGTAGGGGATTACACAAGCGTGAAATCATTGCCTGCTTGCCTACTTTTTTGAATGTTTCAAGGGGGCGTCACAGCCAGTGGGACAGTATAAAGCTCAGTTCAAGTCGAGTCAAGGAGAAACAGCAGCACCACAGGAGGACTGTTCACGCCTTTGACACTGCTCCATACTCAAGAGACAAAACAACAGCCATGGACACCATCAAACAGGAACAGAACAATGCCAAAGGTATGCATGTGATTCTACTAGCTGTGCACAATTTACCTTCACAACAATTTTTGATTGATTATAATGTTCCTTGTTTTATCTGTAGAAAATATGACTTTGGTTCACACTTAAATATGATTTGCTATCTTTTTTCCATAGAACTCAAAAAAACAAAAACGCCTGGGAAGAACATCAACCACTTCACAGATGTGCATGGTCTGCCTTGCATTGAGAAGATTGTGAGTTCAGTGGAGGACACCCCCGAGCCCATCATCACCAAAATCACTGGACGAGTCCCAGAATGGATCAACGGAAGGTTCTTGAGGAATGGGCCTGGGAAGTTTGAGATCGGAAACCAGAAGTGAGTCAAACATCTTCAAGTGTTGATACATCTACTGCTGCCACTACGTCACAAAGCTCACTCCTTTCTCCTGTTCTCTCCATTCTTACCAGGTTCAACCACTGGTTTGATGGCATGGCTCTCCTGCACCAGTTCAAAATATCCAATGGTCAGGTGACTTACAAAAGTCGCTTCCTGTCCAGTGACAGTTACCAAGCCAATAAGGAGAACAATCGCATCGCAGTGTCAGAGTTTGGCACCGTCATGATGCCAGACCCTTGTAAAAACTTCTTCCAGCGCTTCCTGTCAAGATTTGAATTACCAAGTGAGTGCATGAACAGGAACCATACTAGAATATGAGTGATGAGTGAACTGTTTTTGAGGTTGATCTGTTCTGTGTCGTTAACTTTTGCATCTTCGTCTTCCCCTCTAGAGCCCACAGATAATGCCAATGTGAGCTTTGTGACCTACAAAGGTGATTATTACGTCAGCACGGAAACCAATGTCATGCACAGAGTGGACCCTGAGACACTGGCTACAACTAAAAAGGTAACGTGATGTTGAATGAAAGACATGACATTGTAATTGACAATTCTGTGCACGGCAGTTTGTGTGTTCCTCCCTGTTTTGACCTGGTGCTTTCCACATGATAGCTAATGCAAGTCATAAACTACTACAATGATCAACTGGATTGATGGCAGGCTTAGTGGCTACTGGCAGTCCCGACTGTATGATTGGATTATAAAATATAAAAAAATAAGAGCTAACAAAGTTTTTGCACTCATGTATTTGTACCTATTAGGTGGACTGGAGCAAATTCATTGCTGTGAATGGAGCTACGGCACACCCTCACACCGAGCCTGATGGAACAACATACAACATGGGGAACTCCTACACCACCAAAGGTATGTTAGAAACATCAAATCAGTTTGTTCACACTGCATCATAGAAGTCTGAATATTAACAGACAAAGGGTACAGAACAACAACACTACTCCCCACGTGTCTGATGATCTTTAGTAAATAAATAATTGTATCTGTGCTGAAAGGAGCCTACTACAACATCATCCGAGTGCCGCCAACCAAGGAAACAGCTGACGAGACCCTGGAGGGAACCACAGTGCTGTGCTCTATTCCCTCAGTGGACAAGACCAAACCATGCTACTACCACAGCTTTGGTGAGCAAAAGTTCTCACATTCAATTCAAAGTTGAACCTTGACTATAGACCCAATTAAAAGAATTGGGGTCAATCTTTGTGTGGACTCTACCAACATGTCTATAAAGATTTCCGTTAAGGAGGCACTGATTTGATACGAGGGCTCAGTATCGGAGCAGGTAATGACCTCATGAAGTGGACTAGGTATTAGACCGAGCCAACAAAGTCAAAATTCAGTGTCTCTGCCATCACTCACATTCCTTCAGTCACAGATGACTGCCGACTCAGGGATTGCTACAGCAATCTTAACTTAATTAAAACCTTAATAATGGTGATACAGGGCTACACTAAAAAGTATTTTTATTACACATTAATCTGCCAGTTTTTTAGTCACTTGATAGTTTGGCCAATGAAATGTCAAGTTGACATCTTCAAATCTTGTTTTGTCTGACCAAAAGTCCAAAAGGTATTCAGTTTATTAGAAAGATAAGCAGCAAATCCTCTAATGTCAGAAGCTGTAACCTGAAAACTTGCAGCATTATTTCATATTTTTTTCTTGATAAACAACTAAAATGATTTATCAGCTATCGAAATAGTAGTTGGTAATATTTCAGTCAATCAGCTAACTGTTTATCGATAACTCTTTTCAGCTGTAGACTGATCCCAATAAGCTCCATGCAGAGAAATATACAGATTTTGAATTTGGGAATAAGAGAGCTCTGGTATGGGATCAGAACTAGGTACTGACTGAGGAGAGAAAAAGTTGAATTTGTGCATCTAGCTTTCTGAACACAATGTCAACAACTGATTAATCTTTTCAGAGTTTTGAGTACAAACTCATACCATTTCTCTATCCATTATAGCAATGTCTGAGAACTACGTGGTGTTCATTGAGCAGCCCATCAAGATGGACCTGTTGAAGATTGTTACAGGAAAGTTGAGAGGGAAAAGCATCAGTGATGGCTTTTCCTGGGACCCAAAACTCAATACTGTCTTCCACCTGATTCACAAGCAGACAGGAGAGGTAGGACTCAAACACGCATCTTGAGTTGTCTAAAATGCACCCTATTCACAATGCTTGTACTGTATATTACACAAATATGGGTTGCCTTCATGCTTCTGTTCAATCATGCGTTCCAGGTAAACTCGATCAAGTACCTCGCCAAGCCACTGTCAACCTTCCACCAGATCAACGCATATGAGGAGGACGGCTTCTTAATTTTAGATATGTGTGCTTCAGATGATGGCCAGGCAATCAATAACTACAATGTCCAGAACCTGCGCAAGTCTGGAGAAGCTCTTGATGAGGTAAGCAGGTTAAGTAGAGGTCAATGCTCAACAGGCATGGCATTCCACTACTTGTCCAAGAACAGGTAGAATTTAAGTGGAGTACTTCAGTTGCTTTTGGTTCAGCCGAACATTAGTTTGTTTGTTAGGGCTGAAAATATGTTCATATTTCCCCATCAGGTGTATAACACCTTGTGTAGAGTCTTCCCACGACGTTTCATTCTGCCTCTGAATGTGGACGATGATACACCATACAACCAGAACTTGTACAACCGGCCCAAAAGTACAGCCACTTCTACAAGAATTGCCAAGAACAAGGTAAGCAGCCGGCATAATAAACACGTATTGACAAAGTAAACACTGTGTATCCCAGGCTGTGTCGAACCTGTCTTTGACATGTGCATGCTTGCACAGAAGAACATTAATTGAAGACTTGGGTTAATAAAATGGTACCACTGACAGAAAGGATACTCAGTTTTGCAAACATACAGGTTAATGTTGTGCTGTGCTTTGGATGGGTGATCCATGTCAACATGAATGCCAGGACCCAAGGTTTCACAGAACAACATTGCATTGTAACAAAACTATCAATGTTATTCACTTCACCTGTCAGTGGTTTCATTGTTTACCCCAACTGTTTTATTACCAATAAACAAGAACCCTAACTCTTTTTCACCTTTTGATCCTACATTGATAGACCGTTACCACAGTTAATTTGAGATATGAACTATTTTTCTCTATGCAGGTCTTCTGTACCCATGAGGATCTCCACGGGGAGGATCTTCATCAATATGGAGGTCTAGAGTTTCCTCAGATAAACTATGGCAAGTACAACACCCACCCCTACCGTTACTTCTATGGCTGTGGCTTCAGACATCTTGTGGGAGACACACTGATCAAGATGGACCTCAACGGGAAACACATGAAGGTGAGTCAAGTTTAATTTTTTTCAGTCTCAGATGTTTCCAGGTGTTACAGCATGGAAAATTGACTTATTTTAGTGATATATGTATCAAGTTATATCAAACTTCCTGTCTATGATCATTTCAAGCCAAGCAACAACAAAAATCCATGATTAACTGTCAGATCTGAACATATTTGCATATATAACACAATTTATAAATAATTTGTAGTACTTTTATAAGATTAACCTTAAGATTTGAAGAATGTAAAAGAAAAGTAAAACAGCAGCAAACTTGAAATCCAAGAGTCATGAGTAACTACTGTATTTTCTCACAGGTGTGGGAAGAATCTGGTGTTTATCCCTCTGAACCAGTCTTCGTACCCTCCCCTAATGCCACGGAGGAGGATGACGGTGTTGTCTTGTCTGTGGTCATCACTCCAAATAAGGTCAGTGGGGATCAGTTAAATTTTCAAAACAAGGAGCTCAACTTTAGTTGTTTTTCATTTTGTAATGGCAATAATATGACACTTCCAGACTGTCTTTTAAACACATTCATACTGCATGTCACAGTACCTTTTCTTATCATAATCCTGAAGCTATAGTGAAAACACTATATAATTTTTCTTGTGTCTAAATTTTTTTAAGGACAAGAGCACGTTCCTCCTGGTTTTGGATGCCAAAACATTTGAGGAGCTTGGCAGGGCTGTTGTCCCTGTCAATATCCCCTACGGTTTCCACGGGACATTTAATGCCACAACATAAATATTTAGACAGGTGAGAAGGAAATAGAATGGTGAATGTACCTCTGACCTCAAGTAGAGACAGAAGTCATAGCAGAAGCTTTATGCTATGTAAATATTGTGTATGATGTTTTGTGTCATCATACAGACAAACAAAACATCACAGATATGAATGTATAGTTTGCTTGAACGTGTTAGCGAAAATGCTAAAAAAGAAAAAAAAAATTCCATGTTGTATTATTATACTGATGTTGTGCTGTGCTGGAAACCTTTTGAAAACACGCCCTGTTGTAAATATGTTTTTTTTTTGTTTTTCATTGGTTTTAATAATTCAATTCAAATATATTTACGTTACGAGTGCAGCAAGATACAGGCTGAGTGGCTGAAACCGAGGGCATCGGGATAAAATGAAGAACATTTCTGTCTTTCAAATGCAATTGCTGCCCGGTATACACACTGTGACTGCAATAAAGAAGTTTTACACAACAGGAAATGTGCAAGTTCAGCAAAGACTCTTTTTATGGCATCCTCTTTTGTAAGAACCAAAACTGAAGCAGAATGGTATACTTTGGCACAGGGTTCCACATGTTGGAGGAACCTATGCTAATTTGTTGTTCTAATGAGTGACTAGTGAAGGACTTATTGAAAATGTATATTTGTAAGTAAAGACTATGAATACTCTAAATAAAAATCTGTACTTAAGCATCTACTCTATGTGCACTCATTTCCTCCTTGTAGTAATTATTGTTGTGGTAAGTAATGTTTGCTTGCCAACTCAAGGTAGACATTATACAACACAACTTTTACTTTAACCTGTAAAAATATCGTAGAAAGGCATTGTAATGCTGCAATCAGAATGGTAGTTTCACTCCATATAAACTTTACATTTCAGTCACTGATATCATAGTAAAATATTTACAAAAATAAACACTTATTCCACAATATTGTGAGTTCTAAATATTTAACAGTAATTATTAATTCTTAATTTCTGAAGCTGTGAAAACTAAGTGTGGCACACTTACACCCTCTGCTGGCCAGTCATTTGTCTTGGTACTGCTTTAATTCCATTTCAGAACACAAGCTGAATATAAAGCAGAAAAACTTTCTTTTCCTTTAGTTTAGTTAGTTTGGGATATGGATAAGTGCACTTACACTTCTTTCATACACAACAAGAACATATATAGTACTTATTGAGCACTAATTATTTAAACAGTAAAACATTCATTTGTGCATACTGACCTTTCGTTTAGAAAAAAATATAAAGCATTGAGTTATATTAAGGATACATCACAAAATATAATATAAGCCTACTATGAAGAATCAAAGTGTGTTGAGATTTGGAGAAGAATTAACATCCTATTCAAAATGAGCTCATAACTAAAAAATCACATAGCAGAAAACATATATTCAGTTTACAGTCAAAGCAAGGTCGCATTGTATGAAGCTGTGCTCTAAATGTAACATTTTCATAGAATATTAGTTAATATGACTGAGACATGAACTGCAGAAGGCACATGTACAGTACAACAACAAAGCAAAAGAAAGCCATTCCCCAGGAACATAAAGCGGTCTGTTTTACTACATGTGTGAAGTCCTTGCAGCAGACTTAACCCTGCAGTTTGTCAGAAATTAGTGCCAATGTTTGCCTTAGATGGGTTTTCTTCTCTTTAAGGTAGAACTCAAGGTTTTGAGCTTTTGCCAACATGCCCTCCAGTTTCTTCATCTGGGAGGTATCTGCTGCAGCTCTCTCACTGCAACAAACCACAAATATCCACATTTAAGACGTGAGACTATGACAATATGAGTTTTTTTTGTTTGTTTTTTTTTTAAACGTGTGAATGTGTACTGAGCTTCTGAGTGGTCTCAGTGACCAACAGGTTTTAAGTGTGAAGTACATTATTTGCCATTTGCTTTTAGAGGAACCCTGTTGAAAAACTTGACTTGTGTCATTAAATCACGTGTCCAGCAGGGGTCAACAATATAAATGGCCCGGTGGTCCGGACATACTTTTAAAACCGTCAGGGCCACCAGAACGCTCCAAGCACTGGCCCGGTGGGGCCAGCATGGATTAAAGTTCTCCGTCGCTACGACGGATTTCCGTCATTCAAACTTAACAGAGGCGACTTGTGAGATCAATGTAGATCGGAGGAGAACTGTTGGCTGATTTTGATTGACAGATTGTCACACTCTACAGCCAATTGTATCGATAACAGCGTGTGCGCGCCTGACCAATGACAGTGCAGTGACCCACACAGGGCGGGATCTCAACACGGAGCTGCGCTTAAGTTTAGCTGCTTAGCTAGCAAGGACTCGTCGCGCTGCTACGTTATCAACTGAGTTTAGTCAGCACGTGAGAACTCGTCTGACACGGAGAGTCTCCTGTTGTGTGCTACATGTGTGAAATAACAACTATAGTCTGGACTTTGTCTGCAGTGTATCTGTGTAAACGGCTTCAATCAGCATCTCTCCCTCCCCTCTGGCACCGTGAGTTACCATGGTTACAGGAACGCCCTGAAACTTTATAATGATGATCAATAAGAAGTTTTTGGTTAGTTTGACTGTACAGAATCATGAATGTTGCCTGATTGTAGCTCAATGCTGAAATCTTGTATTATAACATATAGAACAAAGCCTCAGAGCTTCTTTGATTATTAACAGTATGTTAGTGATGACAGAAAGGTGATAACTCGCCATCAGACTGTGGAGGCTGCAAAAGTTTCTGTTTGTATGATGTTTTTTTCTGTTAAACGATAAGAGGCTCACTTTAAACAATATTATTAATAATAATAATTAATAATAATGATGATGAGAAGAAGAAGTAGAAAAATAGCGTACTGAAAAGTTCTATAGATGGTTGATTATTTGAAAGAGTAAAACTTGAGAGAAGCTTGGCAAAAAAAAGGCACAGATTTATTTCATAGATTGAAAATTACATTGAAAAGACAAAAAACATTTTAAGTGTGAATAGAACAGCTGTTCAGATCATCCTCCTGTAAAACACTGTTGGTCAAATATATAAACTTGATGTCTGCATTAGAGAACATGGTGTGGGGTGAGGCTGTAAATCTTATATTATTTTTTTAGCATGTGTCAAGTAAAACGCCCTGTAACATGGAGGGGGTTGCAAAAATCAACCAACTGAGGAGGAGATGGAGGAAGAACTGATTGTGCTTGAGTAATGCAGCACTGTTTGCACTTTTGATTTATGTATTTGCACTTTTAGACCTCAGTACTGCAGTATTAAAATAAATGTTATTAAATCAAATTGTTCTTTTCCGTTATTATGGGGATCAATTCCTGAGTCAGTGGTTACAATGGTGGGGCCAGTGATCTTCATTTCCACTGGCCCTTATTGTCTACCCCTGTCCAGTATTACCATCTTTTTCTTCTTCAGGAGGAAAATTGAGTGTGGGGCCATTCCTGTCTATTTAAGCCAGACACTAGAAGAGGTTTCCAATTTCCTTTCCTTTTCCTTTTTAAGCATATTTTGTATAGTGTGTCTTATGTAGTTCTTTAAATATGACCTACCTTAACACTTCAACAAATGTTGACAACAGCATGCGGACCTCTCCACAACAATTGAACCCTATAACAGAAAGAAAACAACAAGAGCAATGCTGCAAATTTCACTCGGTGGCAGATATGGATATAGATAGATATATCTTAGCTTTACAATCAGACTGAAGTGTCATTAGGGAAGGGTACCAACCCCATATTTAAAGGGCCCAAAGGCTAAATTATGTAACACCATATTATTGATAAGCTCAGACGTTATCAGTTCTTTAATCAGTACTTTTTATCGTTTTGGTTAAATGTGTTATCACACTGCTGCTTCTCCTCTGCTGAGTTCCTCCAAACACAAACACACACACACACACACACACACACACTGTAATCAGCAGAGCAGATAGGCGGTGGTGGAGACAGTGAAGTGAACCAGGAAAAGATAACACAAAGTTTGCTCAAGTTGTTTACAACAATGCTTGTTACTGTGGGCAATAACACATTTTTGAGTATAAAGCCAATACTTTATCAATACACCTGTTCAACAGGCATAAACATGTTGAAATGATATAACTGAAGTTGCAGTGATTTTGCTGTTGTAAATATTACTGTCGTTGCTCTAGAAACAATATTTAAACATTCAATTCTATTCCTGTTCTGAATGTATTCTTTTTATATACGGGGTACATTATATACGGGTATACACACATGTGTACATATATATACATATCTTTTTTTAAATTATTTATTTTGTTATTATTGTTATTGAGTATTGATAAAGAACCAAACGAGTAAGGAGTATAAAAAAAGAGTGGTAGTATCAATAATATCCTTACAATACCCATCCTTAATTGTCATTTCATTGAATTATTTTTCCAATATTTTATTAATGTGAACTGACAAAGACAGTGAAGTGACACAGAGGAGTGAGAAGCAGAAAACAGACATCAGCAACAGTTTGGAATCAAACTGTTGACCTCACAGAATGCTTTTACAAGACGTTCAAATTCAAGACGCTTGTCACTGTTTGTCTTTCGCACCTTTCACAGGCAACTTTTTAGCTAAAGGGTCACTTCCTTCTAACTTGTAGTGAGGTTGTGTTTCTAGCAGGGTGAACAGCACAGTTTCTCTGTTGCTGCTTTCATTTACTTTGACGTAAAATAACAAGTTATTTTTTGTCAAAGTTCGAGAAGAAATTTGCATGGACACAGCCTCATGGTACTATATGTATTTGTAGGCTAAAATATAATTGTCCGATTCAACTATGAGACAAGCACAGTATTTTGTGTGACGAGCAGTATGACACTGCACATACCTGCAGTTGAAGCTTCAATTAAATCTGCTGACTCAAAAGTGGATGGTTTAGAGGGAGGTTTTTTCTTTTTCGGCGGAGATTTGTCTTGATTTGCGGGTGCATGTTCCATCTATTGCAATGAGGAAAAGAATATTTATGTCTTTAAAAATGTATTTATACAACAACTGTAACAATTCTGCACCATTTCCAGCACAAACACTACTTTAACCAGCATAGTTTTAACTAAATAAGAGAGAAACTAGCAGAAACCCAGCAGGTCATTTCACCACATTTTCCTCTCAGTATCTATTATACTCTACTTTCCAAATTGTCATTGATTCTATTGGACCTCATTTACGTCTTGAATAAAAAAAGAGCTTTTGCTTGTAAATGACTGAATAAAGTCGCCCTCTTGAAAGAAGAGGCTAACAGCAGCGATGCTTACCTCTTGTGATGTTGTCTGTTTAGGGCCCTCGTTGTTGTTCACTGCCCTCTTGTTGAACTCTGGTGCGATCAGTTTTCCTGCCATCGCTGTTGCTTCTTTCATTGTGAAGTCTTGTTTCTGCAAATGAAAAATAAAATTAGACAATTGAATGACAGATAGTTTGTTAATCACAGAGGTCTGTTTGTCTCTCACTACCACCACAGAGCGCTACAGTATAGTTTGTGCTAAAATAGCATATAATATAGCATAGCAAATAGCAAATATGGTAGACATGGCAGATTTGCATGGGATCAGATCATAGATTTCCTCTGCAATTATTACAAACTACTGAAGGTCCCCAGCTAACCCAGTCCTGTGCGAATATGGCATCGGGCTCCACTGTGGAGAGGAGGTGTGTGGCTCAGGACTTATGTATTTGGTGACACCTGAAGGTACTAAACGTCCTCCATATTATTCTTTACTCTTGATAGCAATCTATCAATAGTCCATCCTGTAAAAGGGATCCCTCCTGAGTGTCTTCCATGTTTTCTCTTTAATTGTTTTATTTGAAGCCCCTTGAGGCTCTTTGTGATCTTGAGCTATAAAAAATAAAATTGACTTGACATAACTGTGACTGATTTACACAGTTGATGGCATCTATTGACTGATAATAGTTAAATAATAATAAATAACTAATAAAAGGCTGTACATTATTGTTTACACCATCACAAACATTATTATTCTCAAGTTGCAGGAAAGTACAGTATATAGCTAGAGGCATCAGGTCATATGATAATCTTTCTTTCTAGCATTAGTTATGTCTTTTATGGTGGTTGGTTCAGCCCTAATTGTGAGTACATTAATATAACGTTGGCAACTGGTCTTCAATTGCTGAATATAATGCTATCAACCAACCTGTCAGCCAGGAAGCTCATCAGCTTAACATTAAATAGTTTATCCTGCTGTTGGCATTCAGCTAACAAGCTAGCTAATATACAGCTAAAGTAAACTAATAAAAACTAAATGGTAAGTTAGCAGATAAGCTAGCCGCCAACCTAGATGCTAATATATTAACTAACTGCAATTAGCGAAGATTTTTAAAGGCAACGACAGCAAACCTCTACTTACACGGCTCCAAGGTCTGTGTGGAGGAGCTGAATGTTTCATGTACTCATTTAACTGATGGCGACATGACAGTTGACTGTCTGCGTCACTCAGACGAGTTTAACGGTCAGAGCAGCGCTCGAGCTCTAGCGTGTATGGGCAAATGCTGCATTCAAACGCCCCTTGTAATTTCAGGAAGCATTAAAAAAAACATTGAAGAATAACTGCATGTTGCATAAGACTGCAAAACACATTCATTTAACGTTCATAAGAATTATTATCCTACCCATAATGGAATGGTGTAGGGATGACGTGTTTTTGAAAGGTAACCCGGAAGTTAGCATCGTCCGTGTTCCCTCTGTGGGATTTTTGAATTGGATTTTTGAATATCTCTGAAAATAATCTCTGTGACAAACGCAAGTTTGTGATACTTACAGGTTTTGTTCATCAAGATAATCTTCACAGATGAACACCACTTTGTGACGTTTGAAGCGAAAAATGGAATCTGTAGCAGTAAAAAGCTAATGTTAGGCTACAAACAGGCTACATCACGGTCACATGACTTAAACATCACCACCACTAAGCCTCACTACACAGTTACTATGTAGGTTTTCTATAAACTGATCAATGTACAGGTTGTAAAGTCAGAGTTAGATTAGTTTGTAACTCAAGTGGGCCTGTAAAGATGGATGATGTATTTTATGTCGTAGAACAAAACATGTATCTTCAGCCTGTGGTAACCACACACCTTATTTCACACATTTAACTGAAAAGCAATTCAAAAAACCCACTGACCGCAAAACGAGGGAACTGGAAGTGCACAAATGCTAACTGAACTATACCACTCTATAGAATAAATGTTGTCAAAGATACAGTGAAAGAGACTCAGCCATTTTATTAATTTACTGCTATTGGCCGCGTTTCCCAGATTCGATCGTTCTTAAGGACTTAAGAAGGCTCTTAAGAAGGGTTCGGCTAAGAAGGAGCGCTAAGATGCGGGTGTTTCCCAGACGCGTTCTTAACTGCCTTCTTAGGAGAACCTTAAGATCAAGCCAAAGAAGCTTCTTAAGAAGCTCTTAGTGGGAGCTGTCCACCGCGCTGCTGCTGTGCTGAATCAATCGATGCCAGGCAGATCGATCACCCACCTCTTTATCAGCGCATAAGTGTGTGTGTGTGTGTGTGTGTGTGTGTGTGTGTGTGTGTGTGTGTGTGTGTGTGTGCGCTGTCAGACCGGGCTGTCCAGGCAAAGAGATCCAACGGCCGTTGGATCTCCACACGGGGCAGCCGGTACTTTGCCTGGACAGCACGGTCTGACAGCACGTCCAGTGGGGAGAAGTGCTGACGCACGTATGCATTTATGTAAACCGTCTGGCTTCGCGCACGGCGACGCTGTTGGTTCGCAGGGAGAATGTGCTGTATTGCAGCCATGGTTTCTCACACGCGCGGACTTTGGCAACGCAGAGTAGCAGGGGAAGCCTCTCTGGATGAGGTTCAGCTGAGTTTAATACATCTGTTCCCTTGATATCTGTGAAATGCCACAGGGTTGTTGTTTTTTTTTATGTGTAGTAGGCTACTATAAACTCATATATGCAGATGTTGTGGAAAACTTAAACGTGTAATTCAATAAAAAGTTTTTTTTTCATCTACCATTTTCTTATTTTTTTTTCTTGCGCCAGTGGTCCGCAGCTATGAGCGCATTTCAACACTGAGCATTGTTTTATTATTTCGCAAAGTGGAGGATATAAATTTCCCTGACGCGGCTTGATCACTGAGCATTTGGTCGCTAAGAAGGCTGTTAAGAGTGGGTCCGCTCGATCTTACATATCCTTCTTAGTGAAAGATCTTCTTAAGCTAAGAGCGACTCTGGGAAACACATCCTTCTTTCACAGCGTTCTTAAGAGCGCTCCTAAGAAGATCTTAGCACTTAAGAGCTTCTTAATGAATCTGGGAAACGCGGCCATTATTATTTCTTTTTTTTTTTTTCATTTTCAGTTGTCAGTTTTGTAGCTGGAAGGCGACCTGAATCTCTGCTGTTAGGAGACTTTCATCTTACAATTTTTGCATCAGTCCACAGACCTTCCTAAGGAAGCTAATCAGATCTTTCCAGTAAAGATTTTCAAAGCATTCATCAAAAAGGCTTTTTTCTAAACCAGTTCCTACTGTCCTTATTCACATAACAACTGTTGCTGATGAAGAAGAAGCATATCGCATTAAAGACACAACAGTCCACACCCATGACCTGCAACACCTGCAGCTTCATGAACAACATACCAATTTATCATGTCATTATGAGAAAGATTTGTGATATTACAAGATAAGGTGATACGTTGTCACAACAAGAAAGGTTTATTGTAAAAAAAAATAATTTGGAATCTAGTAATAATAATAAAATAGGTCAAAATAACGGGAAACTACGTTGTTTAAAAGGAGAAAAGTATCTTGTTTTAATGAGAAACTGAACAAATTTTGCCATGGTGGCAGCAAAATGCTGCTGTAGTCGACATCATATATATACATAACTCAGACTCAACATTATTTTAAAGCTCTACCTTTAAAAGGTCCAGTGTGTAGGATTTGGGGGATTCTTTTTGCAGAAAGGAAATAATATTTATAAAAAGAAAATAATATTATAATCATGTTCTCAATAGTGTATAACCACCTGAGACTATGAATTGCTGTGTTTTCGGTCCCTTACAATGAACCTTTTATATCTAGAGAGGGAGTATGTCCTCTTCTACCGAGTCGGCCATGTTGCACCGCCATGTTTCTACATTAGCCCAGAATGGACAATCCAAATTCTTACTCTAGAGAGGACCATTCTCTTTTGTCATGTTCAAGTAAAGGCCACCATATGTAGGTTATTATACAAGCTTGGAAAGGAGGGCAAAGTGAAGGGGTATTCTATGATTGCAATCTGCAGCTTCACTACTAGAGGCCTCTAAATCCTACACACTGGACCTTTAAAGCACTACTTTCTAAGCTACTGACCAATTATTCAAGACCTGAGCAGCTCCAAAAGTGACAGATCCATACCCAGATGGGATTAAGATGTTTTCTGCACATGAAAAATGTCTCTTTTAACAAGACTAACACAAACTGGCTGTCATGGAAGCGCAGCGTCTTCAAATCCCTTCATATAACCAGGGTGGATTACATCAATGGGATTATACAGAGGAAGATTAGAACTACACAGTGAGTAAAGTGGATGTCTGATGAAGCTGCTAAAGTGGGTTTAACTACAGATCAATGCTGCTGTCTAGTGGCAGCTAAGTGGATTATTTCAGTGTGACAAATAAAATCATAAAGCAGTCACATAAACCAAAGAGAGAAGATTTACAAGTGATCAAGGACATGTAATCCAAGGTTTGAAAAATAATAAAGTGAAGAAACAGAAAGGTGCAGTATCAATACAGACACTTTCAGTGTGGCATTAATGAATATTAGAAAATGATCACACTTAATAGGATGTCCTGCACTTGTTTGCCACATGAAACAAACCAAAACATATTTTAAACATTAGAGGTAATAGGGGAGAGTGACCTGGTATCAACATCCATCCTGAGTGAACTGATCACAGGTGGACAGCTCTAAGTACAGGTGTGAACACCTCCAAGGCACACTGAGGATACACCTGAGATCCAATCACTCAGACCTCATTCAGAGGTGGTCACGTGTCATAGGCCACATTGAAGGACCGCCTGATGTCCTCCACAAAACAAGAAGAAGCCACAACAACAGGCAGAACGGCTCACACTGTCTGAGCTCCATGTGCTTCACTGTACTGTAAATGATATGTATAGGCTCTCCTTACCTGCTGATGTTAGCATCAGCTGTTTGTGAACACAGTCTGTTTCAACTGATCCAACCATTGAATTAGTAACCACAATATCACCAGACTCCCTTCATAAATGGTGTGATTTTAAGAGTTGTTTCATTTATTTATTTATTTTATTTATTCATTTTATTTGTCAGGGACAGTGCATATTGATGAACATTGCTGTAAATATGCCAGAATTAGCCAAGAGGCTAGTTTTCATCTGTTGTCCCTGGCCAGATGTAAAGTGGCATCCTAAAATCAAGACGCAGGTTTAAAACAACAGTTATAAAACATAAGATAAAAGTAGGACAAAGACATAAACAACAATAAAAGCAGGACAAATACATTAGCAACAATAAGCAGAGCAGAACCAAGTGCAACAGAGCAGGGACAGACAATAGCAGCATATGACATGTACAATGCAGCAATTTTGCAAGACAGACAAACAAAAACATACAAGAGCAATCACAAGCAGACTAATCTAAGGAACAAGACAGCAATGACATGAGGAGAAACTTAACAAACTTTGTGAAACGGCTACAACAAATTTTAAATCATTGGTGTCTTCTTGTAAATTCAGCATTAAATCAAAACATGAAGTTGTTTGTTTCCTTGTAAAAAGTGTCAGTTTGTGGCAGCATGGCTGTACCAGCCTGTCTGCTTCTGTGCGTCTTACCTGCCACCATTTAGCAGCTGTTTGAACACACTGTTTACACTGATTTCACCATTTACACTCAATTTATGAAAGAAGACAATATTTTATTAATTCTAAACATGTCACATTGTACCAATACACTAAACAGTAACCAGTATAGGCTACTTCTTTGTCCCCCGTGGAAAAAGTCCCCAGACTCCCTTAAAAACTATCTCAATTTTGTGTGTTGTTGAGTTAAGAGAAACGTTTTGAAACATTGTGAAACGCTGTCTACTAACAACTATTTGGGCTTTCATGTAAATACAGCAATTGTTATACATTAAGTTCTTTATTTCTTTGTGCAACGTCCGTTCAAAACTTTCTCTAAAGCTAATATGAGGCTTTGGCCTTCTGACTGACTTTTCATAATGGAGTTTAAAGGTTTAGGTTAAAATACACCCTTTTGGAAATACGTCAATGTCCTGGCTGTACTTGCCTTATTCCATCCGGGATGTGTTTTTGTTCTGTGTCATCTCAGTCTGCTGTATGTAATAATTAAAAGGCATCATTTGCACAATGTGCTTCATATGTGTCATATTTCTCCTCTAACACACTGACAACCATATTTGGATTAGTACCACCTGAACTCAGTGTACATTAACAAACTCTCAGAGGAAATTGGTTGCGTATAGAGGAAAAGACATCATCTCCTCCCCCCATGCTGATGGAAAGTCAGGTGAAGTTTCGTAGTCCACAAAACATTTGTGGAGTTTCACAGCAAAACAGCGTTGCAGTATTCTCATAAACAGCTGAAGTAGCTGGGCACATAAAATGGCTCCATGCAGTTTGCCCAGTGTAATCCAAGTCTTTAGAAGCCCTGCGATCCCAAATGAATTTGAAAGAGATGGTATTTACACCCTCAACATGGAGTTGGTTGTGCACCCACATCAGATGGGGAGAGCACTTTTAGCTTGCTAGCTACAGTGAAGATTTCTGCTTAAATAGGGTGTAAATATTGTCTTTTCAAATCATTGTGGGATCCAGGGGCTTTTGAAATCTTACGCTGGATTAGCTGCACAGAGCCATTTTATGTTTTAAGTTTTTTTTCCAGTTGCTTTTTACATTTTAAAACAAGTCTCCAGCTACTTCAGTTGTTTAGCAGAATGCTGCAACGCTGTTTTGCTGTGAAGCTCCAGAAATGTTTTGTGGACTATGAAACTTCACCTGACTTTCAATCAGCATGGACCTGAGTGGATAATGACTGAATTTTCATTTCTGTGTGTACTTTTTCTTTAAGCATGTTCACTGACAGGCCTTTTTCAAAACAGAGGTGATACAAATTTCATCAATATCATCATAATCCATAAGGTAATTAACTACACCTGTGCTTTTCCTCCATGACAAGCCAAAATGTCTGCTGTACATTAGTTTTCAATTAGTTTTCATATGTGGGTGCTCCTTACTGTGCAATGCATGAGAATATAGAAACTCGTTTGGTACTGATTGGTCCTGAAGGTTTTGAAGACTGAAGAACAGTTAGGTCTACAGCTTGTACTAATTACACTGTCCATCATATAAACTGAAGGCACAGAGTGTCAAAAAAAAGACCCAAACATGAGACACACAAGCAGGCAGATACGAAACAAAAATCAAGCTCTATTAAACAAAGCTGAAAACCAAAAGGCAATGAAATAAAAACAAAAAAAACAAAAGCAGGCAAAGGCAAAAAACAAAACCAGAGAAATCCAGGAAACAAAAGCAAACAAAGTACAAACCAGGAATAACACGAGGAATCAAAAACCTGGAACACACCATGGGGAGATGGGACATGGAGACACAGGAACAGGCTCAGGGAAACTAAACAGACCAAGTGACAAAGAGTGGGGCACACAGACTCTACACAAGGGAGGGATAATTGGGCACAGGTGAAACACATCAGGGTTTCACCTGTGCCCAAACATTACCCACCACAAAGGTGGGTAACAGAGACAAAGGGAGGAAATAAAATGCACGAAAACATGACACATGAGGGCAGAACTTCAAAATAAAACAGGAAATGTCAGGAAACAACCACCATGACACAGAGTACATACAGTAGATACCATCAATACTGTATTACATTTAATGATCAGATAATAATAATACCAATTTAGGTTAAATGGAGTGCATTATTAAAGTGTACCTTAATAATGACTTATTTCATTTTGCTTGACCAGTAACAATCATCCATAAAAACACAAAGTCTACTCCAGCCTTGAGTGCGACAAGGCCACCACTGCCTCTAAACTGCATAATTAAGAACCAAACCAAATTCAAGAGCAAGTCTTTGGTTACTTTAAACCATAATGAAACATCCTGCAGGGCTCCCATTGCACCTGTGGTGTTGTTGAAACACGGAACAAGCTTGTTTTCCCATAGAAGTGGGAGTCCAATTAAGCAGGAACGATTAAAATTATTGGATGTGTATGAATACAATCCCTGAATAAACCAATCAGTGAAAATAGTCGACTGAATCGATCACCTAGTAGAGACAATGAGGGCAAACACGTCTGGGTGATAGTGTTGAAGAGTTACAGTCGGGTCAAAAGTGTACATCCACTTGCCATCTGGAGTCCTCATTTTTCTGTGATGAATGAGTGAAACACAAACTACTTTGTCACAAAAACATTCCTGAAGTTGGGTTCAGTAATTAATTTATTATAGGTCTTCTGACAATGTGACCAAATCTACTGGATCATAAATATACATACAGTAACTTGAACGATCAGTTTAGGTGATTATAGAAAGTTGTGTGAACCAAATTTTGTTCGTAGCATCTTAACTTCTTCTGAGTGATTCTGATTGATAACAGCTGGTGTTTGATACACCCATTAGACACAGGCACAAACACTACAATGGGAAAGTCTAAGGTGCTCAGCATTGATCTGAAAGAGCACATTATTGATTTGAACAAGTCAGGAGAGTCACTTGGAGCCATTTCAAAGCAGTTACAGGTCCTAAGATCATCTGTACAGACAGCTGTTTGTAAGTATAAAGTGGATGGCATAGTTGTGTCACTGCCACGATCAGGAACAAAACACCAACTATCACCTGCTGCTGAGAGAAAACTGGTCAGGATGGTCAAGAGTCAACCAAAAACCACCAACGAGCAAGTCTGCAATGAATTAGAAGCTGCTGGCAGACAGGTGTCAGTGTCCACAGTTAAGTGTGTTTTACACCAACATGAGCTGAGAGGCTGCTGTGGAAGAAAGAAGATCTTGATCCAGAACAGCACCTTAAAGCTCAACTGTAGTTTGATGCTGATCACATGGACAAGGAAAAAACCTTCAGGAGGAAAACTCTGTGGTCACATGAAACAAAAGCTGAGTTGTTTGACCACAATGAGCAGCAATATGTTTGGAGGAGAGAAGGTGAGGCCTTTAACCCCAAGAACACCATACCGACTGTCCAGCATGGTGCTGGTAGTATTATGCTGTGGGGCTGTTTTGCTGCCAGTTGATCTGCTACTCTAAAGAAAGTACATGGAATAATGAAGAAGGTGGATTATGTCCAAATTCTTCCGGAAAACCTAAAATCATTAGCAGAAGATTGGGTCTTGGGTGCAGTTGGGTGAACATTTTAAGAACTGTAGCTTCGAATGAGGAAAATAGTTATAATTTTTTTTTGTTATTCAATGCATAAGTCAGAACATGCTATATTAGCTCTGGTTTTTAAAAATGGTGGTCATAAGCTGTTTTAGTTGGTCCTTGGTCACGATAACCCCGCCCCCAGCCCCTGACGTAACTGGCTCTCATTTCCTGACTAGCAAAGTGTTGGTGCTGCTCTGGAACCAGATTTCCTGGCCAGGAGCCAGTTCTTTGGCTGTCGAAACGTCATGAACTGGTTCCAGAGTAGACACTGGCTCCGAACCAGCACCTGAGCTGTTCATATCGTTTCCTTGGTTGAAAAGGGGTAACAGTGATGACAAGACTTCAAAAAATGATACTGATTTTCTTATATTGGAAATAAAGTGAATAAATGTGCTTCACACAACATCAAACTATTCCTTGACTTGATATTTGACCTCACTCACTTCAGACTTCAGTGGTGAAATGAACCAAAGAAGTACTGTTCTTCAGTACAATTTTCAGATACTTTACCTGAGTCCTCTGTACTACATTTATTTGACAAATTTAGTTACTCTGCAGATTCAGATTATTATTTACAGGTTTTTAATTGTGACGTGTTACCAATCAGATAGTGTTGTGGACGGGATATTGTGTGAGAGGATGCTGCATCAGAGCTAAAGGAGCACATTTGTGATGTAGTTTATTTTATCTGCAATCTGACAGAATAATCACAGATACAGATATACTGTAAATGGCCATTGTTGGCAATAATAATGGTATTAACCAAAACCAAGGAGCTGATTGTTGATCTTATAAAAAAGGAGGCAAAGATGCACACCACTGTCTACATCAGTGGAGCACAGGTGGAGCAGGTGAACAGCTTTATGTTCCAGCCTCGCAGTGAACCTGTCATGTTCATCACACATCAACAAGCTGGTTAAAAAAAAAAAAGCATAGAAAAGGCAAAAGAAGGCAAAATCCCCATGCCAAGACCGTTTGCAGAGGAGCAACAGAAAGCATCCTGGCTGGAAACATCACAAACTGGCATGGGTCATCACGGCCCAGGACAGGAAGGCTCTACAGGGGGTGATTAAAACCACCAGAACATCACTGGTACCATCTACAAAGCATCAGTGTCATTGGTGAAGTGAGATGTTTGCACAGAGCCCAAAGATACTAAAAGACAACACCCACCCAGTCCCAGTCTGTTCACCCTGCTGCCATTTGACAACACATACAGAAGTATCTGCCGCCGTACCACCAGACTACAGAGCAGCTTCACTCCTCAACTCATCACCAACACTCCACTATAAAAAAAAAAGGTTGTCTTGTATAAAATACAGGGACTACCACTTGTTTTTCATTGTAACAAATGAATCTTGAACCTGGAATAATCACAACAAGTGAATCAAATACTCACCTGTGCACTACAACAGAGAGTTGGTAAGGGCTTTGTTTACCATAGTTGAATATTGATAATAATTTTGTCCAAGATACGTGAACTGAATACATTAAATCATAGTGATTATCCAAAGAGACGGCTAATTTCCCATGTTTTCACATAATAACGCCAAATATTCGTCAATCATATCGTTTCCGTATCTTCTTTATTAATTTCATGTTTATTTGTGTGGCCTTTCTCTTGTACTTTTGTCTCCTAATAGAAACAACACATAGTGGAGCATCTGAGGCTTGTTGACTGCCTTTGTGTGTGTAGGCATGTTTTGAACTGACAAGTCCGGTCCTTCCCGACATTCCCCTGGCTTGTGAATGCAGCATCAGAGGCATCACTGCCGGTAGAAGGAGCTCTTCAGTCTTACCTAATGCAAAAGCCAAACATACACAAACATGGCGATATCTCAGGCAGGCAAGATGCAGTCCTCCGCTCTGTGCGCCTTATATTTATTAGTCCTCTGGGTTGTTGGAATAAATTCGTCGACTCTTCGTCTTCAGCCGCAGCAGCGTTACATTCTGCCGCAAAACAGAGGATTTTTCACAATAGAAGCAAACGAGGATTTGGCGGACGGAGATGGAGGAGGCGCCGCGGCTCCGGCGCTGCCTCTGGCCGCTCGTAGCGCCGCTGAAGGCGGGTCGGACTCCGGCGCCTACCCGCAGCATCGACGCCGCCGGAGCACCGGTGAATCGGCCATGCCAAAGGTGTACGGACAGGTAATGTAGTGCTCAGATGAGCGGTACCACTCTCTTCTGTCTGAATACTGTGCATCACCTCAGACTGCCCTTAGCAGGCAAGCATGTCTTGAAGAAATTACGCAAGCCCCAGTGTTGTTTTCTAAGTCACATCATTTCTTACATGTTATGATGAAGCAGCCGTGCTTGTGTTCACCGTTGTGTGGGGAGAAAGGGTCGCAGAGTGACCCGTTTAACCTCGAAGCAGCACAGCCGGTGAACAGAGCAGAACACGGCTCTGAGGCGGTCAGTTCACCTGGTGCTCTCTCAGGGTATCTGTGGGACGTTACAGCTCACCGAGCACAAGTAAGACATGACTAGTCACTACGTAGGTTAAATTCACGCCGAAGTTACCAGTAAACCCTGGTGACTCTGCAGACGGGTTCGGTCTTGTTGTCGGTGTGTTTGTGCGGAAACAATGCTTCTGTAGCGGTGGTTCTGCGTGAAGAGCGCCGAGAGCACAGCGGTGCTAATGCTAGGTGACAAACATGCTGTTGTTCCCTTCACCCTCTGCCTCAAGATGATGTCGTACTGAAATGAAATGAGAAAAGTTTGATGATGAGGACCCCAGAACTGTAAAGCAGCTCTAACTTGATTCAAAATAAGGCTGTGAATACTGTAGTTACACACCTGCTGGAACACAACCACAGACAGCAGCTATCAAACAGCTTTATTGTCATATAATGACAGCCTGTAGTTATTGAATCACAATTTCAGTTCTGTTTGTTTAAATAGGTAAAAAACCCAAGTAGGAGAAGACATATCAGTTTGGGAAATGTATACAGTAAGTGTCCAACAATTCAACCATGCAAGGTCAGATAAAATAGCAATATTTTAAACAGGGTTTGGTTTGGAGTTTTATCTGAACAGACACCACAGCCTTGTTTGAAATAAAGTATTATCCTCCTGATTTGTTCTTTTGCACCAGTCGGGCAGCTGTTGCCATTGTCTGTCCAGACTCTGTCCTAAATCAGCCACGTTTGATAATATTTTACTCTTACAGAAATACACTTGATTGGAAGTAATTACATTGGTTTTTCGGGCAGTCCATGCCCTTTGTCATAGTTATAGTCCAGTGTTGCTGTCTGGTTATTGGCACTGGTGCTATTGTCGTTCATTACGGAGACATTTCATCCAGTAGTCCGACGTCTTGCACAGGGTGTTGCACTCTCCTAGCCTCTGGCACTGTATTATAGCTATTGAGCACACACTGACAACACCGCCATGGAAGATGTGTAATGAAGCATCTCAGAACAAACTGTAACAGTCTGAATGAAACATGATTGCCCGGGAATTGCCTGGCTTCTCCAGGTGGAGAAATGATGGTGAAAGTAAGGGCAGCGTCATTGTGAAACTTACACTGAACTGGTCTGGGAACCGCCATAAACACAAATTAACTGGAACTGTAAAGAGGAAGCGTATCTGACGGTTCATCACATGTTACAGCTGTTCCACAAATGTTACAAGCAGAGCTGAAATAATTAGTTGATTTGCAGATCGAACAACTTTGACAAGTAAAATTTACCCAAATTCACTGGATCCAGCTTCTCAAACCAGTGGTAAGTTATGCAGCTATTTTAGTTGCAGTCTTAGTCTTTAGAAGAAAATACTTGTTAGTTTTGGTCACATTAACTCATTTTTATCCTTCATAGTTTCAGTCCAGTTTTAGTCGATGAAAGATAAATACATTTTAGTCAAAATGTTTTCTGTCTTTAAGCTACAGTGATTCAGTTAGGCCAACAATCCTCTGCATAATCAGCAGCTCCAGGTTTGCAGGTTTCTTTTCAAACATGTCGGACAGTTTGATCGCTCGAACAACAGGACAGCACATGATGACGCATTTCACTGGTCTGACCTAAACAGTTACTCGTTCCGGACAAATTAGAACGTCATTGTCAAGACCTTGAACTGATGTTAGCTAACCCATTAACCCAGCCAGCATTTGAATGGAAGCCAGGCTTATTCATTCGTTACTTGGTTACAGTAGGCTGAAACCTTTATTTTGAGAGAAAAACTGGCTTCCCCTCAGGCTAAACCAATGTGGCTTGCTAGCAAATTTGCCTCAAGTTGAGCTAGCCAACTGCGAGTAACACTACATTAACCTTAGCGAATTTATACTTAATTAACATTAGGACTTATAGTTAGCTAACCTACTGTGACTTTAATAGCAGGGTGGTACAGCTTTAAGTGTCTCTTCAGGTTAGTTGCATTATTCCCACTTGATTTGTAGCCACAGGGCGTCTCTCAGTCTCCTTTTACTGCATTGTGTTTACCTTTCTCCCAAATTTAAAAACACATAAAGTTTCCCATAGATCTATTCTGTTTTCAGACCAAACCCTTTTTGTGATGAAGCCATCATGTTGTCATTAACTTGCTGTTGGTTAGGGACAACGTCACCTGTATCCTGTGAATCCACCCAAGGGCCACAAAATGAATGTGAAAGCAGGTGAAAATAATCTTTATCTAAAAGAGGAAGAAGAAAAATCTGGATCGGTCAGACAAGAAAACAACAGTGTGGGTGTTAGTCATTGTATTAGTGGGTGTCAGTGGTTGAAAAACACTGAATTAGCTTGGTAGAGGAGAAGAGGTGAGCAGAGGGAAGTGTTTCTCTCCATCATTCGTCATCAGCCTGCTGTCTCATGCTGACTACCGCTCTCTTGTCTGGTGACACCCGCAGTCCAAACACAGCAGACAGGACAAATAGCCTCCAGAGAGTCACATCAGGATCAGGTTTCGTTGCCTGTGAAAGATGCGACCGGCGGAGGTTCTTATTAAATGCTGAGCTTGTCAAGTGTTTTTTTTCCCTTCAGCCTGTTGTCCCTGTTGGCTTGTAGTGTGGTATGACTGGACTTGTTAAGAAGCTTGAGCAGGCGCTGTAATTAGAGAGCGTCTGAGTGGGGTACATTTTGAATACTTAATTATGCATCCATTGAGCTAATCTGTGGGTAACTGAATTGGCTTGAGGTTTGATGGTGGCTTCAATGAATATTCAGAATAGGAGGAAAAAAGTCTACATGTATTTAATAGGGGCAATTTATAAGATATGGCCAGAATTTTCATCTAAAACATTTAACAAATGAGCTAACATTATGGACAGAGTGTGAAGAAACAACAGTGTTTAAGTTCTGTCAAAGATATCTATGATCCGTGTTGCAGAGATGTCTACTGAAATTAGTATGCTAACCAGCTAGCCCCGGCCCATCCTGTCCTGTCTCAATACAACTTTGTACCTAAAGAGGTGATAGTGTGATTGCCCTCCGTAGTTTCAGCTGAGAGATATAAAAGCGGCCAGTTCGATATGTAGTATAATAAAAATCAACCAACTCATCAGACGAGCACCAGTGATGGTAATGAAACCAGGATACCCTCCACCCCTACATAAGATCTTTTTATTCTTTTAATTGACAAACAAATGAACTTTATAGTTAAATCAACACCAAACTGAAAGAAAGAATGTGTCGCAGATTGAAAACCATTCTCCTGCTCCTGCCTCCAAGTAATATGTGCTTTGTTGTGTTAAATGAATTAGCTTTTTATTTCTTTGGCTGTATATCTGTCTCTGTGTCAGTGTTATATAGTCAGCTGTTTGGAAACATAAGACTGGTGGCTATGGGAGAGGAGCATCCTAATGACAAGATAAAACTACTTTAAATCCTCCTATCTGCAGTTCGTTCACCAGCTGTTGTTGTTGTTCGTAGACAGTGTCACTGCTATTTCTGGTCTTCTGATGCTACAATTACCTCTCTTAATCATCATGTGCTCGCACTACTGTGGAGTGTAAATAAACAGTAAGAAGCAAAACCGTGAGTGTGCAAGAATTTCAAATATATGTTTGGCGATATTTCTATATTTACCACCATGTCCGGGAACATTTCACTCCAGCAACACAAGTTCACATTTAATTAATGTCTGTTTTGCGTATGTTATGTAATGTAGCAGCATTACATAGAGAGAGGGTTAGGGTTAGGGTTAACCTGTGACCACTTCTTCAAAGCGTCCACATGCACTTTCAAACACTTGGAGACTGATCGCTCTTTGCTTGTGAAAACTAATTTGATTAAATTATGCATTTTACATTTTGAAGAGTGTAAGACAACCTTTGCAGTCAGCATAGTTGAACATACAATGAAGCTCCAAAGAGGCAAACAGATTTTTGGCCACCTGGAGGCAATGGAGTAAGTTGAAATCACAACATATTATCACCTTCAGGAACATCCAGGTAACTTAAAATGTTATTGCTCATAGTTTAGGTAAAAATTTCTTCAGAAACGCTCTACTTTGGAGTGACGCATGAAGCCAAAAAGAACGACTTCCTGGGTATAAAATTACCCGGATCTTCCACACTGTGGGACCCATACAGCATGTGTACCAAAGACGTCCACCAGCTGAGCCAGCTAACTTCCAGTGTAGCCCCCCGCTAGCTTGAATGGAAATAAAATTATTTATAGCTCTTCTGGACTTTCCAAATGTTACTGGACCCAGAAGGATCAAATTCTGATAGTGGAGTCATTTTTTTGAATTCACTGTTACAGCCACTTCTTTCACAGGATTTTTGACTTGGCTTTTGGAATATCACTGAATATAATCTCTGTGACAATCACAAGTTTATGATACTTACATGTTTTGTTCAGCAAGATAATCTTCACAGATGAACACCACTTTTGTGATTTTCAGGGCTTAATTTAAATCACTAGAAGTACAAAGGTAACATCTATAAAGAGACTACATTGTGGTCTTACTACACAATTACTATACAGGTTTTCTATAAATTGATCAATGTACGAGTTGTAAAGTCAGAGTTAGAATAGTTTGTAACTAAATTGGCCCTGTAAAGACGGACTAGTGAGTAGATGAGTCTCCTTGTTCGCTGTGACGACGTTTAATGTCTGTAGTCTCATTTAGACACTTGTTAGCAACCGCTAACCCTTTTGAACACATGGAAGAGCTTTATAATTAAACTGTGGGGCATTTAATGATGGATTTTATGTCGTAGAACACAACGTGTAAATATCTTCGGTCTGTGGTAACCACACACCTTATTTCACACATTTAACTGAAAACCATTTGAACAAACCCACTGACCGCGAAACGAGGGAACTGGAAGTTCACAAATGCTAACTGATTTCTGGCTTTTAGGACTACAGACTACACCACTCTATATCCTTTCAACACTGAAGCCTACTGTGCCACAGACATATAAAGAGACTGGAGCTGCTTCGGTGAGCGACCACAGCTGTGGATTCAAAGGAGGGAAGCATATATTGCCAAAGTTACAATAAACATCTTTCTTATGATCTATTTCTGTGATGACAAGCACGCTCAGTTTCAGTTACACAACTGAATACACCCAAAGTCATAGCCTATGGTAGGGCTCAACTACATTTGTCTGAGGACAAACAATCTAAAAAAATGGGAAGTCCATAACAATAACTAGATACTTAAATAGAAAATGCTCTCAGACCTTTGACAAGAAGGCAGGCAGTGCTCAATACAAAACCCACAGATCAACTACCAATCATCCCAGGAAGCGGACAAAAATACTCAGTTTGAGACCCATTGTTACAGTTGCCAATGAAAGTAAACCAAGTGACGACTCTTAGTGTCTATTAGCCAAACGTAGTGATTTTCGGACAACTCTGTTTGTTAGTCCTGCCAGTGCGCTGCTGTTGGCTCCAGGGAACGGCCAGCCTGACAGCCGGGTGGTTTGATAGTGGTTTCACGGAGTGGGGGGATGGAGTTGGAGAATGTAATTCTGTAGAATGTCTGAGCTATGAATTACATACTGTTCTGAATGGATCATCAACATCTCATCAACACTATCATCTCTACTCCTAGTCAAATGTTTGACTGACTGTATAAATAGTTTCATCATGTTTAGGCGCAGCAGTCAGCCAAACATGAGCTAAATAGACAATATGGATGAGGTGGGTTGTAATTAGCACAGCATTAAGTAATATAGGCAACTTTGACCCAAAAACAGAAAAAGTCATCTTAACAGACGACCACCTGTGTGAGAGAGGTGTGTGTGCGCGCATTTAAAATCCAACTGAATGACAGAGAGTCACCCAGAGTTGGAGCAGTGTGTACAGCAGTGTTTACAGCAGCATCAGTCTCCCACGAGCTGCATCCTCAAACCACCACACACACACACAGTGCTGACACACTCCCGCACAGCTTCATGCCACACGTCTCTACCCATAACACTTGCGTGCCGATTCAGATTCTCAAAGCCTCCTTAAAATTCATCACTGACTCTCACTCTTGGCTCCCTGAGCTCGGGCTGGAGGCACTAAAACCGATTGTGTGTGTGTGTGTGAGTGTGTAACAGCACTTAGCTCCAGTATGAAAACATCTTCATTAGTTTTTCTCTGGTTGAGTTTGTGCAGCTGCTGTCAAGATGTTTCAAGCAGAGCTTTCTTGGTATGGTACAACTTTAGCCCACTTGTCATTCAGCCTTAAAGACCTTCAATATAATATTTATCATTATATTCTACATAGTAACCAGCCTTGCATTATTAGAGCCATGTAAACATTCAGTTTCATCTACACAAATTGATCACCAGTTTTCCTGCCTCTTCTGATCCTTTTAAGTCTTTTTTGTTGTCTCACTTTTGTCAACAACTTCCTTTCTATTAGTGAAGGCTAACCTGAAAAGAACCCAAACGGGGATGTCCCACTGTCACATTGTGAGGACAGTGGCTCAATTGTGCCTCCTCCCTGTTGCCAGAAATACACTGCTAGCTAACAGCACAGGCTAACTTACACATGCAAACTGGAGAGCGTGCAGTGAGCCCTCATTGCCTGCCAGTCCTGCAGAGATGATGTCATTGTTTGAGACTGGCTCTGCCGCCGATGCTCTCCTGGCCACGATGCCCCCACCCCCCACTCTTCCCCCCACAGTAGAAAAATGGAAAGCTCAGAGCTGAGGGGGGAAGAGGGTGGAGGGAGAGAGTGTAGGCTAAATGCCCAAGCGTATTGTTGCTCCGTTCCGCTCCTTGGTAGTACCAGACACAGAGCCCAACTCCTCCACGCTACCAGTCGGATATCAAAGTGCCAGAAGGGTGGGAAGAAAAGAGAGGAATGCAGCAGATAGCAAAAGAGTGGTTTCTGTATTTGCTGTGAAACCTGGGCTGCAAAGAAATCCCTTGTAATCAAATGAAGTGTCATTTTCTTGATGCTAACACAAAAATCTTTGAATTTTTGTTCCACATAATTGTGTAAAGACAGCAGAAGCTGCCTGACAACACGTGAAAGGATCACATTTTCTTTGTGGAAGAAAAAAACAATTTTTAGGCTGGGAGATGCAAAGACTTGAAAGGAGCCGTGTTATGGAATAACTCCAACACACTGAGATCCTCTTCCAGATGGATGATGGGAAATAACACAGACTGTACATGTGCCAACACCTACTGAGGGAATTAGTTTCTAGCTTATTGTAATAGATTGGGTTAGCAGCATTTTCTTCAGTTTGTTTAACTGTGTCGGTGGTGTAAGTTTCACTTCCACTGCTAATCCTCTGACGAGACCTGTCTGACCTGCACTTGTCTGGTCTGGATGACAAACGCGGAGAGGCTGCATCACATCTACGCCTGGTCATGCTTTTGTGAACACTTTCTAATGCCGATGAATATGCTTTATGAATATGAAATACTGCAGTTGAAAATGTCCAAATGGCATTGGTTTCACCCCAAATAATCAATATACATTAATAAGGCTTTCAACTGTTGTCAGACAGTTTTAAAAACCCTGCAGCTAGACAAGACCAGAGGCTTTTTATTTGGATCTGAGCACAAATAAGGAATGCAGCCAGTTGCATGTAATGGCTTGTTAGTGAAAGGAAAAGCCTTGCTCGACTGCTTGGGATGTGACACAAATACACATGTAAGCATGTAGGGACAACACAGTGCCATTTGAAGTGATTGAAAACCCTTTTGTTTTTTTTGCACTTGATTTTAAAGATGAGAGGATAAAGATTTGTTTTATGATTGCTTGGTGCGGAGAGGTATTTCCTGTCATGCAGGCTCAGAACGTACAAGCTACAAGCTGTTTCCTGTGGTTTTTGTGGTCTGTTCAAGTGCAGCTTTTTGGTCAAGACATAGGTGGCGTGATTTGGTGCAACAGTCAGCCTTGGTTGTCACGAGTTCTCTGATGTTTGGTGTGTCAGGGCCCTGATTGACAGTTAGCAAGCTAGCCAACTCAGAGAGCTTTTGTGACTGACTAGTGTTTTTTTTTTTTGCTGGGTAGGGTGGTGCCAGCTACAGTTCTTCACCACAGTTTCTTAAATTTAAGAAAAAATCAGAATCAGAATCAGCTTTATTGGCCAAGTATGTGAAACACAAACAAGGAATTTGACTTGGTTATTCTTCGCACACGATGTACATAGATGTAAGCATGAACATAAACAAACATAACAAACATTCAACTAGAAGGAACAAGAACAAGAAAAAAGTAAGCTAACGGTACAAATCTAAAGAAGCTAGCAGCTGTTTCCTTTTTTTGTTTGTTATGTATTTAAATTTCAAGGTTTGTCTCTCTACATACAGAATAACAAGTTTCACCCTCGCACCATTTTGCAGGTTTACGCCATCAAAGACGATTGTGATTGGTTTAAAGAAATCCAGAAAGTCAGAGCGGTTTTTCCCCCTGTAGCAGAATGATGATGCAGCCAGACCTTTCTCTTGAGCTGACATGTAGCTGTGGACATAGGACTGGCCCTTGGAGATGAGGTCAAACATGGTGTACCAACTAGTCAAACAGTCTCGTCTCAACATTATTGACCTTACATTTACTGATTGACCTCTTTTATCTGTTTTCAGACAGTCTAAAAATGATAGAAACATTTCATTGTTAATAAACAGGGAACAAAATAAATTAAAGGGGATGAATAATGAGAGATATTAAAAATGACAAATAAATAATTATTACAAATGTAAGAAGCCTGATGCCTGACAGCCAAAAGATTAATTTACTTCTCTTGTTCTTAATTTCAATTCTGTTAGGAGCACACACATCTAATTTCCTTAAGTTACCCGAGCGTTAAAGCCCACACCTGCTCTTCACCAGCTCTTTGACTGATAAACTAAAGTTCCATCAGAACACATGCGTCGTGTTTGAAGTTGGATTTCAGAGTATTTTTTTGTTCCTTTCCCTGAATTTCATCAGCTCTGTGTATAATGTGAGTTCTGTGTGCATGGCGGTGTCGTGGCAGAGCAAAAACTATCTTTTGCTGACTTGATGGATACAAACCCATTCAACACCAATGTACAGTCCTATTTAAAGCTAATACAGCAAAGAAAAACCATTAGCAGAGCCCAGGAGCTCATCAGAGGCTCTCTTGTTAATGAGGTCCTCGTTACCTGCACTAGCTTCAGCTGCTCCTGCCTAACTTGTCACCTCTATTAATCGCTTTTAAGTGCAACTTAATTAGTTATTTTTTGACTAAAGCTGTGATTTGTTAATGAGATGTCTTCTGTCTTATCATAAGGAAAAAGTAATCATTAACCAGAAGAGAGACTTCTAATTTGATATTTTCAGTGCCCCTGTCTGGTCATCTACACAGCATCTTGGTAGACATGCTAAAGTGCTAGTTAACTAAAAATTTCACACCACTGATTGCCTTACAGACAAGTTAGCAAGGACAAGAATGTTATAATGTTATAATAAGATGAGTTGGCTCATAATAGTAATTAGTCGAGCTGGACAGAGTGATAAAATGCCTTACATTTTCAATTATTGTTTATTTATGGGATGCATGGTGTCTAAGAGTCTTCGTGGCTATTTCCAAATTGCCCTCTATTTAGGGACTCAGTGGGCCTTAACATAGGAGCCTGTTTGACCTGTCTCACCTGTGCTGACCAAAAAATCTTTTTCAAGGAAGGACAAGAAGGTCTTCATGAGGCCCCTTCTGTGCCAGCCAGTGGGTTGGAGAGTAGAAGTTGGAAATTGTCACTGGAAGGATTGCAGGACTGTTTTGTATTTCTTAACTTTTTTAAGAAACTCACATTTTGCTTTGAATTATGTTTTTGTTGAAAAATATTTTTTTAAATTTAATTTAATTTATTAAATTAAGTGGCGTTTGTTCTTTTTTGTCATCAACACTCGGTTGACAAAACATTTAGTTACACTTATGTAACTAAAGCTAGAGCAGTCTGATCCGACAGTTGAACAATAAATCCTCCTTTCATCAAGGTTATATAAATATCAGTTTTTTTTGTGGTATATTATATTATGCACAGAGATGTTTCTAATATTATATATATTGTATAGAATGTGGCATTGGAAAGAAGTGAACTTACCCAACCTTTGTGGCCGACTCCTGTGCCAAAGGCTAATGGCTCAAGGCTACACTAGCCACTACTAGCATAACACACTCCGATCTTTGACACAGCTGTCTAGGGCAGGTTGTTCAATACAGGAAAATGTCTTATTTTTTTATTTTTAATCATTAGATGCTAAATTAGATTCTCCATAGGCAGATTTTAACCACACATCTCTGAAACCATTGAATTCGATTGTTAATGTAAACATTAATATTTATTTTGATAATGCACCAGGTTAGTACAGTGTACAATTTATAACATTGGTTCTCTCAGAATTTTTTTCATATCTAAACAAAAGCGGTATTTGTTACTGTAATATCCCTAACTGAGTTAATATAGAACCAATCAGCTTGTATAGAATGAGGAGGTCTGTAGTGATACCCAGCTCTATGTGATGTACTCAATTGTAATGAAAGTTTTGACCTTTTTAAACTCTTCATCTGACAATGTTATTGGATTTTAATGCTTACTCAGTGAAGTATCGTGAATGCATTTACAAATCAATCTCTGAAATGCAACTTTGGCAATAATCCATCCAGATCAGATGCCTCTTGGTCCAAAATTTATAACACCATCAACGTAAATTTATTAAATAGAAAATATTAGTCAAACATTGGTTTGGAATTTGTCTCTGCATCATGCTTACAGATACATAGAGTGAAGTCTACCTTTTTTTTTGTCTTGTTTCTCAATTTGATTCTTGGTGTATATGTACCAATTTATGTAACTTTAGGCTTTTGCCACATAGTTGTTTGTGTTCTATTAAATATTTGAGCAGGATGTGGCAGTGCAGATATTAATCTCGCTTCCCCACCAGAGAGAGAATGGGGAACTATTAAGATGGCGATAAACTCACTGTTCCAGTCTGTCGGCTCTCAAGGTCTGGCTGAAGAGTGACCCATCACAAAAAGAGTGAAATCCCTCCCCTGTGCCACTTCCCGACGCGTTTGCTGGGTTTACAGAGTCCTGTCAGCTCTGTCAGGTATGAAGGGTGTGCACAAGATAGCTTTTGGTGAGACAGAATGCATTATGTATGTGAGTGTGAGACAGAAACACAGATACCATGGCAATGCAGTAGCCTTGTTGGTTGTCTTCGATGCGCTTTACTCCACCCCCCTCCCTCCAACCCCCAACTCCCCAAGTGACCACAAAGCTGTCACAGAGATTGATGTACGGGAGCAGATAAGGAACACCTCTCTGCCACTTATAGAGCCACCTCTGGACTATCCGCCATGTTGCAATGCAGTGTGAGGGGAAATGGAGAAAGAAAACAACACATATGCAATATGCTAAATAGGAATTATACCATGACCAATACTGAATTCTTGTTAGCCTGAAGGTGTGTATTATTTTCAGACAAGACGCTTGGCTCTGACACAGCTGCTTCATCCTATGTCCTTCATCCTTCAGAGTTGTCTCTTTCCAGATGTTACTATTATGTTACTTCTGCTTCTGGTTACAAGAGTAGGACAGGGTTTCTTATCGGTGCATATTGGACAACATATAGTACATGCCGATACTGATATGTCTGTGATTGGCCAGTATCTGCAAAATTATATATTAGTATTGGTATTTCTCTTTATTACATTTAGTAACTTCCCCCCCATGTCGTAGTTCTTATTGTTAGTGGAGGAATCAACCATTCTTGTGCAGGATTCAAGATGCCGACACATCCACAAGAGATTCACAGGAAACCAACAATTAAAAAAAAGGAGCTTCAGTGTTGCTGTGTGACAGTAGCTCACCTGCAGTTGAATCAGGACTGATGCGACATTTCCTCCTGCAAGAGTTCAACATGCAAAACCACAAATGACTTTTATTATGATGCAGGCACAGGAGCAATGTCACTGAGGGAGGTTTGCATTGGCTTTTGTTCAAATGATTGACTTTCATGGTTTAAAACCACAAAAGGCGATGAATTGTCTGTCAGCTTAAAGTTTGTGCGACTACACAGGTACAGGATGGTCTTTTGTTGCATTTCTGACAGATAAGCTGACCAAGGTGTGTTTGCTTTCATTTCGGTGATTTTAAACAGAACTTTGGGAGTTGTGGAGTAAAACCAGTAACCACAGGTGTAATCAAATCTACCAGGATGACATCTGAAGGGTTTTCACTTTAAAAAGATATGTAGTCACGTAGATTGGAAAAATGAGCAGTCAGCTAAAGAGTTCAGTGCTGTTTTGCAGCCCATTTTAAAGTGTTCATTGTTGGATCTCCTGTTCAGAGAGACAGACACTGTCACTGTAAATGTGGGAGGTATCAATAATGATGTACTTACACAGTGCACTGTTAATTTTCAAGTTTCAAGTGGAGGTCGTTTGATCAGAATTGAAGGAAAATGGCTGCTGTCTAATAGGCAACTGTCTGGGCATCCATGTCATGAACATGTTTGTAAAGCTCTGGTGTAGCCTTGTGTGCTTGTGGGAGGAAGGTCCATCAGTGGAGCCTGAAGGAGAGCTGTGAGGCTTAAATTATGAGCCAAACACCAAGGTCTGTGCTCTGCAGGCTTATACTAGCAGTATATGAAACTAACAAAGGTGCTGTGTTGCATAAGAAGATAACAGGGAGCTGTTATGGTTTGCAAATGCTCCTCATTATGGTGTCGATAGCCCATTTTATTGGTGCTGCCTCCATTTTGATCCACCACCTATGAGCAGGGCAGCGATGATATCCGTATTGTCCCTTGCAGCGTTAACTCTAATGCTGCAATTTGCTGCAACCTGGCAAATAGTTTCTATCTCACAGTCATCATCGTTCTCTAGATTCAGCTGTGTCAGTCCGTGGAGCCGCTGGCACCCTTTTGGCCCGCTCGCACCGCAGCCAATGAGGCCGAAAATGCAGAGATTTACTGCTGAAACACCCCGGCCTGAGAGACAGCCCTGGTTTTACTGAGGCGGCCCTGAGGGAGGCAGACTGAGGAAGATGGAGAAGAGGAGGAGCAGGAGGCTGATGACCAAAGCAAGTTGATGGAAAAACAAGTTGTGTATCAGGGAGGCTGGCATCATGACAGCTGCTCATACTCGTCCCTTTGTTTTAAGTTACTGGAGTAAAAGGTTAAACTGGTGTCTTGTTGGCGACACACAGTCTAGTCCTGCAGGAAGTTGGCTTTGCTGTTTTCTGGAAATGACTTCAGTGTCATGCACAAGGACATATCTCTCTACGCCAATCTCTTATGTCTCATGCTATTTTATGATAAATATGTAGACTTACCCATCCCCCTAACTAAAAGACAATATGTGTTGTTGCTGCATTGCTTTATAGATTTTTGAGGCCTCTGTGGGTGGTGATATTGGCGTCTCTGCTTTTTCTTCCATGTATCCCTCCTTGTATTGTTGTTGAGTGTTGCAGAATGTTGAATTCAATCCTTGATGTTAACAACATAACAGGCCCGGCGACGCTCGCTGCACTGCCAGTGTCTCTTCTTAACTGCTATGTTAAAATGTTTCAGGCTGAATATTTTATCAAGCTCCATTTCCTTGTGCTATCGCAATGCCAGCGTTTTAGCATCGCCATCATTGTTGTGTGAGTTGACGTTACAAATCAGAAGTGGGTCGAGGGCTGTGTCTGCTCACAGCTGACAGGGGCAACAGATATATTTGTTGTTTACTTCACGGTGTGAGCCACTAGGAAAGTGCAGAAAAAGCCTTTGAAGGGAAAAAAAGAGCCCTTTCAGAGGCTTGCCCCCTCACAGGATCATCAATAAAAGATAAGGGAAGGAAAGCAGCACTGATGGTGAAGCAGTGACAATGAAAAAGATGAAATAGCCTATTTCTTTTCATTGATCTTTGTGCCCTATGGGAGGAGCACTGAGAATGGAATTAGTATGTGATGCAGCAGGTCATTACATTACCCACCCTGTACATGGAAGTAGACATGATGTACCTACATATGCACACTATTACACCTTTATCACAAAGGTTGTATGGTAAAAGGAAAAGTCTTTCAATGTTGTGTGTTTTTTGTCTAATCTCATAAAAGGACCAAAACCAACAATAAATTGATCCTTGTAACAAATGCGGTCTATGTAGCTCGTTTCTCTCTGCTGTACAGCTCCATTGTTGTCCAAAAACCATTAAACACATCAATGAGCCACACTGCTGCACAGGGTGTTCCTTCATTACCATGAACACACACTGTAGTTTGCCCTGACTCAGTCGAACATACACCGGCCTGCTGCTGCACAAACTCACCAGCGCAGCAAATGTATGTTCATCCACAGCTGAAAATAGTTCCCAGCAAACGCACTGTTTGATGAAAAATAGTTCCCTGCGTTTTTGTCTGACTCTTTTCTGAAAGTTTGCACCCTCGTTTGCAATGAATGAGCTTGGTCTTTGTGACACAGAGAGGCTAGAGAAGTATTGAGAGACGGGTGGCTCAGACTGTACAATATTTTTGTCTCCTCAGATGGTCACTGTGTCATAAATACTTGCTGTGACTCGACTACATGTTGGTCCTTGACCGATCAAAGCTTACAGTCACAGAATGTAAACAAACAACAGCGTCTAATTTAGTTTGTATTACCGTGTTTGGAAAAGTTTAAAAACAGAAGAAAGAAATGACTGTGACCATTCCTCTGTTTCACAACTCCACCCTGCGGCACCAACAACATCATTCCTCTTTGTTTCTTCATATTAGAGTTGTGGACAGAATAGTGTTCTGTACTCCTATTGGTCAATGTTTGGAAAAAAATCTGAACATGTTAGTCTTTCCATCTGGGCATCGTAAGGCATACCAGATGTCATGAAAAAGGAACTGTTCTTTTCCACTGGCCAAATGGCTAGTGAATGTTCGGATTTTAGCAGCCACTCAATATATTACCATTGTTTTGTTGGCTGGGGAATGAAGCAAAATTACCAGCCACTTGCATATTTTACCAGAATTTGGGCTTGTAGTAGATGGTGCTAATTTTGAGCTCTGCCCACTATGATATACTACACAGGATAAAACGATCAGTCATTATGCCCATCGCATATATTTTGTTTTTACAACGTCCTACGTCTGTCCGGTCTGGTTCTAATCGTGTAGTCTGAACCCAGAATAACACATTGTTGGCTTTTGTCTTTTTACTGGAGTTTTTGACAATCAGAAAAAAAAAAAAAAAAAAAATCTGCCCTACCCACGGAACGTAGAAATTGTACTGACATGAACCTGCATTCTTTAATATCAAACCTTTAAAGCTGCAGTAATAGATTATTTTGGACACGACACAAAATTACACCATCACCAAATGAACACTAGCATTTTAGCAAACTTATTCATACACCCAGCAGACATGGAGCAACATTAGCAGTCATTTGGAGTTGTGTTTCTGTTCACTTAATAAACATGAATCCAACCTACACTCTTCTTTCAGCTGTATCTAACCATGTTTAAACTAGTCGTAACTTTGCTGCGGGGTGTGTTTGGAAGATAACTTCCTGTGGACTATCAGAGCTTTTCCAGGTTGCCTGCTGGGTCTTAAACATGGTTAATGAGAGTAAAATCTATGAGCCAGAAAACCAGAACAGATGATAAAATTGTTTTTAGTATTGAGCAAAACTGCAGAGTTGTGTTATCATTATTCTCTGTGAGTTTGTCATATGAGCGACACCTTTTACATTACAGATATTCATATGGATGATTTTTTATGTAAAATGATTTACCAGTGCAGCATTACCTTGTTGCTCATTAAACTGCTGAGACTATACACCCAGTGTGTTTTGTACTGTTGTTGGAACTGCTCTGACAGGCTCTACTGCATGAGGTTGTGTCAGGTCACAGCCTTGTTTGTTTGCATACCTTGAGAGTTGTCATGAAGCTTGGAAGGGTAGTTCAGCTCCTTGAGTGCCGTTGTTCTTTATCTCTGTGCATGGCTTTAGTTTGACACTTGAGCCATTAAAGAAAAAAAGTACATCTCTAGTTTCAAAACTGAAAGAAGTGAAATGAGCTCGATCACGTGTCTTTATCATTACAGATTTCCAAGCTTTATGGTTGTGGTTTTACTGTGAAGACGCAAGTCATACATGAGCTGATGTTGAGCTGATGAGATGTCTTCATCTATTCTTGTACTGTCAGCAGATCAGCTGATTTGTTGTACCTGTTCCTCTTCCTCAGTCTGAAACATATTCACAGAGATAATAAGAATGGGTAACAATTCACGTCTGTTTTTTCTTCATTAGCGGCTTCATCTTAACACCGATCGGTGGTTTGTAATTAATATCACAGTAACAATATATATCATGGTAAACTGTTGCTGTTGCTTGGAGAGGCACTCTCAGTTGCCCATGTGCACTGCGACCTCTCGCACAACCAAGCCCTATATATCTTACAAATACAGTTTTCTCTTATTTTTAAACAAGCACAAGTGTTTACCATTAACATTACAGACATCTGTCCCTTTATGACAGCAAAAGGCTAGCAAGGAAGGCTAACTACCTTTCACTTGGAAAGTGGAAACTAGTTAGCCAAGCTTGCTAGCATTAGCACTGATTCCTAACTAGATGTTACTTTTTGCTCATGTTATTCAGACACCTGCTGACAGACATATTAGCAGCTCTGGCCCTCACTGCTGTGTTCATCCTGAATTGTAGAGAGGACAGGGTCTGGCTAGTGTTGGCTGTCTCTCTGTCACATGACCCGTTGAGGCTTTGGCAAATTACCAGACTGTGAAATCTCTCTGCAGTGGTAGTGCTGTAACATTAGCACTCTGTATGTAAGTCAGTGATTCAAATGACAACACGAAGTAACGGAGCATGTGTGAAATTCAAGTCGAGTCACAGAGAAACAAAAGAATGCCAGCTGATTACTGTCAGTGTGTGCACTGGATTTGTAGTAATATTATGGCAGAAAATAAATAAAACTTGATTGTGTGATTTGATTTTGACAAATTAAGTACACAATTAAGAACAAAACACCAAGGAGATACCGATTTCTGAGAGAAAAATAATAATTACAGTTGAAAGAAAGTTTATTACAATAATTATTCCATTTGCTACATTTTTATTTAGTGTTTTTCTGTTGCTCTGCAGTGGCCCAATATCTCTATAGATAAGTTGGATTTAGCTTGCATTACTCTGAAGTCTGCTTGGGTAGGTTTCTGGTTTTGCTGATCTAGACCAGTGTGCTAGCTTAAAGCGGTTTTATTTTATCCAGATCAGTATTACCAACCCAGTATTTGGTTGTTACATTGGTCCAACCCTCATCTGAAGAGATATTCTGTGTCTTCTTGCCTCTTACATGAGTTGCAACTTGAGTCCAACCTGTTTTTTCCTACAGGCCAACCTGAACGACTCTCACAACCAGATGGTGGTCCACTGGGCTGGAGAGAAGAGCAATGTCATCGTAGCCTTGGCCCGGGACAGTGCAGGAGCCACTGGGCCCAAAACCAGCTCTGTAAGTACACCTCAACTTGTCCATGCATAAGAGAGATAGAAAGCCAAAACCAGCTCATCCATGACCTTTGATAGTTATAACCTCACATAAACCTCACATATTCTTCACAGCATTTCAGCTGCAACATCAGCTGTATTTTGTCTGATGGAAAAATGTTTCACAATATCTGTATTTTCCAGACATATAAAAGTATAAAAGACATAGACTTACAAAAGTCCAATGTCTGACTAGTATTGATCAATAAAATAACTAATCAAACCATATCATCCATCTTGTTAGAGATGGATAACACCAACTAGAATATATCAGATTTAAAGTTTTGGGCAAAGTAACAGCCAAACCATGGAAAGGTTGGATAAAAACACTTGTCATTAGTTCTCTTTGCACTATAAAGATTTTTTATATTATACCTCATCTCACCTAGACATCTATAACTCGAGAGCCAGATGTGCTTTCCAAGAAAAGACATTTTTAAATGTATAATTGTGTCCTGATGGATGTAGTCCAGGGGATACTTAAACCTGTTAATTAATTACAGATTAATGGAATGATTTCAATTTGGTAAGGAGTAATATCTCCTGTCTCAGAATACTTTTTTCCATAGACCAATAATGGACTACAATCTACCTGTTGTTTTTTTAAAATCTATTCATTATCTGTAACTGCTTATCCTTCCCCCGGGGGGGATTTTAGAAATTGTGATAATTTTCTATGAATCAAACCACAGGCCTGTATTTGTGGTCTGTTAAACAGTTAGTTAGTTGACCAGTTATAATAAAAATGTTTCTGACATCTAACAATTCTGTTGACACCTCTGTTTTGTAGCTGTTTAAAGTTAACTGGTGGAGTTTATTCCCTCTAGTAGTGCTTGCCATCTTAATTTTTCCTTCTCTAAGCTTTTCAAGACACGGCTAATCATGCAGCACATTTTGAAATGAAAACTATTGATTGTTCAACCCCTATCTACTTTCTATGTCTCCAGGTCTATGTGTCCTATGACTATGGAACCACTTTCACACTCGTCTCGGAAAAGTTTCAGCTTTCAGTGGTCAAGGCCAAGGACGGCAGCAAGCAGGTCATCTCCCAGTTCTACCACAGTCCTGCAGACAACAGGAGGGTGAGTCACAGTCAGTACTTCTTACAGACTAAGGTGTGCGATATAACTTTTTAAAACAAAGTTAACAGCTCCTGGGCAATAAGGAAGTGCACTGCTCAAGCTGAGGTTATGAAAATGAGGTGAAATGTACAGTTGTCTGAAATGATCAGCTATCTATTGCATGTATCATCAACATATCTAACAGCAGGTACAGTCGTGTACAGTGGGGTTGAGGGTGCAATCAAATGTGTTATAAATAGAAAAAATATCTCTGGCTCCATAACTATGCAAAAACGCGTCTTGGACAAACTCTCGGAAGTGTCTCAAAAGTATTCCCCACTTTTTCCATTTTACAGTGATGGAAGTGATTATGCTCCTGGGTACTGTTTATTTTGAAGTTATTTTACTTCTTCTTCTGCGATCTCTTCCTTGTCTTGGAGGTCTGCCAAAGGTTTTGGTGGTGTTTTGACTTCTTGGATCTGGTTTGCTCTGACATACACTTTTAACTTTTGGTAGTGCTCCTTTGTTAAAGCAGTAATACCAGACCCCATTAAAATGACTTAAAATTTTTCTACTGGAAGCATACACCGATCACCGATTGGTGTATATAGGCAAAACAAAATGGACCAAAAATAGATCCTTGTGGCTCACCACACATCAGTGGAGCTGAAGATGAAACCTAGTTCAGTTCCAGTAATGCCTACACATTGATAAGAATGTAATGATCTTTAGTGTATGATTAGTAGTCCTAATAGCTAGTATTAATATAGTGAAGATAAGAAGGGAGTCCAAAACAGTTTCAAGACCCAATTGAATCTGATAATGAGGTCCAAAACCAGTGAAGCCAAAATATGCGATAAGCCATAACTTTTTTCTGAATGAATAGAGATGAGCAAATCTGAGAATCTTACCTACTGCTACTAGAAATTGAATAAGTGGTGGAATCATAGTATTGGAGGACTACAGTAGAGCATGACACGGGAGTGGATTTTCACTCCCGTCCCATCCCACTCCCAGAGAAAAAATCCCATCCCATCCCAATCCCGGGCCGGAGTAAAAAAAAAAATCCCATCCCGTCCCACTCCTGTAGAATGACTCCCGCTGCCATCCCGCTCCCACTCAAAATTACTCCCACTCCCATCCCACTCCCATCCCACTCCGTTTTTTAGTGGCCGGCCCGGCCGGAAGTCAAAGCACTGTTGGATGTGTAGTTCTTTTGACTTGCTAACGCAATTCAAAATAGTTTTGGCTCACTGAAAGATGACTTCAAAAATGGACGTGTCTGTCCTTTTGGTTGTTTAACACAGCTGAAAATCATCATCTATTAATGGCGTTCCCGCTCCTGCCCGCTCCCGTTGATTTTTATTCCCATCCCGTCCCAATCACGGGATTAATAAAACTTTGACTCCCATCCCGCGGGAATCCCACGGGAATCACGTGACCCGCGGGAATTCCCGAAAAATGTCATGCTCTAGACTACAGCACTTGCTTTTTACTTTAATGGATGGCTCTGCTGCTTTGTACTGAGAAATATGATTCTTTTTTAATACCGGCTGTTTCACAACACATACCTACCACGTTCAGAGGTCTATGACCTTGTTTGCACTTCATGGCTTTGGTTTTCCTTTGAACACACTCTGAGCCTCAGGTCCCACACCTTTCGAAAAGGAGCAATTGAAGTTGGCACAGTTGGACTGAACTCCCATTAAGTTCTTGAGACATAGGTTGATCAATAGAAATGGAAACATTCTCACTTGGAGTGTTGTAAAGGTTAGGGTATGCTTGAACAAACCAGTTTGTATGACACGTTTTCCAACAAGTCTGAAGGCAAATGTGTTAATAATAATTATAAGGATAAAGGTGGCTAAATGTACCTCATAGGCAATTAATGATATGATAATAATAATGAAGTGTTTCATAACGTTGCTGTCTCATCATTGCATACAGGATTTCATATTTTTACTAATTTGTTGCTGTGTACCAGAAAAGCAGTAAACGCAGCAGTGAACATGAAAGCCAAGTCCCTGCATGTAGAGGATGTACACAGGAGGATGATTCACAGGGCTGACAGAGTGTCAAGGGGTCATTTGTCTGGCTCAGGTGGGTTCAGTACCAGATGGAGTACAGCGAAGAAGGGGGCCTTTGGATAATGGGAAGGAGACAGAGATGAAGCGATAGTACTGGACAAATATAGGTTAGGCTGAGGAAAAGAGCAGGATCTCTTCTGTGTTTCTGCGTAATATCAGAAAGCACCAGCAGTCCCATAATCGGCTGAACAAAGCTTCACTGCAGGATTCAAAATTATTACCAGCCCCCTGCCAGATGTTGGTAAAATATGCAAGATTTGTTTCTCTCACCAGCCAAAAAAACTGCTAATCTATTGAGTGGCTGGTAGGAGTATAGCAGTAGTCAGGGTTGGGCACGAACCTCGGTTTGGGGTCATGATTCGGTACAGCTGCAGAAAAACAACAAAAAAATCCCAAATGCATTCTTGCAGTCTGGGTTTCTGTTAATTAATTTCAGACAAATTAAATTAAATGTAATGATTTTATCTGACGGTAGTGAAAGTTACAGTTTGTTCCACCTAGTGTCCACCTGAGATAGTTCGTAAAGTCTGTAGTGCATTAAGCAGTAAACAGTGATTCATTACTGACATTGCTTCAGTAATGTCTTCAGCCCTGTTGTCTTCCACATCCACAGGCTGCTGAGAAACAGCAGGGACGAGATGATGAGTCTCTGTAAATGTATTGATTAAAGAGTATGGTCTAAACCTGCTCCAACTGAAAAGTGTCATGAGATAACTTTTCTTGTAAATGGCACTATGAATAAAATTGACCTGACGTTCCGGACACATCTGGGTGTGCCGTCTAATTTGTGTTGGCATGTTTCATGTGTTTCCACTCAAATCCCACTGTCAAACACTGACACACTGTGTGTTTTTGGTCAATCCACTACTCGCTCTCCGAACTTTTCTCACACAGCAGATTTGAAAGAAGCAGGCGGGTCTTCTTGCTCTGGTGTCTCATTTGAACTCCATAGTGTATAGTCAGTTATAGTGGTGTCTGTGTGCACATTCTTTGTACGACTGCATACACCGAACAGTGGCATCCGTACTGTGATGGTCCGGGTCGTATACGTGTACCTTTAGACCGCAAGTGGTTGATAAAATTTGAATATTCACTCTCCATGTAGCCTGTGGACAAACAGTAAATTTTGTACTAGAGATGTTCCGATACCATTTTTTCCCTCCCGATAACGATTCCGATAGTTATGCTGTGGGTATCGGCCAATACGAGTACCGATACCAGTGTGTTATAAAAAATTATATATATCATTCTACGCCTGCATGACTGTGATATGATTATCAATGTGGTAAGGCCTGGCTCAGGTTCAACCCTTTGTAAAACATGAATGAATACAGCAAATGAAAGCCATTTATTTTTAAAAAGAATAGTATAAAGCCGAATTCAGCACAGAGCAGACAGGAAGTCAGACACAAAATAATAACATGACATCCGGTTAATTTTCAAAATAAAACACAAAATAAGTCAAGTTCTCGCCGATACCGATGCCGGCATTTTCGGCAGTATCGGAGGCATTTCCGATACTAGCATCAGAATCGGAACAACTCTATTTTGTACCCTGCTTCACTGTGTCCGCTGGCATGAAGTATACTGTATCGTATCGTATCGTATCGTATCATAAAACTTTAGTAAAGAGTAACGTTTGAGTTAAGAGTCAGAGGTTATGACACCTTAGCAATCCTCTTAGCTGTGTTGAAAGATGATCCAGACTACATTCTTCTAATGTCTGAACATGTTTCCTGTGCTTTGAATGAGTATGAAACTAGATGTACACAGACGCCTGCACGTGTTTTCAGATCAATGATAGTCTAACTTCTATAATCTAATCTAGCAGATTCTTTGGCTCAGTCAAGAGAGTCAGAGCCAAGACATGTGATGTAAAATGCATCCAGTTGCGCAATAGTTTCAAAACTAATCAGACAAGACTCTTGTAACAGAATTATTGTGCACTTTGTAGTGATGGCTGATGACAGAGTCCAGGTCAACTCCAGGGCCCTGCTGATTCCAGTTTGTGCCAAAAGTGCAATCATACCAAAGTAGTCAGTAAACAAGAACTGCATAAGAATGAATAGAGACAAAGAAATCTCAGGAGCTGACACTAAATTTAGCTTCAAGAAACTATTAAATTGGTTCAATCAGTGTATTTGAGAACAGTTGAAAACTCACCCAATAATGTAAATCCAGTCATCATCTCCTCCCCAATGCAAGTCAGGTGAAGTCTTGTAGTCCACAAAACATTTCTGGAGCTTCACAGCAAAACAGTGTTGCAGCATTCTGCTTAACAACCGAAGTAGCTGGAGACTTCTTTCAAAACAGAAAAACAACCAAAAAAACATCAAATGGCTCTGGACAGCTCGTCTGGTTTAATCCAAATCTCCAGTAGTGCCGAGATCACAGATTGATTTGGAAACATGTTATTTACACCCTCAGCGCATGGTCAGTCTTGTGCACCTATTTCAGCTTTTAGTTTAGCAGCTACAGTAAATAACGTAAACAAATATTTTCAGTATACTGCACTTCTCTGAACACTTGAACAGCCTCTGTTCCCAGTGGGACTGAATTAGCAAAGCACGACTGTACATTAGTGATACGGCACCTCGACTTTCCACTGCAACACTGCACTCGGATATCACTGAAGCACCTGACAAACATTTGCTTCAGTGACTTGTGTTTTCTGCTATGCTGTGCCCTGCTTACACAGAATTGAGGCGTTATTGGGTATATAGCGACACTGCACATCAAAGTGAGCTGGGAAAAGTGGGATTAGCAAAGTACAGTTACATAATCAAACTTTGTAATGGGGCTGGGGAATACATGTATTTCTGGAGCGCTGAACATTAGAGACTATAAATGTCTGCTATCCTATTTGAAGTACATTTTTTGTAAATGTGTGAAACTAGCTTAAAAATTGCAGTATATTAATGTTTTAAAATGCATCAAGGAAACGTGTTACACTTTGTCGTTGTGCTTAAGTCTGTATTTTCTTCTTCAGTACCTGTTTGTAGACTCCACCCACAACTACCTGTGGAACACCTTCGACTTCTGTAAGAGCGTCCAGGGCTTCTCCCTGCCCTTCAAGCCGACAGACCTGCTGCTCCACAGCAGAAGATCCAACCTGGTGCTCGGCTACGACAGCTCTCACCCAAACAAACAGGTACAGCTCTACCTGCAGTATGATGGTTGTGCTGCCCTTCTCTTCTTTTGTCACTTCTTGTAGAAAGAGAAGCTTCGAGTTTTTCTACCAACAGATTTCTTTGTATAGCCGAAATTTTTGGCAAGTCATATTTTTAAATAAACCGTAGTTAAAATACTTCTATTTTGCTTTTGTTTTGAATGTAATACTTTTTTCTTAGTATTTGGTTGTCCCCCTTTTGCTTTAATGTTGGCATGGACTCCACAAGTTAGTGTAAAACCTGCTGACTAATGTTATCCAGCACGCTCTGACAGTGTTCCACAAAGCTTCTTGTGATGTCACTGAGTGCTTGGCTTTCTCCGTCTTCAAGTGCCCCCATAAATGTTGAATGAGGTCGAGGTCAGGTGACTGTGGAGGACAGTCCATGACAGTCAGGACTCCTTGGTCTTCTTTGGTCTTCAAGTAGTTCTGTCAAAGCTTTGAGATGTGATTGGGCTCATTTTCTGAAGATCAAGCAAGACTTAAGGTTTCTAATATCGACATCACAAGAAGCTTTTTGCAACACGGTACAATACAAATCATGCTGGGATAACATGAGTCATCAGGTTTTACATTAACTTGTGAGTCCATACCAGGTTGAGTGCATGCTGTCATTAAAGCAAAAGGGGTATTGCTTTTTGCACTCGGATTGTTAAGATGATGTTATTTGTGTATTGTAATGAACGAAATAGAATTGCATTCTAAAGAAACGCAAAATAGAAGTATTTTTATTCATGGTGTCAGACTCTGGACCCTACTATACATACAATCATAAAATGACTTTATTTCCATATGATTTTCATTGTGGTGTTGGTGTACCTCTTGAGATTCTATCAAATTTCCATCACTTTATGGACCATTTTAGTACTTTATGTACAGTATCTGGTGGCACAGAGAAGAAACTAATGGTTGCTGAGGTTTGTGCATCAGAGCTGTTTTTGGTTTCCTTGTCTTGAGTTTGAGCACAATAGTGCCAAACGGTTCTCCAGCATTCTCCTTGTCACATGTGTAAGAGCCAAAATGAAGGAATGAGCTTGACCTACATTTTTACAGTGCACCATCCCCCTCTCCCCCACCCCACACGCCCCCCTACCCCCCTCCTCACACCCTCTTTCTCCCCTGCTGTAGCTGTGGAAATCAGACGACTTTGGGGAGACATGGGTGTTGATCCAAGAGCACGTGAAGACCTACTTTTGGTAAGACCACCGCTGTCTCAGCTCATGACAAATATATTATGGTGTATATAGTGTATGTGAAAAATGGTGCTGCATTCAGTGGCACAGTGTATGGAGAAAAGAATATTTACAACTCTCTCTACTAGAAGGAACCACTTAAGTCGGTATCACTGAAAAATATGTTTGTCCTCAACTTTCGAGGTGGTCTTAATAACTAACAAAGTACTGTTACGATTCAGGGTGGTAAAAACTGTAATGCTGCTTTATTTAATTATGGCTGCATGGTCACTTCATAAGAATCATAGTTAACAGTAAGCTGGTTGCCAAATATTTGGAGCACAAGACACAACTGATCGTCTCCACATTAACAACTAGAATGGCAGTCAGTAGAGCCCTATCTAGTGTTACAGAAAGTGAGAAACATATCCTGGATGCTCCCTTCATTGGGATCCACACCAAAAGTTAATGGGGTATATTCTGGGCCCAGACCCATCCTACATCCCAGTTCCATGAAAACCCATTGAGCCATTTTTGTGTAATCCTGCTTACAAACCAACCAACAAATAAAAACGGACATGGGTGAAAACATAACTCCTTGGTGGAGATAATAATTCCAATAATTCGTCATCCAAAAAAATCTCACATACTTGGCCATTTTTGCACTGATTTGTTCAAAAACTAAATAAAAAGAAATAACAAACGCCAGCGTATTCTAAGCTACAAGTCAAAGGGCAAACATTTAAACATTTTCCACAAAAGCCAAGACAAGTGTCCTCTGGTACAAATTGTGGGACAGTACATTGATTCATGTGCCACCTATAAATTCAAATTTTATTTGACTATCTTGACAAGAAAGAACCAAAATCTAGAATCCTCTAATCGAGGCCCCTTAAACAAGTTCAAACCAGTAGAATCATTCTGTTTCTGTTTCTTGTAGCCTGTAGTTGGATTCAGATGTTTTTTATGTGCAGTGGCTTGAACATATTTGCAATGGTGACAAAGCGTGTTTATCTTTTGGGAGGGGAAAGTGAACCATTTCATTATTGAAGTCACTGAACAGGACCAGACTTGAGAGCTGAAAGTGGTTCATGTTTACTTTCACTTTGTCAGTTTCCTTGTGTATACATGTGTGTGTGGGGTGTGTGTGTGTGTGTGTGTGTGTGTGTGTGTGTGTGTGTGTGTGAGAGCTGTTAGCACTGCTCCCACTACTTGTTCATTCTCATGGCTATTGGAGAATTAAGAAATGAACGTGTCTTTGAATTATCTGAATGTTTGTGTGTCTCATGGTGGTCTGCAGCCTCAAATGTGTGTTTAATGCACATTTTATGATTGACGATACCTGTTGTAACTGTCAGAATATTACGGTTGGAAAACATTTGTCTCGTCTGTAGTCGCCACCATTGATGCTTTGCTGACTGGGAGAATCTGTCTTACAGTTTAAAGCATAAAACCCAAACCTGAATTTTCCAATTTGAATTATTCGATATTGATTCATTAAATCCGGAGATTGATCTTACAATATATCTTCCAGTATACGCCTTGTGGATGTTTCAGAGTTGGAAATTAACACCAGCCAAGTGCTGAATGTGGCTAGATTTTCCGCTTGGTGAATAAGTCTCTGAAGGCTATCTGCCACACCGAGGGATAAATACTAGTACCTAAACAGTCATGAGTTTAAAAACTATGCAGAGAGTCTCTACCACATTTTAGTGTTATTTAAGGGAGCACTGCTTCTGTCCTCTGCTGTCTGTCTGTGTCTGGAGTTTCACACATACAGCACAGCAAAAGGGTTGGTTCAGATGCACTTGAATGCACCTCGTGAACTAAAAACATCTTTACTCAAATTGCTTCAAAGGTTACTTAAAACGAGAAAACCTATTTTTTTCCCCTTCGTTTCCTTTGATGAAATACAAAGGCCTCCCTCTGTCATTACTCTCTTGATCTTTCAATACAGTATCTATAATGATTAGATACTAAAATCACAATATCCCATTCATTTCTAAAAAGCATTTCTTTCAATTGTTAAATTAAACATTTATATTTTTAATAATGTCCCTTTCCTTTTACACTTCACAGCATTAGTTCTCTGTGAATGTCTTTCATATCCAATCATCAATGGTATTGTAACAGAAATATCCCTGACCCACTCGATATTGAATGGAATGAAATAGGAAATCAAATGGCATCGGGACATTGTGAATTGGAATCAAATCCATTTGAGAAATCAGTGGTGATAATTAGCTCTACTGGATTGTTAAAAGTTTGATTTAGATATCAGGTCAGGCAATTTCTGGACATCCAGAAATTGTGACAAAATGAGCCTCAGTCATGGTTAAGTATTACGTTTAACAGATTAGATAACCTGTTTCTATAGGGCTGTGTGGGCGTGGTTTCATCAGATTTGATTGGCAGTGACGAAACAACCCACCAACTGTGTTTAGAATCTGATTCAAATGTTGCTAAATCCTGATTGGGCCACTGAAGCGTGTGACATCATGTCTAAAAATTCAAGCCAGTCAGAGGAGCATCAAGAAAAGAAAGAAAAACTGAAATCTCAAACATGAAGAAACCAAAACTGTTGTAACTTTGGCAGAAATGAATGCGTTCAGGTAGGATCGACCGTGCAGGCGGCCTTCACAGGAGACTGGACTGAAAAAAGAAGTTGTGTGCTGTACAAGACATGATTCAGCCTCCAGTTCATCTCCTGTAGACGTTGAGCAGCAGCACAGAAGTTGAGTTGTTAAGAACTTGCTTAGCTTGGGCAGGGAGGAGACTCACAGGGAAAAGATCAAAGTAGATTCAGATTATGTTGGATCATTGGGGAACCCAGCCCCTCCTCTATATGCTGTCCATATTTCATTGGTGCTTAACTTTGAAAGTACATGTGAGGAGACTAACATCAATCGGTGAACCCCCACAGTGTAGCCCTGCAGTGATAGAGTACATCTAGTCCAACTTGACATGTCACACCTCTCAGTAGTAGATGTGGAGACAGATGTGTGCAAGAACAACAAAGTCAGTGTTGTGGATGATATCATTTCATGTACGAAAGTTTCAAGACAGTGCAAACCAGCAAACTTAATAACCGGGACGGACAGAATCGAGAGCTACCCAATAATAAAAGTACTGAGTCCAATTAGATACGTTTATTTACTAAAATGTTGATTTTAAATATGTTTTTGTAACAGCAGCAACACACAAGCAACAAGATCCAAATAAAGGAAGTCCTGGTTCAAAATTATGAAGTCGATTAGTTTAAATTATTGATATGACTGAAAGTTTAACTTGAAATCGCGATTCATGACATTAAAGCTGCCTGGTCAGCTAGAGAGAAGGGAACAGACAGTAGGCTTGAGCAATAGGGCTGAAAACTCTATCACGATAGTGAAGTTTCATATCGGTTGATATCGATAGTTATTGATCATTTTCAATTACTTGTCCTATTTTTATAGGACCCTTTACTTTGAATCCTTTATCAAGGCACACAGGCTCTAATTATGTTAAATAATGTTAACTCAACAGGGAAAAACACACAAATAAAACTGGATAAACAAGTAAAAATACTGTCATACCGGCGAGCTGACATGTCCTTTGTGATCTCACGAACCACAATGTAAATGATCAGTTAATTTGGAGAAGGAATACTTTAGGACTACCTTAAGAGCCCTTACATATTCAATCAGTCTGCCGGTTGGCTGTTGAGCGTCAGTGGGCTTTTAGGGTTTACAGGTTGTTGGAGATGGGAGTCAGGTATTTTGTCTTGTCTTTGTGGTATTTAAGTGCATCCTTTTAAGAGACAGTATGAGGTGACATGAGGTGAAGGTGTTTCCACTGTTTATTGGTCCATGCCCTGCCTCAGCTGGTTAATGCTACATGTTGCCACCCAGGCAGAAAGCCCATTGACAGGCACGGGGAGAGTAAACACTGGTTGTATTGAGAGACTGAGATAGATTACTCTTGTACTCTCTAATCCATCTTCTGAGAATACAGTGATGCATTAGAATCTCATAATATTTCACTACCTCAGGTGTTTATTGACATTATTCATGTTTGTATTTTTCAGTTAATGCATTTTAAATCTCCAAATCCGCGTTAATACGTTGCCCCTGGAGTTCAGGTTTGTGTTCTGTTAAAAAATGCCAACAAGAAAGTATTATTGTGTAAAATGTCAAAGGTGACTTTGCAGATTCTTTGTCCTCATGGTGCTGATAATTTCCTAGATAGGTGGATTAATAAATTGTGTTTGAATTTTTTAATTTTACAAAAACACGACCTGACTCACTGCTGTCAAACAAAGTGTTTTAGCTCTGGGATTGATTTGTTTACAACATAAACAGAGCAGCATTTTCCTCTGAACCAGAGAAAAGGTTATTCCTGCTGTGAATGAAAACAGTTGATTTATGGTCTGCTTTAACCCACTTTGACAAAGGGTAATGGGTTTGGTGTAGAAGTAGCCATTTAAAAGCTTTTTTAAACCGCACCGTTGCCAACAGCCAAACAGTAAAATCAGTGATTGCATATCCCTTTTCACTGCCAAACGCTTCACCAGTCTGACTCTGTTACTTATTATGAAAGTAGAAAGGTAGTGCTTCAGACTCTAAAACAGAACAACAGTTGAGGGGAAATGAGGAGACAGCACTGAACAACACCATCAGGCCACTCTGATGTCTTCAAATGAATAAATGTCTCCATCCTCCTGTTTCTGCGTCTCCTCCTGTCTGGGTGGGTGCAAGGCAGAGGCACCTTTGGGTAGCTCACATGGAGCTGCTGGTCTCCTTCAACACTAAATGACTTTTTGCTCTGTGAACCACATTCTGTCACCGATTACAAACTGCTGCACACCTCACCTAGATCATTATCACTGTATTATAGAAGGGAGCCTGATCACTTCCTCATACTGAGAAAACAAAAGCATAACAAACTGAAGTCAGCTGACATACTGCCATACTGAAACCTTTGACTGAACATTTTTCCCAATAACTTAACTAAATTCTTCCTACCTATAAAAAGTCTATGTGATGAAGCAGAATCCATTTCTAAACACTGATCTCCCCAGTGACTCCACATTTTTGTACACACTCTCATTCCCTCATTATTCATTGATGAAAACTAGCTCCAACATCTTTAATGAATTCAGGAAGCTAGGCCAGCTAATTTATTTATATGGTCAGACACTAATGTGATAGAAGCTTAAAATGTGTAACTATGCACCAGATTTTTGTAAACTAATTATGGCTCACTTTTCATCTCAGCAGACATAATTTATTTCTTCCTCACATTTTTCTTCGCATCATCTTCCTGTCAGACAAGTCTTCAGGAGTAGAATAGAATAGCTTTATTTGTTTTATATTAACCTTACTTGTCTTTGGTCTTGCCCATAAAAATACAAACACGTCCACAGGATTAAAAACAACAACAAGACATTTATGGTGGACAGGGCTTTCCTACAGTCACTCAGAACTTATTTAGAAAATCCTCCTAACATGGTTGCAACCCAAAGATGATGTGGGTTGATGTCTTCAGCCCCTCGGGACCTCATCTTGGCATGTACATTTAGAAATGGCATGTTGATTAGTAATAAAACACAACGCTGCTCGGTTGAACTCACTTCTGTGTTTTTGTGTTATAATCTCACTTGGTCAGGTATGACAGTCTCAGTCTTACAGTCCTGTCAAACTTGTGGACTTTTTTTGTCTTCGCAAAATACTGTGTGATGTTATCAACTGGTATTGCTAACAATAGCTAACCTGACTAGAACTGGTTTTCCAACTTGTTGTACTGGAATGCAGTCGATTCGGGTAAGAAGTCATTTCCAGTTTAGACGTCCGACTTCCAGGTAAATGGAACACACCTTTAGTTGTGTGACTTTCTGACTTGTCTCTACCTGTGCTTCTGTTATGCTACGTTTAGCATCTCACAGGTAACAAAAGTAGATCAACAGATCATACCTCATGGTACCTTAACTTGGATTTGCAAGATCATGAGATCATGCAAGAATCCATCTTGCCAGGCTTCATGTTATGTTAAGTGTCCTAACCACAATCGTTCGGCCCAATCAGCATTTTTATGAGAAACTGATAGCAGTTACGGGTGTGGTTTAGGTGTGATGACCACGGAGGTGACAGACATGGCGACCAACAACAGCAGCTCCCAAAGTGGTTAGCGTATCTGCTGCTATAGCATCTGTTTATATCAGAATTTGTGAGTATATTTCATTTAAAGAAGCGCAAAGAACGGCACTGAAGGCTTTTTTTTTTTTTATGTTATTTTGCTCCTGCAGTATCATGTAATTCATTGATCTGATTGGTTGACGTCAGCCCTTGATAGATAGCTGTTGGAAAGTTAATGTTTTTGAAAGTGCCTGCCCTTTTCCATTTTCCAAGGACGACCTCTCAGATGGTTCTGTGAAACAAACTATCAGGAGTCAGGAGACACATGACATTTATTTACTTGCCACTCACAACGAATTTAACAAAGTTTGCTTTCCTAGTTTGCGTAGCCTGACCGTGTGTGTGTGTATGGATCTCCCATCTTAAAAGGAAACTCAAATTGTGTCTTTCTACTTTCATCCAGTATACTTTTATTTTATTTTATTTTTTTTACGTCTGTACACTCAAGTCATGAAGGCTAAGGATTAGCTTAGATTTTCGCCCAAATTGAAGATGAATGGACAAGTCCCCCCCTCAATACATGCTATGCAGAGCCAGTTGTGGTCCGCTCATGTCTGTGCATTGACTTATTATGCAGTATGTCATCTCTGTGGTTAGTCTAAATACATTTAATCACATCCAGTCTTCTAGGCCGGCCCGCAGGTTGGTGAAGCAACAGAACTCTAATAACTGTGTTCTTCAAGTGTTCTTCATAATCCGCAAAGTACTCTTTCTAGTGTAGCTGAAGAGCAATCACTTCAAGGAATCCTAACTTTTGTCATCTTACATTCATAGATTTCTTGATAATTTAATTATTAATGGTATTTAGTGGTCAGCCAGTAAGATCTGTTTGAGTCTGTTAAATCTACACCACTGCACCACTGCAGTGGTACACTGGCCAAAAGAAACTAGAAATTATCTGAGGACAAAGGCAGCACAAATAAAGATTGATCTTAAACTCTCCCCCCTGTGGGTCCATCCAATTTGGGGCTAATCCTGTTTGTTCTGGCTTTAGCAAGGGGCGCTACTGTTGTGCTGCAGATAGGTCTTAAGGCGTCTAAAGCCAGAGAGACTCAAGCATGACTGTCAGCCTGATGCTGGATGCGTTTAAAACCAACCCGATCTGATGGGTTGGTCTCCCAGCCGACTCCTAATCCTCTGATCTCACTGCTAGGAGACAGACTGAGTGGTAAAATCCTCTGTGTATACAATGAGAAGTGCAATCCCTTTTTCCATATGGATTACAGACAATGATACAAATCCTGCAGACAGAGGGTTTTTCAATGCATTGAAGGAAACAAAGGGAAAATGAAAAAAAAAAAGATGGGGCAGAGGGGGAAGGTTAACAAGAAAACATGTGAAAGGAACGACTAAATGTCACTGCTAGCAGATCTGTCTTTGCAAGTTCAATATTGCTTAGTGAAGGCTTTTTTCCCCCTTAAAACAGATGAGTTGACATGTTAACCATGAAGACATTTTCACTATGAGGGCTGTTACTTTTTATTTAATATATCAAATGACTGTAAAAATGTGGGGGAAATATCAGTCTGTGATGATCTGCTCTGATGTACAGTTTGTTTTAGCACAATAGGCCACATGAGACCAAACGTAGTTCCTGTATACATTGCATCTAAATGGTTCTGAATTGCTTCACCCCGTCCATGTGGTGCTTTTAGAGGGATCCTTTCCATAACTACTGGTAGTTACCGCTAGCTTACATCAACACTGCAGCAGCTGACTGTCTGGTATTGAGTGTTGTGAGGTTTTGGCAGGCAGTCGTTTTCCTGCAACAATCTCCCAAGTAAAATGTCAGACAGAATAAGTTGTGATGTTGCACGATGTTCTGTTCAACAGGTCAGACAAGCTGTGTGACACTTACAGGATGTTCTGTAACTCATACTAACGGTACACAACTGCACTACTGACTTTCAAAATATAGACATATCTTGAAAAATGATGATGCAGAAACAATGTTCACTTCAAATTGATGACATTAGATTGCTGATCAGTAAATTGATGGATTGATCTAGATTGAAGGATCATTACATCCCACTTGTCACATTAGCTTGTTACGTTAACTTCTCACTACAGTGAGGCAGTGAAGGTACCAATGAAGCCAATAATGTTAATTCCACAGTGAATGTACATCAGGATGAGGGTATTTGCATTCAGAACAATTAGAATGACTTATTTGTTAAACCAAACTTGATTTCTTGAAGCAGTGACACCTTTTTGACTTTTATTGATAAGTATGGATATTGAATTCATACTCGACCTGATGGTTTGTTTCATTGTGTATTTTTTTCATTGTAAATGAAAGCTGTGAATGTTTGGCTTAAAAAAAATCAAATCCATTAAAAACCTTGTGGCTTTTGGCAGTTCTGCTTTAATATAAAACAGTTCTTCAATCTAAAAAGGCTGTGATTTTTCTTCAAAACATTGAAGAGAAACCTGAATCGAATGACAAACCCAACTGGCAGAAAATGAGAAACTGCCATAAAAGGGAGGATGGGTGTTGATGAAGTGTTTGGAAGGGGCTGGTTTTAATTCAAAGGAAGGGACAGAGACAGACTGCGAATAGCCTTCCATGCACTCTGAGGCCAGACAGTGTCCATCAGTTGAACAGGGACCTTTGAAAGAATGCCACAGAGGCAGAGCCGGGCCGAGACACTGCTCTCTCTGTTTAGCTCTCGAGACTCCGGAGGAAAACACACTGATTTGGAAGGCAGACGATAAGACCCAGTGAACCTCCTTCATTCATTCTGGCCGACTCTCCGTGCCACGGTTTCACAACACTCTTGCTGTACACTTGTGGCCACAAATAGTTTGACCACGCTGTTTTTCAAGGTTGACACATGGACAGTTATTTTCAGTTTGAACATGCTGATGGTCTGCATTTTGTGCTGACATTTATTATTGTCTTGAAATTTTGCCATTTTTTTTTTTGTTGCAAAAAATGACAAGGATTCTCTGTCAGAGGCAAAAGCCTTTGAAACAGCTCAGTGAAAGCCAGAACAATTCAGTTATTAAAGGTGGTCAGTACATGCTTCTCACTCCTCTGAAGATGTTCATGTAAGTTCTCCATGCTGGAAAGATTTTGTAAATGAGACATCTAAAGGAAAACACCCTGGATAGCAGGGTATGCTGTATACTAAGATATATGCATCTGTGTGGAGTGGAGCAGTTTGGAGTTAAGCTCACATTAACTTCATGTCTGGGATCTGTGGGAGGAAAACACAACACTTAGGAAACTTACAAGACCATGGGAGGTACATGCAAACACCTCACAGAAGGAACGGGTGTGATTCAAACCCTGAAACCTGCTGTGAGGTGACAGTGCTAACCACTGAGCCACTGTGTGGCCCTGGGGAAATATCACTAACATCAAATGTTTTTGACTAGCTTTGACTTTGAAGCCTGACATCTGGGCCATTTTAGTCAATCAGAAGGCTGGGTCAAATCACTTTGGCACAGATGGGTTGAGGGAGAAGAACAGCCTCAAAGGATCCATAGAAGCTGCATTGGTAGGGGTGTGAGGGAGAGGTAAACAGTAGATTTTTAGTGTGCTAGCACACATTTGACTGGCCAGTAGACCCACAAAGTGGGAGGGACAGCTGGTTCTGGAAGTGTTTTTTCCCCCATTTAAAATGTTCATCAACAACAAACAATATCCTCAGTGTAACTTAACACAAATGAATGGGACATATATGTCTGGAAAATGGCCCCTCCCCTTCACAAGGCAGTGCGTTGCAAAAGTTGAGTCATGTTCAACCTCTATACTGTGAAACCGCCCCCCCTGCTGTGCTGTCACTTTGGTCCCTTTGAAATGAGTGAGTGGTCTGTATTTAGTTCACACTGCGCTCATGAAATCACCACTTCATTTTAATGCCTCTGTGGGTAATGGTTTAAAGGGGGCGAAGTAAAAAACGTGCACATTTGTTTCTTCAAGTTTGACTTTGAACAACTTTTGACAAATTGCAAGCTGTCTTGACACTGCTGTAGGACTGGGCAGTATGGACATGAGGTATTTTAGCACACAACACAATATAGTCTATATTGGAATAAGGATATAATGGCCAGGTTGAAAAAGTCAAATATTAGAACAAGTAAAAGACAGAGGAAAGACAACGCTGACATCATATCACAATATAACATTATAATATTGATATGTATAAGACTGTCATTGCTTATTAATTCACGCTTAAACTGTCAAACACACAATTATGTCAGTTTTTTAATAAGTTTCCTTGGAATCAATTTAGATATGATCAATTTCTTGAAACAGTAACAGGATATGGTATAACATCACAGTGTGATTTATCTGAAATACTAAATGATGGTATTGAATTGTTGCCCAACCATAACCATCATAGAGAGTCATTTTGACTATGAGACATAAAATGTGGGCCAATAGATAGAGAGACCGGAGAGGAAGGTCTCAGTTGATTGGTTGGGTGGAGGAGGGAGTGTTGAAATTTTTATGTCGGCCTACTGGCACTCCATTACGTAACCACTAAAAATACTGTGTTTGGAAGGAAGTAATGGGATTTTACTATCAATTTGCAAGAAAACAAAAATGACTTTGTTTGGACCTCCATAAAAACTGCATGTATGTTATCTCAGGAAAATTGGCTAACAGAATGGTTCTTGTGTTCTCCGTCCTCCTCCTTCATCTGACCTCGCTTTCTCCATCCGTCTGAACTTCCTTCCCTCCAATCCACCATCTGTCACCTCTGTTCCTTTCCTCTCACTTTCATCTACCCTCATCTCAGGGGCGTGGAGCCCTATGACCCCACCACCACAGTGCTGGTCCAGAGACACGAGCCACAGGGTGTCTCCACCATCCTCAGCAGCACCGACTTCTTCCAGAGTGAACGCAACCGCAGAGTGATCCTGGAGCAGGTCGACAGCTTCCAGCTCCGAGAAAAGTACATGTTCGCTACCACCACAAGGGTAAGAGAGCTTGAACATGTATGGATCATGATCTTATTATATTGAACTTGGTAGGGAGAATGTCACAAAACCTGCAATTTGGAACGGCTTTCTAGCACATAAAACTTGTATGACCTAATGGTGAAGTCCTTCATCAGAGGTTAAAATTGAGCTGAAACAATTAACTGCCATTTTTGTATCATTGTAAATTATAAACCAAACAAGGTACAGTACGAGTTGTTGATAGGTGTAGTTTTGATCCAACCACATCACAGCTCTAGCTCCCTAGAGTCCAATGAGCTGCTCAGGAAACCTGTAAATTTAAGTCATTCTTCAGTTAGAGACAGGATCATGCATCTTTGGAAGTTTTGAACAGTTATTTCAGGTCCTCTTTGCATCGGTGTGGGTACATAGACATGTTTGTACATATATTTTCTTTCATTCATTTATTCATATTTTAATCTTAATATAAACAAGTTTAGATTTTCAGATAATAGCCTGTTTCTGACTAACACATGACTAATAACATTTTCATAGCAACTAAATCTTTTCATTTATACACGTGACTTGATAATCAGTCTGTGGGTTTGTTCTCTTACAGTATATCCACCTTATCTTTAGACCTTGTTGCTTTCTCTAATACACACAAAGTTTCAATATTAGTCTTATACATGTTGACCCACACCTCTGTGCAGCAACCAAGATATGAATGAATAAGCAAACGGTACAAAATATGAAGAGAAGCACAATCTAAACTGTTCTTTGCTTTGTTCAAAGCACCAATATATTTACATACTTTTCTCTTTATATATTGTATATGAGGTTTACAAGTAAGTTTGTTGACCATTATGACTCCCCAAAATTATGTTTCAAGCTCTTTAATATGATCACCATCTAAAACTATTTTGATTGATCACCCTTTGTCTGATTACCAAAAAGATGATTTTTTAAATTGAACTGTTTCCCTAGCTGAACTTGAACTTTTCAGACATCCAGGATTTAAATGTGGGATATTTAAGTGTACTGATGACATTTTTAAGATCCTGTTTTCAGAACTAAAAAAAAAAGTCCCCTTTATTTACTGTGAGAATAGCCGGTCGGGCTGAATAGCATTCACTGTTACTGACAGAAAGAGCTTGGTCAAGTGGGGCCTTTGCTGCTCTTGAAAGCTTTAATGAAAGAAGAGAGAGTCCTACAGTTCTTACAGAAACAGAGTCCCAGTAAAAGCAATGGACTGCATAAATTGATAAACTTTAGAGTAAAGGTTGTATAATTTGGGAGACATAAAAACAGCATAAGGGTATATTGGTTTTTCGTTACTTAGTTTAGTCAACGCTGATTACCCTGGTCGTGTTTTCATGTCTGTAGTTTCATGCTTGAATAAATATTATTTCCCACTAAAAGTCTTTTATTTAAACTGTTACAGGCACCAATAGGCAGAAATGTAACGTAGCAACTGACAGTAACCGTCTCCTACTGTTCCTGCTGTGCACCTGCACACATACAGTATTTAAAAGCCTGCATTGTATTACAGCATAGTGAAGCAATGTAGTGAGCAGTCAGTTTCCCACCTCAGCATAATGTGTGGAGTATAACAGACGTTAGATCAATATTTGGCTGGCGGTAACTTGAAGCGCTGTATGTTTGTCATTGTTGTCTCCAGTGTTTGTGTAGTGGAAGCCTCAGTTAGGCAGCAGACAAACAGACAACGGAGCAGATGGTGAATATGGTTTGGATCTCATCTCCTCCCTTGTTCCACAGGCTGCCTGGGACACATTTGCTGTCCTCAGCGTCACATGTCGGCTTCAGCGTGGGCTGCCGGCAGCCTGTAGCTGCAGAGTTTCAGAAACAGTTGATTGCAAAGAGAGGTCGACTGTGAAGGATTTGTCTGATATGATAATTGATATCAGATGGTTCATTTTACTAAGTTAATACATTTAGCTGTGCTTCACATCATTAGAGAAAACAGGAATGAAATGAACTGTCACTGCTATGATGAAGTGACAGTGTAAGCATACACAATACTCCATCAGCACAGTCCACATGTTCTCGATGGGGTTCAAGTCAGGACTTTGGGAAGGTCATTCACAAAACGTCAATTCTAGCCTGATTGATCCGTTCATTTACCACTTCTGATGTGTGTTTGGATCATTTTCCTGTCTGAACACCCAACTGCACCCAAGACCCAATCTTCTGCTGATGATTTTAGGTTTTCCTGAAGAATTTGGAGATAATCCTCCTTCTTCATTATTCCATTTACTTCCTTTAGAGCAGCAGATCCACTGGCAGCAAAACAGCCCAACAGGCATCAAATTTGACAGAAATACAGATATAAGGAGATAGTAAAACAGAGTAGAGAAATGATCCAGCGGAGCCCAGGGTATGGCGATCCAGATCCGTCAATATGTGTGGCAGCGGGAGCCAGGAGAGAGAGATGTCAGAGGTCCCGTGGTCCATCAGAAGGGAGCCTGAATGAAAAGGGAGGAGGAGGAGGAGGAGGAGGAGGAGGAGCAGGAGGAGGAGGAAGCTATAGAGAGAGTACAGTGAGAGAGTGGCACAGCTTGCAGTTTGAGGGGACAGAAAACAAAAAACAGAAATTAGAGAAATGCATTATTAATCAGAATAAACAGATGTTTCTCGTTGGCAGGACAATGTGACTTCTAATACTAAAGGTAAGAGACTCACTGAGACTGAGACCGACCCACTGAATAAGCTTTCAATCGAATGCAAGGACTAATCAAAGGTTAAGTCAAAGAAGTAAGTTTTGAGTTTAGGTTTAAAGCCGTCAGTAGAGCCAGATTGTCAGCTGGGAGGTTCTGACTTCTTTTTAACCCTGGGAACCGTTGGGAACCCTGAATTCTGAGAGCGTAATGCACGAGGTGGACTATATGGTATGAGATCAGACATGTACGACGGGGCAAGGCTTTGTATGTCAGTGTTTATATCTGTATTTTCTGTAAACAGCTGTCTGTACAGATGATCTTGGGACCTGTAGCTGCTTTGAAATGGCTCCAAGTGACTCTCCTGACTTGTTCAAATCAATAATCTGCTCTTTTAGATCAATGCTGAGCTCCTTAGACTTTCCCATTGTAGTGTTTGTGCCTGTGTCTAATGGGTGTATCAAACACCAGCTGTTATCAATCAGAATCACTCAGAAGAAGTTAAGAGGCCATGAAGAACATTTGATTCACACAACTTTCTATAATCACCTAAACTGATCGTTCAAGTTACTGTATGTATATTTATGATCCAAGCAGATTTGGTCACATTGTCAGAAGACCTATAATAAATTCATTACTGAACCAAACTTCATGAATGTTTTTGTACAAAGTAGTTTGTGTTCCACTCATTCATCACAGAAAAATGATGTCTCAAGATGGCCATGATATACATGTTCTTTACAAGTGGATGTAAACTTTTGACCACAACTGTAGGTGACCAACACAAAGTGCGAATGCAACAGCCTCGAACTAAAAGGGTCACAGGTAGTTAAGTTACAGAATTGCTGCCGTACACTAACAGTAGCATACAAAAACCCAACACAAGTGACCGCCAAGGCCACAGCACAAAATAGACACCTTGTGGTCTCCAACCACACAAAAGATACTGTAATGGATGTAGGAAACCAGGAACGGAAAGTGACCAGACAAACTGGACCACACCAGAATTAGACTGCAACATCCACTCGCACAAAAGTACTTATTACAGCTACACATCAAAGTGATTGAAAACAAAAGATGAGTCATAATACACAAACCAAGTTTGTCCCCCTCTCAGGATCACCACCAAAAATAAGAAGGGCAAAACAACAAAGTGACGAGCTCTTTAACTTGCATGGTGACTATCTAGGCAGGGTGCCCACCACCACACATAAACAAAAGCCACTAGATACACAAAACTTTCACACATTTACCTCACCTCATGGACATTCAATCCTGGATGAGCCCCCAGTTTTTATGACCAGGGCCTGGGGTGAACCCTGGCGCAACATGAAAATGACTCTCCTCTTCCCAGCTCCCAAGAACCACCAGCAACAAAGTATTTACAGCCATTATAAAGGTTTTTTATCTAAAATACATTTGACAAAGAGATAGGAAACTGGCAGTCTGGCTGAAAGTGGAGAGGAGAGCCCACAGGAACTGAGTGGAGCTGGCCTGAAAACATTCCCATCAACTGTACTGTAATGTGTAGCAAGTGATTTCATGATACGACTTCTGGGGTTGTAACAGGCATGGCAGGTAAGAAAAGACTGCTGCATTCATGAGCTTATTTATGTTTTTCATAAATGATTCCTTCTTCTTTGAACTCTGTATCAGAACAATAAGTCCCTATTGGAATTGGATTGACAAATGATTTGACTGCTTTACAACTGCCTGTTTGGTGGCCATGAAAGCAGCTGAGGAAATACAACATGTCCGGCTAAACACATGTATCATCCAAATTCTTGTGGAAATAAATTGTTTTGTAGAAGCTGCCAAGATGTACAGGATGATTTTGTGGCCAAGCTTTGTCTTAAGAAAGCAAAAAGAAACATCATCACCTACCGTTCCACTACACATCACCTCTAGTTGTAAAATGATATGCTTGCTGAGAATGAATTGAGGCACAGCTAAATCATAACATCTGCAAACAGGAGAAAAGGAACAGTAAAAGTAGCTCTGCCAGTGTTTTTGCGACCACAGCCGTGCTGGGGGTATGTATATTCCTCTACAGTATGGTTTTCAGTGCAATAATGATTTGAGTGAATCTACCGTAGCTGTGTCGCTATCTGCTCTGCTATTTGCAAGCAACATTTGTTTGAGAAGGAAAATGATCTAGCTGTACACTCTGTAAACATGTTGTCAACTGTTTGTGCAGATGCATGATGCATATGCTGCAATTTACTGTGTACACAGCAAACAGGCAGTGTTTAACGCTGGGCTCAGTCAAAGCAAGGCAGAGCAGCCTTAATAAATCCCTGTGGCTAATGTGGTCGAACCTAATGAGTAATCCTCATTTCCAATTACTAATGTGGTCCAACAAGACATAGAGTTTAACCTCAAAGTGTTGGGAAGCCAGCAGCTGCTACGTGTGGTTTTGTTTACTGCTCAGAATGTGAAGCAGGATGTTGAGAAGAGGCATGTGCAGGGTCGGAGCCAGAGACAGTGACCTCCTTTAAACCTGAAATGCTGTATCACTACAACACCGCATTTATGAAATACATTTATAAATGTATAAAAAATGTATAAAATCGGCACTTATTTTGTGAGTTAAACAAACTACGAAATACAACTCTTGCCTGTCACATAGTAAATGTGCATTGTAAAATGATGCCTGAACGAAGCAGTCCAAGACATAAAGATGGAATTGACACTGTGGACTGTGGACTCAATATCCTAATCACCTTAATTGGGACCCCTGGACCATTCAGAGCTGAGCAGCAGCTTGTCCCGCCAGTGAATTACAACGTCTCAGCAGCCAGGGTCGGGATATATTGAGTGACAGAGACTGATGAGAGTTTGATATCTCAACTTTTAACCTGAACATGACTTACTTGTCATTTTAACCATAAATACAGCTACATGGCAGACACCACTTAGTGTGCCTAGATAAACACAGGCTTATGCTTTCAGATGAAAGCGTCTGTGGAGTAAAAAGGAACTGTAGTGATGCAGGAAGTTGTGAAGTTGTTCATCAGCTGCAAGATACTGCAAATAAAGACTTTAATACAGCTTTGGAGGCTGTTGTTTTCCAGAAATAGTTTTTGGTGCTGGAGCTCAACACTGTCGTTTTAAGTGATGAGAACATCGTCAACACCGTACGCACTATGTGACAAACACAATCACATTACAGTTTGACTGAATAGTCTTGACTCTGAGTTCACCTACTAGCTTCTTCTTAAAGCAACATGATGTAACTTTTTGACCTTAAACTAGCAGCTTCAGAGTCATGTTGATGGTACAGTGTCTCTCTCTTGTTTCTGCTCTGTGTGACTTCAGTGAGAGGGTCGGATCACAGCGTTGTTTAGAAACTTAGTTTACTGATCCAGCAAGTGGGCCAACCCTTAGTAACAGCCTAGCAACAAGTTCTAGTCCCTGTTGAGTCAGGCTTGAGCAAACTGATGCTTTCTAGAGATGGTGGAATTCCCAAACTGAATAAATAACACACATGAACACAAAACTGCCTCGCTAGCTTAATCTTGTTAAAACCAAGATATCTGCTGAAAATATTCTTAATATAAATATTCTTCCACCAACAGATTTAGTTACTACATCCGTGAAGTGCACATGCATTATTAAGATGGTATCGCCGTGCACCCTACTCACTGACACATCTGATGGAGGATGCAGGAGTGTTTCCGTGTCAAAATGTATTTGAGAAATAATTTCCAAAATTCACAACATGATTTCTTTTAAAGAAATATTCTGCCTCAGTCCATATTTGTTGATGTTTAGCTGTTCAAAAACAATATTCTCACTGCGATCACAGGCTCTGATTTCCCCCCGGCTCGCTGTGCACAAGGCAGGCACGCACCTGTATTAACAGAGCAGTCTAGCAACAGTCTAACAGCAGAGCCATAAATTACATTAACTAAAGAAACTTGATTTGATAAAAAAATAAGACTTATCTCATCTAATCAGATACATTACTTACAGACATATGTTGCAGAGCTTCTGCAAAAACAGTGGTGAAGTTGAAATTTTGAGATTGTTCAATAGAAATTAAACAGCTTCATTAAACAATTCACACTCTGTTCCAACAATAGATATTTTGAGCTCCAGCTCTGGCAGTTACAGTGTTGCCATGGAAATGGCAGAGTTATGTCTTCAGTGATAAGTAAAGTGTGCTGTCATGCTGATTTCAGCACATTCTTAATATTGTGTTGACCAGTCAGATTGCTTGATTTGAGCCACTTGGTGTATAACGGGTGACTTAGACCATGAGATTTGTTTCAGAGCTGTAAAAGAAGCATAGTGAGTTTTCATTTACTTCAGATTATTTGGTCAAACTGTTTCCAAAGTCAAGAAAGAAACTTTCATGTTCAGTACAGATGATGCTTTGCACTCGCTCTAACAATGTCTCCCTACTTACAGAACAGATAGAACCACTGTGCTAAATCAAATCCCATCCAAAAATGTAAGTAGATTGGAGAACAAACCCTTCTCAAATTAGTCTGTGACCTAATACTGATCCATCTGGGGCGTCCTGACATGGAAAAGACAGAGAGGTTTTGAGCACAAGAGGGCAAAATAATACTGGCAACACTCGGGCTGCTTGTTTGGGTTTTCTTTCTGTAGTGTTTCCTCAGAGACGGTCATTCCTAGAACAGTTCGTCAGTGCTGCTGCATGTGATGAAGGCAGTCAGGGGAAACGCTAGAAATGACTGATATCCAGATAAGCTCAGAAAGTTTAATGTTGACTTAAGAGTTCAGAGAGCTGGAGTCGCATACAGAAAAATACAGCTTCTGTGAGAGACCTGGATGATATAGATGTAAAAGGAATAACATCAAGCTAAATGAAAACAAAACAGAAATGTAGTGACTGTCAGGAGTTAGTTGGGATCATTCTTTTCACTGGATTTGGTGACAGTAAAAAAATATATTGCATGCTTTGTACTGTAACACACACACACACACACACACACACACACACACACACACACACACACACACACACATATCAGGAGAGCTTCTCAGCATTAGACACCAGGGTTCACTTACAGTTGTGGTGATTGACCCGTCTGTGACCTCCCTCCTCTCTGAGCTCTGAGTCTGACCTCCAGAGCTGATGAGACCAGTCAGACAGACCAGTCCGACTGCCTCTGGGGCTTCTAGAAATGGTTACGTCCGGGAGGAAATGGAACAGATACAGACTGACTGGTCATGAAGCATCAGCTCTGTTAGCCACTTGGTGCTTGCTACTAGCTAACTAGCAGAGCTAACTGTATTTTCTTCAGTCTTCATTAGCTATAAAAATAATAAATCTGGTGGTCTAGTGTCAGTTACTCTCTCTCGTCTTCTGTCTTTGGCTAGTGCTAATAGGATTAGAATAATGGAATATCACAAGTGCTTTTGGCAGTGCCAAGCTGCTTAAGCTAATTAAAGAGCCAGAAACGGAGAGTTTTATCTAACAATAGGGATCCTGAGGAATAGAGTGCTAATCAGACCTTAAAGACCCCAGCCTCTGGTGCCATCGAGGAGACCCGGGAAAGATAACTGGCTTAGTAGATGTAATGGGGATGTTGATAAGACCCATCCCTCTTCTCCACAGTTATCTGTTCCATATTCCTTCTCATTTAGATCACAGATTCTCTGCAAAGAACGTCTGGGACAGGGAGAGAAGAAAACAGGAAGTGGGGATTGGAGGGAGGAATGATTCCTCCCATCAAAGAGCAGATTTCTTTCTAGTGGCTTCTGAAGCTCTGGCTCACTTGCAGTTCCTGAGACAGTTCAGTTTAGTAAATACCTTCAACTCCTGAAAACTCCTGCCCATGTCCTCCAAGTGATCTTAAGTTTTAGTTTAAGTTTGAGTCCCTACTTCGATATTGATATTGCAACAAAATTGTAGAGATGACTTATTGGTACTTTCACAAAATACTAAGACAAGGAGAGTTTTGATCAATAATCATCAGTAAAGTGGATATAATGACTTAAGCTACGTTCACACTGCAGGTCTAATGCACAATTCCGATTTATGGCTCAAATCCGATTTTTTGTTTGGCTGTTCACATTACCTCTTTAAATGCGGCCTGTCTACGGATTGCTGTGTGAACAGCTCACGCTCCTGAAGTGACCCGCATGCGCAGTTGATCATTGATGACATCACGCCACAGCGGTGTTTACGGACGCGAACATGGCAACGGCAACCGGTAACGTGGGACTGTATGGCTTAATGCTAAAAACAGTGTGGCAAATTTGTGAGCGGGTGATATCACGACGAGGAAGAGGAGAAAGAAAATTCATATTTTAATGATGGCTCTATGCGGAGCATAGACTAGAGCATAGACGGAGCATTCACTGCTGTCCTCCATGTTTGTTTTGATTATGTTCGTGGCTCCCGACCGCTTTTCAATCAACTTTATTTGTCATTCATTTACAAAACAGTGCAGCGCGGGTCAGAATGACGTCAAAGTCGCATTAAATGCGACCTGGCTGTTCAGATTGCGGTCGCATTCAAAAAAATCCGATACGTATCCGATTCAGTACCACATTTCAATGTGGCCTCAGATTCAATGCGACTTGTGCTGTTCACACTGTCAAAAGCAAATCAGATACGGGTCACATATGAGCGAAAAAAATCAGATTCAGGTCACTTGTAACTGCGGTGTGAACGTAGCATTTGTGGCTAAAAGTATTAGAACAAGTAGAACAGTCCGTTGGTTCAGAAAATGACATCAGCCTTTACAAACAGGAAACGAAAAACCCTGATGACATATCACCATATAACCATATCCATAATCTTACACCATATTTACTGTAGTCTAATATCTTGATAATGATATAATTAGTATTGCCCAGCCCTATCTGCAGACACTGCTTACTACTGAATAATACCTGTCTGGAATCACATCATCTTTTAGCTATTCTTTGTTAAATTTACAACCATTCATCAGAATTCTTAACTCCTTCTACACAAACCTAATTGCACTGGTGTCTCAATGCAGTAAATGACGAGGACCGTTTTCATCTATTTGTGATTTTTAAAGAATCTCACATGCATGCCAAAAGACAAAAACGCTTAACATTAACCCATCTACCTAGGAACTGAGATCCTCTTGAACAGAGAGATTGCAGACATTAAAGAAAGATGTGTCTGCTTTACGTTGTATAACGAGCCTATCTGAATAACAGCACTGCCTGAGGTGCACTGGGCCAGAAGTCATGAATATGTAACAGATGATCCCTGAGATATGGGCCGGGGTAAAGCAGGGAGGGAGCCTCGTTGTCTAAACTGTAAAACACAAAAATGTCTGATAGCATTCAACTTCACAGCAGCTGGGTGAAACAAGCAGAAGGCACTTTGCCTCGGAGGATTTGGCTTGTGACATTTCCAGCTTGTTTTGGTGTCAGTGCAGGTACCTTTCATTTTAATAAAATGTCAGTGAAAAAAAGAAAAGAAGGCAGCAGTGAACATGCACTCTTCCTCAGGGCCAGTCATTAACAAGTGTCACCTTGTGGCTGTTTACTGTGTGGGAGTGGAGTTCTCACTGTGTGGCCTTGTGGGTTACAAGGAAATGTTACGGAGGCGCTTGTGTGTAGGTGTAGGGAGGTTCATATAAATTCTGGAAAACATATGTGTCATTCAGTTTGAAAGCCAAATACTACAGCGTGGGAAAGAAATTTGACTTGTTTCTGTTTGAATAACTGGCACTTTACCACGGGGAGACGGTTGAGGCAGCTACGATCTGCAAGGCGAGGGTTGTGTGATGGACGGAGCCAGCTGCAGGCGTCAGTTGGCTACTTTTTGATAGCTTTGCTAACCCAGTACTGATAAAAGATTATCAGCGAAAAAGCCCATAACACTTTGAAAACTGTCTATGACTCTCTACAGCATTGGGGAAAACACAGCAAGCTTGTTATTTAACCTGATGCATTTAAGGGTGGGAATTGTTGCGGTTTTATTGATACCACTGCCATTATTGATTCTGCTTATTGGTCCGACACTTAAATTTAATGATTCTTTATCAATTTTCTGTTCTGAATAAATGTGCTTAGCCTACCTGCATGTTATTATAACATAGCATATTTACTCTCAGTAACGGATGTGCTGCTTTTTTTGCAGTGACAGTTCTAAGTCGGGTGTCAAACGATGGTATTCCAAGAATTTAAGCCCATCTTTCTGACAGAGATGTTGCTGTATACAATTCCCACTACATCAACATAGTTTCACCATGAAATGAAGCCGTGCTTTGGACCATCTCTTTCACTGCACCATGACTCCTTCATGTTTTACAATGTGTAACTGTCAGAAAATATGCATAAAAGGAATTGATAAGCTCGGAGGCATACAGTGCCAATGGATCTGACAATTTGCAGCCAATCTCAGCTGGAACCAGTTCTCGATTGCCATCCCGTTTCTGTATTCTTTATTCTTTAGCAGAACCTTGCCACCATGATTTCCAACAAGTACAAAAAACAAAACAAAATCAAATGTAACAATGATGATTTAAGAGAAAGAGACATGACAAAGAATCATACGCTCCAAAATATGCTTCATGAATATTCAAGTGGACATCTTTTCTCGATTTTTATTTAAGGATCCCCTGTATCCCAATGTCTGTATTACAGGTGTGTTATCACAGAATTCTCCTCAAATTCTTTGTGTGGATTTTTCTCCCAGCAAAAGACTTCAAACAACTTTGTTCAGACTGTCTGTCTGGAGAAATGTCAGATGATGAAGAGGGCATAGCTCAGTAGCTATTGATTGAACAATAACAAGACAACCAACATAAATATTTAGTTATCATTTCCTACTGAAATGTGTCCATTGTATTGTGTTTTAATACAATAGAAGTCAAAACAACTATGTAAAACCCTAATTATAGTATGTTAGATAGTGTAGTAATAAGCCAGAGCCAATAGTTTTCAGATAAGCTGGCAATAAAAAATTTGAGCAGATTATCTTGCTAACGGTAGTGCTAGCTACCATGTCGGTCATGTGGTCCTTACTTTGAAAGGTCACATGCCAGCAGTGACTGCTGCCAATGTCTGGAGTTGCTGCATATATCTGGTGGTTGATGACAGGGCTCCAGCTTAGAGGGTGTTGTAGCAGTCCAGACAGGAGAGGAAAAGCACCTGGATGAGCAGCTCAGCCATCTTGCTGGTGAGGAAGCAGCAAATACTCCCAGTGATGTACAGGCCGAATCTATAGGAGCGGGCTGCTGTTGGTCAGAGCCACACAGGTTCCTTGCCATCCAGCTGGCATCACTACAGTATTGCCAGTGAGCCCCGTGGACACACTTGTTGCCATGAAGATAAAGTGTCCCTGATGGTTTCATCAGTCTTCAACATTTTCTGTATAATGCTGTGATTGTATTAGGAAAATCACTCGAAATATGAGAGAGTCAGATATCTCAGGTATTTACCTCCCTGGGTCGGCTCATCACATGTTTGCAGTAGTGTTCTTTTGAAAAGATTAAATTCTGACCTGTAGTTCATGGAGACGAAACAGCCTCTGCTTTTAAGAGGTTTTATGGTCTGCCATGAATACAACATGAACATCTGACTTACAATTGCATAGTTCATTCCTTGGATACAGTATTATCCGTAGAATGCTGTTTTTCCATTGAAAACGATGATATTTGTGTCCGTTTGCCACCCGGGCTGAGCTGATCTGAGGCCCTAGAACCACATCTCATTTCAGGGATTTAAGCTTTGAGAGAGGATCAGTTTGAGAGAACATGAGCACAGTGTGGAATGTGTGGCTCACTTACAGTTGCCGTTGCAGTGCAATCTGTGGTTTCAGTGGAAAAATATATAATCGCCATGCCACTTACATGTGAAAATACATAATAGACATTCTCCAGTCCACTTTTCCCTTGACTCACAAAGTAAACTGACCTGAAAACCTTGATTAGAGTTTATATAAGCAGCAGAACAGAACTCAGTTCCAAACCCACACCTCATTTCTGAGTCGCAATGTTTAAGAATAGTTTATTATCATTTATCACTGTGTTAGTAATGCATATTAATGCTAAAATTCTTCTTTAGACTAATGGACAACATTTCAAAAAGAAGAAAACACATCTCACATTTTACCTTATAAAATATTGTATTATGATTTTACCTTATACCATGTGTTCTGAGCGTTTCTGTGCTGTTATTATTTCGTATATACTGTATATGTTTTTCTGTGCTTTACCTCCATTTGTCCCTCTCTTCCTTCCCTCCATTTGTCTCAGTGTAGTTGCTGCTTTGCTTTCACATCACACCACACAGTCGATGTGGGCACTACGCTAGATAAATCAATAGACTGAATGGAAAAGCCTGAAATGCTCTGCTGGAGACTGGGGATGCTCAGGCACTCAAGGATGGATACAAATCCTTCCAAGACACACACACACACACACACACACACACACACACACACACACACACAAAGATCTTTTTTAAAACCAGCACCATTATGTTAGAATGGTAGAGAAATTGATGGAAATACTTTTAGTGTTTCCCTCAGATCAGGGTGAAACACTTTTTCTTATAGTGGTCATTTCTATAGTAACAATAGAATCAGCCTCATATCATTCTGTACTGTAGATCATAGTGCATAACGTTCTGAAATCCACTTCTATTTCATATTTGATTCCCAAACACAAAAATAGCTGGATTTACTAAGTGCAGAATAAGATTGCAATGCGAAGGTATTACATTTTCACAGTACAATTACCATTACCACATCATGTCAAATATCCCTGTATACAGTATTGCACAGTCATCATTTTTTGGGTTAAAGAAACGCTTTATCATCATTCACTATATTATGGCTTGACAGACATGAAACTTGATATAAACTTGATTTTCTTTTTCAAACAACACAACTACGGTAGAATTCAATACTTCCCCCCGATAAATGTACTCAGTGTGTAAACCATCGGTTTTCTTACCACAGTCTACCTTGATGCTGGTATTCTGCTTCTCAGAAGCTTTTTTTTGTGCCTTTTTTCTTCCGTTGACCACGTGCAATGTAGGTAACATTAGTAGACTAGACTAGAACAATTAGTGCATCGACGCCTTCATTGGTTGAAATGACAAACATCACTTGCTGCAGTTTATATCAACAATGTTATATAATGTATGTACTAGTGGTTACTAGTGGTTTTTTTCAGGGCTGATACTGATACCAATTATTAGTAATCCAGGAGACCGATAACCGATAATTGGAACCAATATACATTTACAGGGAAAATAAAACTCTTAGCCTCAAAGTCAATAACCAGTGACGGAATATACTCAAGTACTGTACTTATGTACAATCTGGAGGTACTTTTCTTCAGTATTTCCATTTTCTGCTACTTAATATTGTTACTCCACTTCATTTAGTTGATGCCTTCTGCAAGAAAATTCAGATTATTCAGTGCTGATTGGCTATTACTCTTGACATCAGATAGGTGTTGATAGGTCACAGAGTGGTGACCACTAACAGAGAAAGCATGTTCTGCATTTTGAAAGTTTTATTTTTATCGGCAACCAGACACAAAAAACACAGACACTGATAATTGTAAAAATGCAAAATATCAGCCCCAATATTCGGTCTGCCCCTAGCATGTACCACGTACTGTAGGGCTGCACAGTATATAGTTTAAGCATCAATATCACTATGTGCGCGTGCACAATATAGTCACATTGCAGGACACGCACTGTTGCAAATGAAATCAAACATGTCCTGCGGCAGCTTTTTTAGCTGCTTGATACAGAAGAAAAACTTCCATGGTTCTCATTTTTAGTGACTAGTTGTCTCATAGAACATATTTGACTCCAATTTAAGGGTTCATGGATACACAGAGTTTGCAGAGTGACTTTCAGACTCTGTGCACAGCGAGTGTTGTATCAGAGCTGCCACTGTTCTTTGGTCAGTGGAGGAGAAATAAACCAGCTTTTCTTTTTGTGGTCGTGGGGAAAAACAAACAAAATCAATTTAACAAGTGGATTGAACCCTGCGTCCCACACTCAGTCCCACAACATTGCTTTGCTTCCTTTATTTAATACACCTATTGAATATTGTGAATATAGTTAAGCTTGCATCTCATTTTTGAGTGGGGCAAAGGGCTGGATTCTCGCGTGATCTCATCATCTTGCAAATCCAGCTGCCTCACAGGGAAATGCCATTTGAGCAGCAGAACCGTCTACCACGCCTTCTGTGACGTGATATTAAAGCTCCTCTCAGCTGTTTTGTTAACCATCGCTAAAAGAGAGTGACAAGAGGTGAACTACACTCTGCAACACTACTATACAGGACCAGCAGAGTAGCAGCTCCTCTGAAGTGAAAAGACTTAGATTGAGTAAAATCTACCAGTTAAGCCAAAACCATCAATTAGAATAGTATAAAAAAGCTTTCTGGGAAATAGACTTTCTTTGATATGTGATTGTCGATAAAAGTCCAGTATTGGTTCTTTATATTAATCCAACCAGTATTTGAATCTAATTCTAACATCCCAGGCAGAATGAGTAGTGGGTGTGCACCTCAGCTCTCTGAATTTCAGTCTGCCTCCTTTGTTTTACTTCAATTTACAGATTCCTAAAGCTGCCCTCCTGCCAGCTTCTCTCCTGATCTTTCTCTGTTTTACTCTGTTTTCCTTTCTTCATCTTTCTCCCTATCGTTTTTTTAACACTCTTTAACACTCTCTCTCTCTCTCTCTCCAGAGGCTGTTGCTGTTAAAGCCTCAAACAGGGTGGTCCAAACTAATCCAAAGTAAAATAATGAAGCTGCTCGGCTCCTTTTTAGTTTGAACTGAGCCACAGTCACTGAATAAATTTCTAGCTGGGAGAGCGAGGGGTGAGATGGAAATGGAACAGGTAGAGAGGACGTAAACTGTGACGATGTAATTAGAGTACAGAGTAGAGCCTTAATAAGCACAGATGGCTGGTTTATTCAAAGAATAAGGACGTTTGGAGGCTTGTCTTACACTGAGAGACAGAATTTCCAAAATTTGAGCCTCCATGAAAAAAAAATCCTGTAACATGATGTTAGTGAACTGCACACTCCTCTGCACTAAACTGGCTGATTGTGGGTGATAAAAGGAGTGTGTCAGTTTTAGCACATGGGTCATTACCAGAGAGTCGAGCTGCCTCCGAAAGGAGAACTTCTTTCTTGATTTTGTCCTGTTCTGTCAGTAATGATGCATTCCAGGAATGAAATGAGTCAGAGACACTTTTTAAACACAGGATGTTTTCAAGGCTCAGACAGATCTCTAACTGTTGCTTAACTGTATACGCCAGTGCAGCGCCCGCTCAAAGCATGCTGCTCCAAAGGGGCCTATTGGTTGGCCCGTGGCATTTCTGTCTCTGAAGACACACTTTTCCTCATTAAATTTGGCATTTTTTTTCCGTATAAGTTTCCAGAGACAGTTACTACAACAACACAATAGTAGAAGGAGACAAAGATATGGTAAGTTAAAGTCTTCAGCTCTAAATCACGTCACATAATCACCTCCAGTCAACTGCGGGAGCCGCCTGGCTCTCACTGCTGGGGACAGACGCTGTTTTACAGGCAGAAGTGTGACAAAGAGTCGGTAGGACAGACAGGAGGACAGACAGGAATAAATTCTGTTATTTCCTCATATAAGATGCTGAAGACACGACATGCAACCCCATACTGTTGTATGGTCCAGTAATGTTGCTTTGTGGGTCGAAGTGTGGGACGTTTCTCTTTTATTTTGAGTGATATCCAGTGAAGGACCTGTTTAGTTGTCAGACTGTGAACACCATCAGAGCGCCCCTGTCCCGTGCTGCCAGCACACTGACACAGAGGTCGTCTCACCTCTGTTGCGGCTCTGTTACTACCTCCGCTGGAGGATCAGAGGCAGAACAAAACCGTCCCCCCATTCACCTCTGTAACTTTCACACAGATGGCGAGGCAGAATAGCAGCGCATGATTCCCGCCTTGAAAAGGCAGTGTGAATGCTGCTAAAATTACACCAGACACTGTGCTTCCTTAGGTACTGAAGGATGGATTGAAAAGCCACAGATGGATGAGACAATTATCTAAATGGGAATAACTGCCCCACTGTCAGATGGTCTCTGCATGTAGACATTTATGGTGTTGCACTCGGGTTGAAACCCTAAAAGTGACAGGAGTTATGAGGAAAGTGTAACAGTGGAGCTTGAGGGAAGTGTCGACCCCGCCACACACCCGACCAGTCGCTGTGTGAAATTTGGTGTGGTTGCCTACCAGTGACACATCAAAAAGTCTGCCAATGGCATGAAGTAACTTCACCTAGCACAATCACACTTGTTTGGTTCGTTTTCATAATGGGCCGTATCCATACAGCCAATTTTATAAAAAAATCTCCAAAAAGGGAGGTTGAAAATATGTTTATTTCCACTTTGAGATCTTAGAACCATGCATCATTTAGAAATGGCATAAAATCCTCTTGATCCATGGTATGTGCCACTCTTCATACAGTATACAGTACGTATCATGCCATCACTGTGCATGTGTACAGTGGGCAGTGTAATAAGTTTGTTATGTTTAAATGACAATGTGAGCCACTTAAATGAAAATCTGGAGGATACCCAGAGTATGTGATCAAAAGATGTCTCTGTTTCTACTTCACTCACTCATTCTATCAGGCACGCGCACACAGATGCACACACACACACACACACACACACGCATACACACACCACTCTGTCTGGTCTGCAAGCTTGTAATTCATAACAGATCAGAGCTTTGCTCCCTCCAGCAGCTTGGCTCCTAATGTATTTGTAATGACAATGAAGAGAGTCTCTCTTCCTCTCTCTCTTTTACACACACATTCGCACAGACACACTCATATACACACACACACACACACACACACACACACACACACACACACACACAGGCACATGCACAGATTTTTGTATCCTACTTGGAGCCTTTTTAAGTCTGGATGTTTAATGTTTTCTGACTCAGCTGTCGAGCTCTGTACCACTGGGATATTAAGACAGAAAAACATCATCAGGACAGTCCAGATAACCAAAGTCTCTTCTCTTAATTGAAGTCAGCTCCAAGTTGGAGCTGCTGAGAAACACAAATTCTCAGCATGTTAGTCGATTGGCTGCCTGTGAAATGTTGAAGGGTTTGACATAAATGATTGAATGAACTGTGCTTTCTCTGTGACCTCTGCCTCTCCAGAAACTGTTTGGCAGCCACGAACCTTCATCTGTTCAGCTCTGGGTCTCCTACAACCGCCAGCCAATGAAAGCTGCCCAGTTTATGACTCGACATCCAATCACAGTAAGTCTCTCTTATGTGTACTTCAGCAATAATTCAGAAATGAAGGATTTCAGAAAGTCTTATCAGGATACTTAATGATTAATCGATGTTGAAGTATGTATCAACCCTCAGTACTTTTTTTGGCACAGACAGAAATGTGTCACACTGTTCAGTAGCATGAAGCGTCTGATCAGATTCATTATCTTGTTTGTTTGTTTATTCTTAAAGCAGATTTTCTCAGAGTTAAAGCTAAATTTAAAGCTCAAGATATATTTGTTGTGGTGTTGTTTGTTTTGGGCCTACAGTGTATTGTACAAAGCTTCATAAGGTGTTAGACCTCAGAATTAAACTGATGATAAAGATTATGCTCCCCCAGTGATCATCAAGTTTATGAGCTTGTATAAATTTGCCGATTGGATCATTGCGGAGTGAGAGATGAGTCACAGCTCTGCTGCGCTCCTGTCCGTTTCAGTACACTGTGGATTACTTGAAATAAACAAACTACATATGAACAGTGTGGTTTCCATTTTCTAAAAATATGTTACACAATCGACTTCCTGATTTAGGAGGAAGAACCACCTACGCTTCACTGAACAGTACACAAGTCCGTGTTTCCACAGTGATATCCAGTCTTTTCACATCGTATCCAGTCATTTTATTGCACCCTCAGTGTAACCAGGAAGAAGCTCAGTGAGGTGAGGATGACCTCCTCTTTCTCCCTCTCATCCTAACAGGAGTACTACATAGCAGATGCATCGGAGGACCAAGTGTTTGTGTGTGTGAACCACCTGAACAACGTTACACACCTGTACATCTCAGACACACAGGGCCTGTCCTTCTCTCTGTCACTGGAGAATGTTCTGTACTACAGTCCTGAGGGCTCCGGCAGCAACACACTGATCAGGTACTACATATACACCACACACACACACACACACACACACACACACACACACACACACACACACACACACAATAAAAAACACTGTCCCTCCTGCCCTCCATGCGACTGTAGTGATAGTGGGTGAAGCAAAGTAGACCAGACACCTTTCACCAAAGCTACTTCCACCAGCTGCTACAGGGCATTTTCCAATGAGACGTTGTACTCGTAGCTGAGAGTACACGTCATCTGTCACATCTAGCCTGATTTAATACAAATGAGAGCACTAAGCTCTCCAGCTTCACACAAATAGATGCAAAGGTAGATTGGGTAAATATCACTAACGCACTGAACCAGTGCATTAGACGTTGCAACATAATTCAAGTGATTAAATATTTAACACATTTGAATATTTTTTAATATAAATAAAAGTTTTTAAAAAGTGAATTTAATTAAAAGGAACCGATTGTAGACCTCTTTAAAAATCTAGCAGCCATTTTAGCTACTTTTACAACTTAAAGGGGCATTATGTAGTTTTGGAAAAGAAATTCAAAGTCAGAATTTTAATATTTATAATATTAATGAGGTAATGATACAAACTTTTTTCCATAAGTAAATAAACCAGCTGTTCTCAGAGGAAAAAAAGGTCCCAGAACACTGTTTGAAGCTAGAAAGGTGGCAGGGTCCGCCACATATAAACAAAGTATACAAAAACAGTATAAATTGTGTTGGCCTTTAAGTTCAGTTTGTTTATTCAGTTTATTCAGTCATGAAAACAAAAAGAGTTTGTTTATTTAGTTTGTTTAGTCAGGAAAAAAAAAGCAGCCAATGAAAATCTTTCTCTTCTCATTAACATTTCTTCACCAAAACAACAGACTGCTCCTTTAATTTTAATATTAGGCAACCCCACATATGGTCTTCAAGAGTGAGCTCTAACTTCTGCACAGGAAGCTTATTGGAGACTGATCCCTTAACATTTCATCTATAGCAGTTCCAAGACTCTCTGTCTGTTTTGGCATACGATTAATTGAAGGAAGTTGGTGTAAAAATAACATTCACAAAAAAATACTCCAAGTACATGTTATGAGCCAGTAGGTGCACAGAGTGCTGTTCTGCATACCGCTATAAATATCATATTATTATATTACATTATACGGAAAGAATCACACCTTTGGCGGCAATCTCACCCTCTGCAAGCTGCTCATCCTCACACTCACCCATGTCCCACTGACTGATAAGGAAACGATCTCATGCTGAGTGACCAAGAACGGCTCCAGGTCCACTTTCACTCACAAACTGTTACAAAACAGAAGAATTAGTAGTTGGTGTTGTCAGGTGGATATACTGCGAAGCAGTTTGACATACCAAGGCTTTCTTTGCATTAGCTGGCTTGACAAAACCTAAAACCCCAGTCGGAGATAGCAGGTACCATGACGGTGGTTAACTAGCTGTGTTAACCCAAGTAACCTTCTTCAAGCTCTGTGTGCGTTCCCATAAAAAGGGGCATTTGGTTTCATTTGATTCTTCTTCCCCACTGCATGCTCCTACTTCAGTCCATGAAGAAAATGACAAAATTATTACAGCAAAAAGCAGTCACTGGAAGAATTTTCCTATCTAAAGAGATAAAAATATTGTGTTTGCATCAAGCATGAAAGTAGCTTGACAGTGTCTGAGTAGCCCGATGCCTGCAGATCCATCTCCATGACAACTGAGAAAGCAACATCCTCTGACGAAAGTGTGTTATACAAGAATGAACTTTAATGCTAAATATGAATACAGCTGGATAAAAATCAGTCGTTAATTTGCTCCTTTTGTCTTTTGTAGAAGTGATGAATCATGCCATTAAGGAAATTGCAGCAGCATATAAAAATGAAGTCAGTGTGCACCTACAGGCCAAATCAAGCAAGTAATTGAGTAGTTCCCCTAGCAACCTCAGGAACTGACAGGAAGACCTCTAGTTCCCATTACAAATGGCTGATAACACAGATAAGACAAAGGCTGAGCAAACACAGACGAGTAATGCTTCTTTATCTGATAGAAGACGATCTATTGATGTGAACTCTGAGCTCTGTATTCATTGTTTTTCTGCTCGCTCTTCTCCATAATCTCATCAGGAGGACCCTGTGTTGTTTTGGCAGAAGCAGTCACACAGCGTTGGCTCAGGTGTTTGTCTGACAATGATGATTCTTTCTGTTTATGTGACACTGTGTCTTCTGTTAATTAAATAAGCTGTGGATCCCTGTGCCTTCTGTTTCCTGTGCTGCACAGGCTGCTTAAAAACAAGTGTCTTGTATGCATGTATGCAGTTTTCTTACATCATTTCTGGATAATGGAGTTCAAGCTTCCTGTTTACTTCTCTCTGCTGTGTGAAACGTTGCCTCATGAAGCTGTAATTTCAAAATGCTGATGCTTTTAGTTCCTCTGTGTTTGCACTCTTGTCTTTCTGAGCCAAGTGTACAAGAACATGTAGAGCGAGTTTTCAAAAATCTAGAATCTGGAATGAATCAGCAAAGTGTCGTTTTTTAGCCATACTGAGGCTGCAATTGGCACACGTCTGTTCTAAAACCAAAAGATATTTTGTTACAAGTGAAGCATTGGTCCTTGTTTACTGTTGTATCAGCAGCTGTGGTACATGAATCAAAAGTTCCTCCTGATGATGATGATGACGTGTCCTGCCTCTGTTTCAGGTACTTTGCCAATGAGCCTTTTGCAGACCTGCACCGCGTGGAGGGGCTGCGAGGAGTCTTCATCGCCACGCTCATTAATGGCTCGGTCAGTGAAGACAACATGCGATCTGTCATCACTTTCGACAAGGGAGGGACGTGGGAGCTGCTTCAGCCGCCTGCTGCCGACAGCCTGGGAGGAACTGTGGACTGCCAGGTACCCGACAAACCTCACAAACTGGCTTATTATTATTATTATTATTATTATTATTATTATTATTATTATTGTTATTATTATTGTTATTATTGTTATTATGGCGGATTTGATGAAGTTTGTTATTTAATCACCTTGTGAGGTCTGTAGCACAGTGTTTGGCTCATGTTTTTACCCAGCTGCCATCACTGAGGCTTCATGACCTCTGCTTCTTCACAGTGTGGAGATGCTGTACAGAAGAATGTGGTTTGGGTGTGCAGGTGTCAGACTTGTCTTTGTGAGAAGCAGAAACTATGGTTCCATTACGGATCATGGATGGATCAGCTCAAAGAAAACTAATTTGCAACAATTCTGATAGTTGATTAATGGTTTGGACGAAGCTTCTCTAATGTGTCCATGTAATTTATTATATTTGGATTCTGGATTACTGTTGGGGCAAAGCAGGCAGTTGTCCTGAGGCCACAGACCCAGAGCTTCACTATATATCAACTGGTTTCGGTCATTTGATTAACTGCAAATAAGTTGGGTAATTTGCAACATTAAAAGCAATCATGATTTTCCATTTCGATTCTAAATTGGAAGTTTTTCAAAATTTTAATTTCAGTCATGGAAATCAATAGCAGGTTGTCGCTTCTGGCAGTACTTTTTTTCTCCATCCCTGCCTACTTGCGTGTGTCTGAAGAAAAACACTTCAGATGAGACAGCTAGCTTACTGATAGCATGCAGCTGCACTTCAAGACACCTACAGGCTGTGTGTGTGTGTCCACACGGGCAGTGTTGCTGCTGAAGCAGGGCTCCGACCTGTTTGACTTTGATAATTATCGATGAATATGATGACGTGATTTTCCTTTACCCTGCTGAAAGAGCGAGAAGGTGTGAGGGAGAAAGAGAGGGGGGGAGGGAGAGAAAAAAAGAGTGCACAGGAAAACAAGCTGCCCCTCACCTGCTGTGTGTGTCCTCTTCATGTCTGTGACATATTCTACACATACAGACATTAAAACTGTAGTGAAACGCTGGTATGATGGCGACATGACTGTCTACAGGTCGTTTTTAGGTCTATGTTTGCAGAGAACCGCATGCACGTCGCGGTGAAAATATGCAAGATTCCTAACCCTAGAGGAAGCGCCTTCGCAGCCTGTGTCCAGCCTGTTGGCCTGTGAGCCTGTGAGCCTACGATGGTAACTCTGACAGCATCAAAGATGTTTCAGAGATCCTTCATTGATTTGTTTAGGAGGAGGGTTGACTTGTAGGTGAAGAACTGAACAGAACAGATACTGTTGCCAGAGATCCTGTATTGATCTGTTTGGCAGGAGGGTTGACCCTGAATAAATTTGAAAGACAAAACTTTGTAACAAACCAAATTTCTTTCTTTCCTTTGTTGTCAGACAAAACATTCAGTTTGAACTTCTTAGACATTTTACCATTTTACCCTACTTTCTTAAGACAAAATCATTTTCAATGTATTAAACAATTTATATACAAATTAAAAGTTATGATAGTTATAATAGTTAGAAGTCATAGTCTCGTTCTTGCACATCCTGGTTCTAGATTTAGTCTTTTACACTCTTTTTCACTCCTGTAGGATTTGACAGACCAATACTTTCTGCATTCAAACTGCTGGTAGTGACAGTATTTTGATAATGATAGCTCATTAAGGTAGAATGTCACAGGTTTTACTGCAATTATTCCTCACTAACTCACTCCTGCTGGTAGTTAACAGGCAGAAGAGTATTGAAACCTCCTCTCCTCTCCTCTCCTCTCCTCTCCTCTCCCTCTTTCCTCCCTCCTCCCTCTTTCCTCCCTCTCAGCTCAGTAAAGGTTGCTCTCTCCACCTGGCCCAGCGCTGGAGCCAACTGTTCAACATCCAGCTGAGGAGGATGCCCATTTTATCCAAGGACTCTGCACCAGGACTCATCATGGCCACAGGTGGGACAACAAGTTGCAACACAGCTTACAAAAAACGGTGTCAGAAAAATGTGCTGAAAATTCCAGTTGACATTAAACACCAGACTACCTCTTTTAAACTGCCATGTGTGGCAAAAAAGGCCCAGTCTGAATATTTTTGGCCCACATACATGTTTTTGAAATTAAGTGGTTTGGATCACAGATTGTGTCTTTCAGCTGCTTCGTCTGTAATTACATTGTTAACCCTTCCTGAAGCGGTTAAATCTCATTTTAACACTTCATTTTAACACAATCAGAAATCCCTGGAGCCTGTGTGATGGACAAAACACATCTTTTCTAAAACGTGTCAGTTGTTTTGGCAGGAGTGTCTGTATGAAAATCTATTAGTCAAGACAGATGAAGAGACTTTTGGTGCCATCTGCTTGAGGATGATCTCACTGACAGAGCTGGAACCGCACAAGCATGTGTTATCTTTCAGCAACTTCCTCTTGTTGTGATGATACAGATAAGTTCCCTCTACGCAGGAAAGAAGCAGTACAAACCTACAAGTCTTCCTCTGTGGTGATTAAGTGGCCTTTCTGTCTTTCTTTGTAAATAGCCACATCCTGTATTGCCCAAAACACAGGAAATACTGCTGCACTCTGCAGAAGCTGCTAGAAACTTGTTTTTCAGTGAGTCAGTGTTGAAGTTGTCTGTGTGAAAGCCTGAGAAGATATTTGAAATAAAATGTCACAAGTAATATGAGACCTGTTCCAACATGTTGTAGACAGATGAAGTGAGGTGGCAGGAGTTTCTCTGCCTTGCTTGCTGAAGCAGAGTTTCTTCCTGCAGTTCGAAGCCTCCTCACAGCTGGTGAAAAGCATTGATTTGGTGATACTCTCCAGTGTCTAGGAGACTGCTTCCTCTGCACCCAGCCAGTCCCTCTAATTAAATTCTTATTAGATAATGGGCATGGAGAGAGAGGGAGAGAAAGAGGGAGAGAGGAGGAGGAGGAGGAGGAGTAAGAGGAGGAGAGGACTGGCAATCGACGGCACCATTTGCTTCGTTATCGCTCTCAAACAGATGGGCTAATTACTGCTGCAGCACCCAGCGGGCCCTCGACGGGTCAAACACACTCATGAACACAGACTGGCATATACATACACAAACTGCACAGACATGTTTACATACATAACAGCCTGAATACACTGATACATTCCTATACACATTTGACCAATATGTCATTTGAGATTATTTGAGGGTTATATATTCCATGATGTATTCTGATAAAGGTGTGTTCAACCAAATTATCATAAATAAAGTAAGAGATAATTCCCAAACAGGTGTCCATTGTGCCTCTGAATTATTGGACACTCCTTTGGGCATTATCCCATTAACACCATTGTAAAAATTAAGACTAATAGAACTTTATTTTAATGCGTTTTTCGATCAAAAATATATTGTTGGTCACAAGCAATAGTTCCATTTCCCTGACAACACCTGAGAGTTTGACTAACAGCTGGAACAATTATTACGTTTCCATAAGGTTCTTATGAAATGAAGACTTTGCAAAACTGCACAGCAATGTTAAACACACAACAACCTGAGTGAACTCCTCGACACATTGGACTAATACGTCATTTGAGATTATTACTTAAGAATTATTTTCATTTTTACAAATGTATATTGAATGAAATGTTGTGAGTGTATATTTTTTCAGTGTACCATGCAGCCTTGATATATTTCAAAATCAACATGATTTATTATTCAAACTATAACAAAATACACATTTTGTCTCTCTGATGACCAGTGTTGGGTTTACATCTGAAAGTAACTTGTTACATTACAAGATTACAGCCATTAAAAAGTAACTCATTACGTTACAGCATTACCCACTGAGAACAGTAACCTGTAAGAGTAATTTTGCATCAGCGAACATGGAATCCTCATTGCGATTACTTGCACATGTTGCTGCATATGTTGTCCCACGTTGTCCTTTAAATGTATTTAGTATCATATTCCACGAGCCATTAAAAAAGGCTGCATTATTTCAAGTAGATGGATATAAACAACAAAACGAGGGTACCTGACAGGTAGTAACTGTTCAGCCTTTTGGCCGCTAACCATCAGACAGCAAACCTAACCAAGACACAAGAGAACACAGGCTCCTATAGCCTACAGTACATCATGTGTTAACATGCGACTGATAAAGCACAGGCTGCCCTCTCTGCTCTGGTCATCTAGCTTGCTGAGTTTTACCTGCACACTAACAACACAACAGCACTCACATATCCTCAGGTGGCTGTATACTGCAGGAGAGACACAGAAACAGTGCGCATGCATCAGGGATTTTGTGACGACAAAGGGAACAGGGAAATATGGTGAAATTCTTCCAGTAACAGATTAGTTTTTTGAAAAAGTAACTAATTCATGGATAACTTGAACATGTTGCATTACTGGACACAACAAAAAAGTAATCTGAGTCCCCCGACTCTGCTTGGGATGACTCGGATATATAAACAGAATACATACTGTAGAAACGGCAGACAAAATAGTAATAATAATATAACGTGATAATAGCCTTGAGGAAAAACACAAGAATACAGAAAAGAAACATTATCACACTGGTTGGAGACACTGTGGTCAGAAGGATGTTTTGACATTATTTGTCATTCCAAAGAAATCATGACGACGTGTTATTTTCTTATTTCTCTTCTCTCTAGTTTTCAAAGATATCACTCCTCCACTCGTACAAAAATAAAGTCTCGGAAGAAACAAACTGACTCAGGCTGAAACACTTTGGAATGAGATCCCAGAAGTTTGAAGCTCTTGAGCAGTTAGGGTCCATACATATCAGTATCTGTTTTTAAAGAGAAACTAAACACGCCCTGAAAACCTGCCTGTCTGTGCTGATCTCCAGTGGTTTCACTTTTCACCCTGCTGCAGTCAAGTCAGGTGCATTCCAGGACCTGGTGACGTCACTGCTGGGTAACAGAGCGCCTTTCTGACCGCACCAAACCACACCTGTCAGTGATGCTAGTGTTTAGTTGGTCTTTAAACAGTGAAACAGTAGTAAAGACGCATACACAGTGAAAGCATGTTTGTGTTTCCCAGTCTCTATCTGTACAGCGGCGCAGGGTCTTCATTTGTTTATTGTCTCGAGTCCCTGACTCCTGATGTGATGATATTTAATGAGAGTCATTAGCCCCCTTTTCTACAGAGACGGAGTGTAATTCATTTCAGAGGCATTTTTACAGCCCTCGACAGGGACACAACAACCCGTTATTGTCATTTTAATCTGCTCTTCTTGGAGTCATTCACCCTGAGATTTGATTAACAGGATTGATGTGTGCAGATGTAAGTGAATGACTGTGTGCTCTTCAGTGTCAAAGGCAGACACGGCTGATATTAATCATCCAGTCCATAAATTCCATTGTTCTTGATGGATAGGAGGAGTGATCCATATTGTAGATGGATGTGTTGTATGTGCTGTATTATTTACCATCTTAGTTTAGCCTGTTAGCATGAAATCATTTGCTACACATTACAATGTACAGCTGATGGGAATGTCATCAGTTTTGCAGTACTGTGGGGAGAAGGGACGTCTTTGTCGTTTGAACGTCAGTCCATCCACCGGCTGGGATTAAAGTAGTGGTGACATTGTCATCCCTACAACCATGCTGCTGACATGGCTAATTAGGATATTGTCTCTCATCTCATCTGTAGATATTAATATGATATTTTGCAAGACTTTGAGTTGAGAGAAGATGTATATAGTCATTTTAGTTATGGTGTCAAACATGGCACATGATTATTCTAAAATTGTGTTGGGCTCTGCCCCTCCTCACTACGCCTGGCCTTCTTGCATAACATTCGCCAAAGTCCTGCAACACGCACTTTATTTGGCTGAAAAGTTGAACATTTTCAACTTGCACAGTTGTGCAAACAAAGCAAATAATACTTTCTACTTTATAAAAAAAGTATTTTTATGGGAACACAATGCAAAATGTTCATTCTAATAATGTTATGGCAACTCTTATTTTTTAGTACACTTGCTGCATGGCTCTATACTTTTGACCTTTTTAAGCACTACAAACATTCAAAAGGTTCATGAAATAGTCTAAGAGCAGGGTTATAGAACAAAACAACTTTGTAGTCCTTTTATACTGCATAGGAAAAAAACTATTCTAAGACACGGATGGTAAGTCTTTTTAGCCATACTAAAGTGCTGTGGCTATACGAAAGACACTGTCAGCTGGTCGTGTGGACCAAACGGATGCCTTAGCTTTTATGTGTCTTACAGTTTGGGCTGCTTTACAGTGAGCATTACAGTCTCACAAGTTAACATGACATGTCTGTAGTTTAGTTTTCTGAAAAACAAAGTGAAAAAAATTGGTTCAGTTTCCATTTCTGCACGTTTGATTTCATTATTTTTCTTCTTGAATTGCCTGAGCAGATCATTCCTGATGTTCTGCCTATCATTTAACAGCGTACTGTCAAAGGAAAGTATTTGTCAGTGCATACAAAGGCCACATGCATGAAAAAATACAGAATGCTATGGTTGAGTTCTTGGGTTACAGATTTTCCATATGTGAAAGCAAAAACAGTGGTCACATCAAGTCTGTAATATTCAGGGGAAACCCCTGTAGTGTGTGTGTGTGTGTGTGTGTGTGTGTGTGTGTGTGTCTAAAACGCCTTTCTGTCCTCTGGTTGCAGGATCTGTAGGCAGGAACTTGGCCAACAAGCCTAATGTGTATGTATCCAGCAGCGCTGGAGCCCGGTGGAAGGAGGTCAGTACAAAATCTGACACAGATGACAAGAAAAACACAGCTTGTAAAACAGAGTCACAAGCAGCTCGTCTGTCAAAGACCTTTCAACGTGTCACAATACATTTTATTTCAGTGCCTGTACCCAGGCATTATGAACTTTTTCTTGAAAATGCATCTAGAAATAGCTAAATGTAAGCATCGGTTCAGACTTGAGCTTGCTTAAGTTTCATAGACAGATCGATTTAAAAAATGTAGGGCGATAATTCTCTGTGGGTTCTTCACTATTAGTGACCCCTTTCACATTACACGTTGTCATTGGACCCCCTGTTAATATGAAAATGTCGATGTGAGCAGCTTTAAATCATTTTAAACCTTGAAGATTCAACTCAATATGTTGCTTTGTTCAGATGCTAACACTGAAAATGTGTTGTAATTGGATAACTGCATGTAGATGATGATCAAAAAGCACTGTCCTACAGATAAATCACCTAACACTAAAACCTTTTCTATTGACTCAGTATACTTACATAAGAGTTCCAGGCAGCTTCACTTCCCCGTTCTTCTTGTTCTAGAAACAGTTATAGAACTGAAGAAGCCTCTTGGATGAGAGGTGAAACGTCTTCAACAAACTGAAACACGTCCAGTTGCCTACAATATAGCACTTAGATTTACCATGACCTGGATGACTGAGAACCTTCATCAACCTTAGGAAACAATCAGCGCTCCAGTTGGCTTGAATGTTCTGCTCAAAAGATGCAGTATGATTTATAAGATTTCTGCATTTAAAAGTCTAGAAGGACTGGACCTTTGTTATATATGTTGTTTAGTTGAGTACTTGCGTTATCACAAATGTTTCCAACAACGTTTAAACAGAGAGTTTACTCGAGGTGTGTTTCATGTCACTATATCTTCTAGGAGAGAGTCAGCCTCCTATCTAATCAAACATGCTTTAATTCCTGAACTCATCTTCCAGTGGTTTACAGTTTAGAGTGAACCACTACTGTACTCACTCTCACGTCAGCTCCACGTTTCAACGGGAATTGCATCGTGTGCTAAATGACCTTTTTTTGTTACCTATTACTGTATGAGCATTATGTTCTGATGGTTCTGATGCTTTCTGTTGTGCAGGCACTGGCAGGCCCTCATTTCTACACATGGGGTGACCATGGTGGTATCCTGATGGCAATCGCACAAGGAGGTGCCACCACACATCTCAAGTAAGTCCAAATGGCCTCTCTAAATGTTCCTCCAGGACAGAAACAATATCAGATTTGAGCTCAGAAGCTAAATCTGTCATTCAGCTGGCCCTACCTTCAATTACAGCTTCAAACATAAAACCCAGAGTGGCTGTTTTTTTTACTGGAAGGCTTTCATTTGAAATCTCCACACAACTTAAGGGGGAACCTGGGGAGTGAAGCACATAAACGTCACCTGCCCCAGTGGATGTGCTCATTACTCGACAGCAGGAGCAACAGCAGCCTGTTGTAGGAAAAAAGTAAATAGACCTTTCCTCAATAAACAGGTGTAATAAAAGGTGATACGGTATATTAATGTGAAAATGGCTGACCTGGTTTACATGCAGAGAGAATTCACCTATCTTACCCTGGTTACTCAGTAACCTGGTTTTGCCTTCATATATACTCATGTCAAAAGCTGTGTTAAATCACCAAGTTATAATGCCTGGTGTACTCCTTTATTGCCCTCATATTAAATAGGTGTTTTGATATTCATTACTCTTTCCTCTCTGGTGTTCAGTCAAAAAAACTGTGGGTAGGCAGCAGATTATATGGAAATTCTGGCAACTGAACCTTTTTTTTTTGTTTGTTAAAGAATAGATACAGGCTACCAACAATACATGGGAACCAGCTGAAAAATCATTGTTGCTTAATAAAATAATTGGTTAAATACCGCTCATGTCTCTATCAGGTTCAGCACCAATGAAGGCGAGACGTGGTTCGACTTTCAGTTCTCGGACAGAAAGGTGTACGTATACCAGCTGCTGACTGAGCCCGGGGAGAAGAGCACCATCTTCACCATCTTCGGCTCCTACGCCGACCAGAGACACAGCTGGCTCATCCTGCAGGTCAACACCTCTGACGTTCTGGGTAGGTTGAGAGAGAGCTTTTATGTTCCTCAGCTCTTGGCAACAACAGCTCACACCAGCTATTTTTAAGTTTATACTTGAGCTGTAGTACTCGTGGACTACAGATGGTTTCATTTATGTGGAGTTCATCATTTTAACGAAGCTTAAAACCAGTTGTTTGTTTGTGTCAACTATGACTGGTTGCACCTGTCTTTAAGACGACACTACAACACTTCACTGAGTCACAGTGTCATAAGACTGATGTGGAATGATTCATTAATACAAGTCTTGCAGTAGCCAACAGCAAAAAAATAAAAAATGAAAGACAAGAAATTGTTTCTATGTAGGAACTTTTCTTGTGTAAAAATTCAGAAAGTATCGCAAAAAAACTTTTTTACTAAAGTTTCAAGCTTAAAATCCAGATGGCTACTTTTCAATCAACCAGTTTGTTATGAGGTTTAACTATTACTATTAAGTAGATGTAAAGTTTGTACCCTCTCATAGACTATTATACTAAGTTAAAACACACTTGAGTGAAAGAGTCAGTGAAGCACAGAAGAATGCTCCCTACTGTGGTTCAGTAGTTATAGTTATAGTTACCAGTCACACTTGGTAGCCATGATGGAGGTGAAGCAGAAATAACTGCGTGTGAGTATGACTCACTACTTACTAGTACGAGTACGCCTAAAATACTAGGTGGGCTAGTAAAGGAGAGAAATCTTCTATTTTCTTTCAAGCCATGAAACTTTTGATTAAAGCTACAAGATAGTGTTTCATCACTTCAACGTCCTCTGCAGCTAGAGGAGAAAGAAATGGATGACTAAATAACAAATAGACCACCACTAACATTAACTTGAGACTCTGAGCTCCTTGTCAATGTCAAATATCTATAGTTTGTCTTTTTTTTCTTTTTTCCCTCCAGGGGTGCCATGTTCTGAGGCGGACTACAAGCGCTGGTCTCCTTCAGATGAGCACGGTAACGAGTGTCTGTTGGGCAGAGAGATCACGTTTAAGAGGCGAGCTCCCCACGCTACATGTTTCAACGGAGAGGAGTTCGACCGGCCCGTTACCATCTCTAACTGCTCCTGCACGCGCCAGGACTACGAATGGTTCGGGACCCACACATGCACATGAAATACTTCATGATAACAACATGTTGAAATCGGAAACCAGAAATACCTCACTTATGTATTTAGTGTATTTAGTTTTATGTGTTTATTGCTGTGACATTACAGATAGTGGTCAGGTGTGTCCTGTTCCTCTGATCATCCTTGAAATGCCTGAAACATAATCTTTGAATTGAACTTCATCTGTGACTAATTCATTTGATTGAATGTGATTTATTTTGAAAAACACCAGTGTGCAGACCAAACTGTAAATTTGGCCATTGCTTTCACCTCTAGCCACTTCATCTTCATTTTAAAGCTGGGGTTGTTGAGATTGTAGAAACCAGCAAGACCAAGCTAAATAAACCTCCTCTCTCCACACCTCTCCTCTTAAACACATGAACATACACTGCCTGACCTCACAGACACTGACTGCCACGTATAGTGGTGGTTTAAAAAAATCTAAAATCTTTTTTTTTATTCATAATGTGACAGAACGAAAAAGGCGTAAATAAACTGCTAGAGTAGTGCAGCACCCGGACAATTTACAGCGCACATACAAGCGTTATCTTGAAGTTAATGACTGGATAAAGACGAGCATTAAGCAGGCCAACACTTTTCATGCCTTCATGAGACTTAAGGTGTAATGTTAACGGAGCAGAGCAGCGGTCAGTAACAAGCGAGACCAGCTGACAACCTCTAACAAGCTAACAAACACACACTGCAGCATTCAACACGTTAAACAAACTCTGTGGTGAAGAAAATAACTCTGCTCAAAAACGCTGCTTCTGCTCAGTGTATTGTACAACGATGGACCCCCGGAGCTAACAGTGCAGCAGAGAGGCTGCTCTCACTGCTGGACTTATAACGTTAATAACACAGCAGAGAACAGCCCCGTGTTCTGTTATCCACATACACACATTACTGTTTGATGCTTTCAAATAAATTAATTTATTGATTATTGCTGTTAACTTTTTCAAAATAAAAAGGCTGCAGATCATTTATTTTAATTTCCAGTTGTATCTCAAATTGTATTTCAGAAGACTAAGGACACCAGGGAATGGTTTAGCACAAAGTATACTGGAGCAAGAGGCTGAAAATAGTGCCCTCTTTCCATTTCTCAAATCGAGAATCGATCCAACGTCGAAAATTGATTCTGTATTGAATTGGACCATCAAGAATCAGAATCGGATTGAGTCAAATCGAATCATGAGATTCACTACCCTAGCCACGTAGCCCTTGCTGGTCAGCAGGAAGATGTGTTAGCGGCTAGATTTCCACATTCCACAAGCTTTTTTATTCTGATGAATACATAAATAAACTCATTAATTTAACTCTGTTAAATGCCACAATCATATAAACACAAACAACATACCCATCAAGTACATAATTAAGTCTGGAAAGGCTGCCAGGCGTGACAGTTACTCCTTAATTCTGTAGGTTTGTACATTATGCTGACATTGGCTGTGAATCAGTCTGTTGCTGCTACAACGGCTCTGTTCTTTGGCTCAGGGGCTGTGTGCTTTGTGTAACTGTGTTAGCAGCTAAACGACAGGCTCAGAGGCTGTGTGCTTTGTGTAACTGTGTTAGCTGCTGAACAACAGGCTCAGAGGCTGTGTGCTTTGTGTAACTGTTAGCGGCTGAACGACAGGCTCAGAGGCTGTGTGCTTTGTGTAACTGTATTAGCTGCTGAACGACAGGCTCAGAGGCTGTGTGCTTTGTGTAACTGTATTAGCTGCTGAACGACAGGCTCAGGGTCTGTGTGCTTTGTGTAACTGTGTTAGAGGCTGAACGACAGGCTCAGGGTCTGTGTGCTTTGTGTAACTGTTAGAGGCTGAAAGACAAGCTCAGGGTCTGTGTGCTTTGTGTAAGTGTGTTAGAGGCTGAACGACAGGCTCAGAGGCCCTGTGCTTTGTATAACTGCTATGTATTGTGAGCGCAGTGCATCGTTGTCATCGCTGACTGTCTCAAACTAACATTTCCTCATGTCTCACCAACATGTAAGAAAACACCTAATATTATCATAATGAATGTAAACAATCAAAATTGTATGTACTCTGCACTCAGTTGAAAATGTTGGCTTTATTTCCGTTCCATTACCGTGCTACTTGCTCGCTAATAGCTTTGGCAGTACATCCACCTATCCTTGCAGAAGACTCTGGTCATGTGCAATGAGTGCACAGGCAGCGTGCATGCAGACTCTTAATTAAATTATTACTGCCGAACCAATATACTGTTTAAAGCATAGTCTGCACATTTTTATTGCTCCTTGAGCTCCTATAACAATGCATAATGAGTCTGTTTTAAAAATGCACATCAGGTGCTGCCATTCCTCACAGGGCAGAGGCTAACCGGCTTTTTTTTCCCTCTCCCTGTGTTTACTCTACCAACCTCCCTTCCTCCTCCTCCTCCTCCTCCTCCTCTTCCTCCTTTTCCTCCTTTTCCTCCTTCTCCTCCTTCTCCTCCTCCTTCCAGTGACTATGGCTTCAAGCTGAGTGAAGACTTGTCTCTGCAGGTGTGTGTGCCTGACCCTGAGTTCTTAGGTGACCTCTATGCTCCTCCAGTGCCATGTCCTGTCGGTACCACCTACCGTCGCAGCAAAGGGTAAGCTGCTATTGTCCAACTTAACAGTGCAGAAATGGGCAGCCTGGGATTCTTCTGTGTAGTTTATTACCATAATGTTTGCATCTGCAGCATGAGTGGATTCACATTTCCATGAGTTTTCATATGATGAACTTTTTTCCATTGTGTTTAATTGAACTTTTGTTAGGTGTTGTCCAATATTTTCAAATCAGGGAGCTCTCTAAACTGCCTTGCCTCGGGGCACCATGGACTCTTGAGCTGAGCTAATCAAATCCACAATCACCCTTTTGTAGCAACGTTTTTTATTTGTATTTATTTTTGTTATAAAACTGCAGGACTGTACATGGTAAGATACATCTCAATGATCTGTTTCTTTGTTTTACCTTTGTTGGTTTATCTCACGGACGTTGCACATGAGGTCAATATCATATTTCGGACATTTACTCATCACTTTTTTTTTTATCATTTCTATTAATTCCTTACCCGAGAATTCCCCAGAATGCAAACAGGCCTTTGTTCTCCTTGGTTTATCACTGCTGCTGCTGTCATTAGATGTGTTTGGTGAGAGCACCACCAAGTGTTGAATTGAACAAAACTCTTTGTGTTCCGGCTGCAGCTACAGGAGGGTATCAGGCGACAGCTGTAGTGGAGGAGACGTGGAGTCCAGACTGGATGGAGAGATGCTGCCTTGTCCTGTCGGAGGTAAACCTGCACTGTATTAAATCCTTGGGGTCATGGTGAATAATAGGTCTATAAATCAAATCAAATCAAATCAAATTTTATTTGTATAGCCCAAATTCACAAATCACAGTTTGCCTCAGAGGGCTTTACAATCTGTACAGAGACGACACCCTCTGTCCTTTGACCCTCGATTCGAGTGAGGAAAAACTTGCCCCAAAAAAAAGCCCTTTTAACAGGGAAAAAAAATGCGGAAGAAACCTCAGGAAGAGCCACAGAGGAAGGATCCCTCTCCCAGGACGGACAGACGTGCAATAGATGTTGCATGTACAGAGCAGATCAACAAGATCACAATGTATACAATTATAATAGATGGTTGACAGGAATGAAAGTACATAAAGAGGTATTACAGCAATAATAATGGAATGCACATAATGGAAATGTGACTACTAGTAATAACAGTAGTAGTGGTTAACGGTAAGGATAGTATGTAGTAATGCATTACAATAATAGTAGTGAAACGTATGTACAGTAACAGAGATATGACTAATATTAGTCATATCTCTGTTCATATCTTAATGTCTATAAATCAGAATATGAGTAGCTTTAGCCTATATTAGCAGCTTTTACTTTCTCGGCTGCCAGCAGCAGACCTTCATCCTGCTCCAGTTTGGCCAATTTGTTGTTGCTGTTATTTCCTTTTATTTACATGTTACAGATATAGTAGACACTTGCAAATTTCACCACTGATTTACATTAAGTACTAGTCCTTATCACAAGTATTAAAAGACTTTTGGAAAAAAAAAAAAAAGTTAAATTAAAAGAATGGGGTTTAAAGGGTGTTTTTATTAAAATAATTGAATTTTTAAAATAGAAATAATATTTTTTTAAGTGGTGTAAGTGATTTTTTGTAATTTTGATTTTCTGTAAAAGAATGGAAAATAGGACCCATGTGGGTAAAGTCTTATCTCTGGTTGGATATTCCTACTCTGCACAAATGAGGTGATTGATCATGTAATCACTTGAGGACCATTCCTAAATGTTAGTCCTACACTTCAGTGTAAGTAGGAGTGAAAAGCTTGATATATATGTCTTACTCTTTACTGTTGGAAAGCACTTTTTTTTTCCTAAGATGTCTGTTTATGCCATTCAGTTGTCATTTTTTAATCCTGAGCTCCATATGTTGGGAACCAAAATCCAAAAGTCATAAATGTTTGGGAGATTTCCGTCTCTGAATTGTATCTTGTATTAACAGCGAAAAATAAAACAAAATTGAAATCTCGGCAGTCATATATTCTTTGCAAAGCTTGGTTTACTACAAATATGAATACAGACTCATAATTATGTATCTTACAGTATGTATATGTATGTATGTACAGTATCAGTATTGTGTGATTGTGATTGTAAAGTGTCTGTTTCCATCAGTCCTGTCTCCTGATATCTTTCAGAGAGTAACGAGTTCATCCTGTACGCCGTGAGGAACTCCATCCATCGCTACGACCTGGCCACCGGCACAGACCAGGCTCTGCCTCTGGCCGGCCTCAGAGAGGCTGTGGCTCTGGACTTTGATTACGACAGGAACTGCCTGTATTGGGCTGATATCTCACTGGACACCATACAGGTTAGTGAGGAAGCAGATGAGGTTTTTCTTTTACTTTGAGTGGTTCAACAGCTTTTTTTTAGTTTCAGAAGTGAAGCAGGGCTTGTTGATGTCAGTGCAAAGGCTCGACAGGTGCTTATTTTGTAGACACTAGTTGACATTGTGAAATGAATGTAACTGCAGCTGCTCAGCATTATGCACTACTGTAGTCTCATTTGTTTACCTGTCTCTCTCCTGCAGCGACTGTGTCTGAATGGCAGTACAGGTCAGGAGGTTGTGGTGAGGAAAGATCTGCAGAATGTGGAGGCTCTGACCTTTGACCCCATCAGTAGACTGCTGTACTGGGTTGATGCTGGAGCGCAGAAGATTGAGGTATAGAAGTGTTGTGCATGTGTGTCTTTGTATATGTGATTAGTACTGTTCAGAGACAGGAAGTGTACAGGAATCAGCGAATCACACATTTAGATATATGTACAGTACTGTTGTAAATTAGGGCTGGGCAATATGGCCTTGAAATAATACCACACTAGTTTTAGGTTCTATTGCACTCTATACATGATACATAGCTTGATATTTAGAAATCTCTTCAGAAGCACTTCATTAATGCTCGGGCTGAGCAACAGAATCAAATATGACAACATTTCTGACCAAAATACTTCCAATAGAGATTTCTGATCATTATTCATCAGTAATGTGGATATAATGACTCAGTGGGTAGAGACAAGTATTAGAACAAGTAGAACAGTCTGGTGAGTTCAGAAAATAACATCACTTTACTGTAATGAGCCTTTAAAACAGGAGAAGACAACACTTATGACATTTCAGCATATAACCATATCCAAGATCTAAGATCATGTATAGTCTCACATCACAATTCTAATATAATATTGAATTAATATCCAGCTGTACTGTAGATGCATCTGGGCCTGCTCTTCAAACAGACTTAAAGTCAGAAGTTTTAACTGAGTTAATGTTTTTCTTTTTAGAATGATGTTGTGTATTTATCATACAGGTATTTAACTCCGTATTGTGAAAAAATGAATGGACTGATTCTGACTCCACCTGCGTGTGAATAAGCCTGCAGACTTGTTGCTCTGACGGAGCTGCAGATACATTTGAAGCTGAGCTGTTTTTCACACCAACCTTTTACCTGATCACGTTAATTTAATTAGTTGATTTTGCTCTGTCATACAGGGTTTATCAGAGGTTATTAAGTGAAACTGATGAGAAAAGTTTGACTCTTGTTGTGTTTGCAGGTGTCTAACCCTGATGGGGACCTGCGTCACACTCTGCTAAACTCTTCTATCCTGGAACATCCGCGAGCTCTGGTCCTGCTGCCTGGAGAGAGGTAAACATGGTCTGCATTAGTATGTTTTGTGAGTGTAATTCTGATCCGTTTAATAAAATACAAAATGCAGATTCCTTTAATGGTCAGAATTGTGGCTTTAACTAAAACCCCAAGCTTAACACAGACCACCAGAATTTCCAGCATCAGCCCTCAAACAGCCCATAGTGCAGGGTTTCCCGCAGCGCTTTCCTGTTAAGGCGGCCCCCTTAACAACAATGGGCTGCCGCCTAAACTAACAAAAAAAAAAAAAAAATCTATATACTAGCGATATTCGCCGTGTTACTCTGTCATGTTTTCTCCCTTTCATTCCAAACCGTGTCCGACACCAGTCTCCCTTCTCTGCAGAACGTATTAAAATAATAATAATAAAAATAAAATAAACTTTTTAAAATGGGCCTTTGCGTCCGAATGCCTCTGAATCGCATGATGCGTCCGAACAGCGGCATTTGACGTTTCTTCTTCTTCTTCATGCGACGAAGCCGGCCTACTTCACCCTCTGCATCGCTTTCCCCCCCGTCCGTCCGTTTGTCCCGGGCAGCGCCCCCTCCCCCTGGACAGACAACACCTTAACTAACATTCTCACACTCGCTCACATGCACCATAACAAGACAGTTGGTTTTACTTCTGCAGACATGGTTCTGCTTTTATATAAGATGAGTTCAGCTGATTAACAGAGTAACCCCCCTGTGGTTTTTCATCCTCGACTTTGTTTTTCTCTTTCTTCCCTTTTTTTGTTGCTCAGAAAATGAAATGAAGTGTTACTGCACTCGCTTCCTCTCTCTCTCCTGTCTGGTCTCTCTCAGATGGGCAAATATGAAGTTATATATATCGCAGAGGCCAGACAGAATGCAATTATTGGTCATGGTACAGCCTTTGATCAAATATGTATCTCCATGTTAATATGTTACATAGAATACTTCAAACTGGTTGAAGTGTCCGTGTTAGTGCTTAGCTCACTAGATCTGTTAGTTTTTCCATAATGACAATTAAACAATAAACCAATATTAAATGTATTTATAATATGTGTCCCACAGTCTGATGTTCTGGACTGACTGGGGAGACAGAGCAGCTGGTGTTTACCGGAGCTTCATGGACGGGACCAATGTGTCCTGCATCGTGTCCGAGGGCGTCCGCTGGCCCAACGGGATCACCGCTGACGACCACTGGCTGTACTGGACCGAAGCCTACAGCGACCGCATCGAGAGGGCCGACTTCACCGGCAGCCAGAGGAGCGTTCTCATGGAGGGGCTGCCCCACCCGTATGCCATCGCTGTCTTCAAGGTGAGACCGAATATGAAATAGATTTACAGCTTAAGACGAAACCAATTTGTCTTGTGTCATGAAACGGTTTGATTAGATTTTAAAATATGTTAAATGCTTGCCAAGGTAGGTGGTCTTACATGTGTTACACAGTGTTATGTCATGCACCAATTCTATTACCTGCCTACCACCCACACCATCGTTTTGCTTTATTTCGGATTTGAACGATTTTAATAGGGAACCTGAGAACATTAATGAGTGAAAAGCAGTTGGTTGCCTGGTTGAGAAGTTGGAGGTGTGCTGCCCGTCACCTGCAGCTCTTCATCTTACAGCTAACTGAGGCTGCTCCTCATTCCATCACTCCTTCAGAGTGAAGAAAACTACTCCCTGACTTGTTTCAAACTGATCTGCTGTCAACAAATGATGATTGTTGTCTTGTTTGTAGAAGCATTTTTGATGAATGCAAGTGCTAAGCTCACCGATGAAAACTTCCTGTTACTAGGCACCTTTATAATAAAAGTCAACTTGCATTTTCCCAGTGAAAGGCTTTCAATGTGAAGCTGCAACAATAGGAAATTTTGGGTTTGCATTAGCAGTAAAATTATACAGTGCTTTACAGATAATGGGCATCTACTCTTGTAAAATGTCCGGTGTGATCGGTAACACTGGTGTTGACATAAGTTTATCAGCTGGAGGGTAAAAGTCCTGACTAAGAATCACTTTTCACAAGCTCATGTTGGATGCTGTTTTCAGAATGACCTGTACTGGGATGACTGGTCCAGAATGGGGATCTTCAAAGCTTCAAAAGCTGGTTCCCCGAGCAATGAGCTGATTGTTGGCAGACTTACCGGAGTCATGGACCTCAAGATCTTCTATAAGGGGAAGAACAGAGGTGAGCAACAAAGACAGACACTTGAGTGTGATGTTATTAGTAACTGGGTCTGTTTCAGTTTTAGACACAAAGTTAAAACAAACACTCCTCACTGACTCTAACTGATTTAAACAAAACTGTACTCAACTGAGGTCCTGATCTCTTGTCCACCAGGCCACAACGCCTGTGCCGACCAGCCGTGCAGCCTGCTGTGTCTGCCTCAGCCCGGCCACCGACACACCTGTGTCTGCCCGGACGGTTCCCCGACTGTAACCATGCCCAATGGAGAGCTGCAGTGTCAGTGTCCCACCGGCTACCAGCTCCAAAACAACACGTGTGTCAAAACGGGTGAGACAAAATCACAGTCATGATGATCTTGTGCTCTTAGATATATGTATGTTGTCTCTGTTGGAAATGAGCTCTTGGTTTCAAGTCTGATTGATGACTCCAATCCTCCAATCAGAGCACAGCTGTTTGCCCAACCAGTACCGCTGTTCTAACGGCCGATGCATCAGCAGCATCTGGAAGTGCGACAGTGACAACGACTGCGGAGACATGAGTGATGAACAGGAGTGTCGTAAGTATTCTGCAGCACCACTTTTCGAAAGCAGTTTCTATGTGAAGAACTACAAATATATTTAGTCTTCCTTGTTTGTGTCTTTTCCACTTTTAGCTACCACGACCTGTGACCCATCCAACCAGTTCCGCTGCGTGGCCTCAGGGTCCTGCATCCCCCTGGCCTTCAAATGTGACCATGAAGACGATTGCGGAGACAACAGTGATGAAGAGCACTGTGGTAAGATTTGGATATTGGTTTTTTATGTTTTGTACAGATGATAAAATGACACGGAAAATTATACAACAGTAACATTTAAACCCATCAGGTTAATCAAGGATCTGCTGATTAGGGAAATAAAAACCAATCCAGGTTTTTTGTTTCACTGAATTTCATTTTTCTGATTGACTACTTTTGTCTTGTTACCACTGCTCTCTCTCTCTCTGTCTCCCCCTAATTGTATTGGGGAGTCAGTGCCAGCTTCTTATAGTGATTTTACAAACAGCCACCAACAATTCCTGCATAGCATGCCTCTAAGGTTTATTTATAATGATATCTTCATAATCTCCTCGTAAGCTTGTATTGTCCAGCCTAACACTTTGGTCACTCTTCATGCCTTCACTGTCAGTGAACTTCTGTGTGTGTGGGGAGGGGAGTGCATACGCACTGTGACCTAACTGCTGTTACTAACGGCTGTGTGGGAGTATCCATTTTAAAAACCCAGAAGGAAGTGAGAAAAGATTCCTGGATCTGTCCCTTTATCTGGATCTGCACTAGAGGTTAATGGGGTCTATTCTGGACCAAGACCCATCCTCCATTCAAGTTTGGTGGAAATCCATTTGGTAGTATCTGTGTAATCCTGCTGACAAACCCACCAACAAACAGATGGGGGCTAAAACTTAACCTCCTTGGCAGAGGTAATAAGCCTTTTCATCGTATTTCCACTCCAAACCTATTTAATGTGGCACTGGGAATAGCCTACCAAATCCTGTTAACAACCAGCTACGCCTCCTTTAAACCTCTAACTATCGTGACAGTCTGCCTCTCTTTGTGTCTACGAGTACATTACAAGCTGCAGCAGAGTCCAGGAATTTCCTTCAGATTACAATGAATGCTAAATTGTAATTTTCATCTGTACACTCAGTTTCTCCCTCGCTATAATCCTCCGTACAAAGGGCAGTAGTCTCAAACGATGCAGTTTGCTAAGATCCTTGGAGCATTATTCCACAGTCAGTGAACTCTTAATGTGAAATTCAGGTTTTGAGAGAATGAAACATTTGTTAAACTGGCATGAAAATCATTTACACTTTATTTTAGTCTTACCAAGATTACTTCAGTTCTTTTGACTTTGAGTCGCTCAGACTCACTGCAGAACTGGCATCTTAATGAGTAAGCAAGCAAGGGATTCAGTGTGTTGTCAAATATAGAGATGATAATAACACAAAAATTAGCTTCCTTTACAGGTCATTAGTTTGTACTAGAAATGAGCGTTCAAAGACTTTACTTTTCTGTCTTATAAATATATCTCATCATTTCTTAAAAGACATTTTTTACACTTCCTTCTTTATTTCAGCAGATTAAGTTCTAACTAATTACACATTACAGTAATACATTTCTGGTTGTGTCACAGTAGTTACATTCTAAAGCAAAAAAACAGTGTTGTTGCCTCATTTCCATATTTTGTGTTATTTCAGCCAGAGCTTATGCTTCATCCTGTCTGTTGTGTGTGGCACATTATGCGGGCTAGGGGGTTTAGTCGTAGCAGCGTCATCATGCAGAAACTTACTGCACGTCACATGAGAACAACCGCAGAAACACAAAACCCTTCAAAGATACACTATTAATGCCAGTGTTTATCTGCTGCTAACAGACAGATTACTTTACTACGTTAGCCGTGAGCTAACGTTAGCCAGCAGCGGCACACAAGGAAGAGTGTGTGTGTTTGTGTGTTTTAAATTGAGGTAAACTCTCACTGTTCAGCCACTCGCCAGAGACTGTGATTCTTCTTCTTTCCCCTCCTCTCTGTGATGTCTCTATGAAGTAGCTTTCCCATCCAGCTCCAGTCAGCAGTCAACATTTCTGTAACGGGACATAAACTGACACACAGACAACTGAGGTCTCCTCAGCAGATCGCTGCTGCAGTCTGGCTGATAAATGGGATTGAAGATAAATCCACATTTTAAACATTGTAAACGACTCCTGATCAGAGCAGAATCTCATGTGACGTTATTCCTCAGGTCTGACTTAGCCCAAGTTTAAGTGTATTTGTTGAAAAAAATAGTTTATGCTAGTTTACATTTTGTATGTTACCTTTGGAAACCTATTGGATTATTTATTCACACATTAATCCATGTAAGCCAACGGACCTAAGAATTTTGTTTATCAGTTCTTGGTTTTGCTGTAACCAAGGGCAACAGTAGAAATGCACATCGTTTTTGCCTCACTGACTATATTATCGATGCATTCTCAGAGTCTCACCAGTGTGGCCCAGGAGAGTTTACATGTGCAAGAGGTGTTTGTATCCGCGAAGCATGGCGCTGTGATGGAGACAATGACTGCAGAGACTGGTCGGATGAGGCCAACTGCACAGGTGATGATACTACTAAAAAAATAAAGCTCCAAGATCTGTTACAGCAGAAATAGAATCTCATGAGAAACACAGAGCATTATCCTTCATCACAGACTCAGGAATAGTCACACAAACAATATGCTCTTTAATGTTCTTGTTTTTGTCCACTAAAAATCAAACACACAAATCCACTAATTTTGTATCTCAGTTAGAATCATGACATTTCAGATTAAAGGAGTTCAATGCTGTCACCTGTGTAGCAACTCCCTATCCTACCAGCTTCCCCAAGTCTTTAATGCCTCTCTGTTTGTCCCTAGTGGGCCACCATACATGTGAGGCCAACAGCTTCCAGTGCCATACAGGCCACTGCATACCACAGCGCTGGATGTGTGATGGTGATGACGACTGCCAGGATGACTCGGATGAAGACCCCCATAATTGTGGTAAATTCAGACACACATACATCAACAGTGTCAATGTGACACTTGAGTGTTGTCCCCACACTTACTGTACATGTGATCGTCTTGTCATTTCACCAACCACCAACCAGCCCTGCTGAAAAGACGATCCCGGTGCAAGTGTTGAATTATCTTGTTTACTTGTCTTATCAGACATGAGTGCTGGGTTGTAAGACCTCACTCGGCCATGTATCATTATTGGACATGTATGTTGGTCTGCATGCAACATAACAGTTACAAATGTGTGTACTGAAAAGGAAATAAGAAAGAATAGGTGTCTGACCAAAACAGTTATTTATCCCAACTGAAAAATAGACAGAACCTCAACTTTTACAGTGACATTCATGGACATTGCAGTTACACAGGTAGTATCAATACCATCACAGTGATTTGATTGAAGTTTGTGTGGAATGATTCAAAGCAATTTGAGGTGTTTCTAATTCAATTATTTCTACAGATTCCAAAGTAAATAAAAATAACCTTAAAAATTAGAAACTAAACTCTGAAGCCTGTAATGTTAAGAGTGGAATGGATATCACCGTTTGAAAGCTTGAATCAACAACTTTTAGTATTGGCTGTGTGCAGTATGTGTTTTCATGCACATTAAATAATACAGGACATTGTAGAAGTAAAAAAAAAAAAAAAAACTCCAACTGAGGAATAGTCATGAAAGCACAGTTCTCTGTTAGCTGCAACATTATTGTGTGTGTTTCCAGAGGGAACCCGGTGTAATGGCTTCCAGTGCTCCAATCACACCTGCCTTCCAGCCACCGCACACTGCAACGGCATTCAAGAGTGTTCAGATGGTGCTGATGAGCACAACTGTGGTGAGTGATCCCATTTGTTTAGAATGCACAGTGGTCATCAGATGCAGAGTAAAATGAGTAGTAGAAAATGTGGGTTGGGCAGTGAAAGATCATATCTAAATTAATGATGCTAATTTGGTTATGCAATCGAATCGCAAGTATTTCAGATCCTGTCCAGTTAGGTGCTACAGCTAGAATGATTTCTACATTATACAAAAATCAAGAGAAACATAATTATTTGAGAGAAAATGGAAGTGTACATCTCCTAATGTCAAATAAACAGGTTTAATTTACCAAAAAAACTACAGAAAGCACAAGTGTGCAGTCCTTTACATATATACATCAGAAGTTAATGTCAGATAATGTTCCAAGGAGTTCTAATTATCAGTGAGGCATGGCATATTTTGGGACAATAAAAAATGGGCCAAGAATGGAGCCCTGTTAAACTCATACAGACAGACACAGGACATCTCTAGCTTACAAAATTATAATTTTGTTGTCACTTGGCATGTGTTGTAAAACATATCATACACAACAACAGTCTGCTCCTTTAGTACCACAAAGGTTTGCATCTGACAAACCTCTCATGTTAAAATATTAGTATACTAGTATAATGTTGAAAGAAGTCATTGTGTTTGCTGGTTTCTTTTTCCACTCACAGACCCCCTGTGTACTCGCTACATGGAGTTTGTATGTAAGAACCGAGCCCAGTGTCTGTTTCAGTCCCTGGTGTGTGACGGGATCAAACACTGTGAAGACGGTTCTGATGAGGATGCTGGGTATGCTGGATGTGGTAAGGAACACTCTCATGCCTTTCATGGTTAAATCATGTTTAAGTGCTATATTGTAGGCAACTGGATTGTTTCAGTTTCTTGAAGACGTTTCACCTCTCATCCAAGAGGCATGTGCTTGGATCACTCAGGACGGATGTTGATACCAAATGTGACATGGCCTTAGAGAAAGCCCTCCATTGATTACATTTGTTTCTTATTCTTGAATCCCAAATTGAAACACCTCACGATCCTTAGAAAACTACAGAAAAAAAAGCAGGTCTGGACACAAGTGCGACATGATTTGACTTTACGGATGCCATTAACTTTGATTTGTGGGAGTTTGATCAATATGTTTTTGCTAAAAAGGCCTGGAGCATGTAAGTGCTTAGTCTTTAGTCCCGTAATTCTGTACTTTTGAACGAGGGACAGGATCCATCACTGCAGTAATCACAAACCTGGACTTTATCGGCTGAAACCATAAATCAACCAACAATGATGTTTGTGAAAAAAGAGTCAGTGAAAGAGCCACATCAGTGAACTCCCTCATTTTCCACTCTACAGAAATAAGAAACACATCTCAGAGTTCAGCAGTGTCTCCTGTTACTGTTACATTTTGGCCTTAACCATCACCGTTTTTTCAAGACTAGCAGAAGTTTTAGAGGTGTTTTTCTATGTAATCAAAATTCTGCCCATTCATTCTTATGGGGACATTTTCAACTTTGGTTCTGCTACTGCTTCAGCACATGTTCAGCTAGAGATACTGTTCAGATATCAACATGTTCAGCTTTGTATGCCCATTCAGCCTTTCTGCCTGTTCAGCTTTTGAAATATTCAGCTTTTTCTGCAAATGTCAACTTTTGTTCTGCTTCTGCTTCAGCATACGTTCAGCTAGTAGTTCTACTACTGCTACTTGAACTACTGCTACTACTATTACTACTACTACTATTACTGCTATGTGTACTACTACCACTATTTGTACTACTACTAATACTACTACTTTACTACTACTTTACCACTACTTCTAATGCTACTACTTCTTGTACTACTACATCTACTATTACTACTACTACTACTACTACTACTACTACTACTGCTACTTGTACTAATACTACTACTTGTACTACTACTTCTACAACTACTACTTATCATACAACTACTTCTACTATAACTACTTGTACTACTATATCTTCTACTACTTCAACTACTTCTACTTCTACTAATACTACTACTTCTACTACTACTACGACTACTCGTACCACTACTTCTACTACTACTTCTTCTACTACTTCTACTAAAACTACTACTTGTAGTACTACTACTACTACTACCACTACTACTACTACTTATCTTACAACTTCTTTTACTACTATATGAGGGTTTTTTTTGTCAGTGTAGTGCAATGCATTATAGTTTTATGCATTATTTTCCAGTATATTCAGCAGTTTTTCACAATGTATTTTCAGATGAAATATCACATTGAGTTCCCTCTGTTCCTCTGTAAAATGTACTGTATACTACTGGATCTACGTAAACTGACAATGCTAAAATAGGCATCAGATTGTGCAGGTTATTACCCATGTTTAGGATAACTGTAGATGAACTGTAGATTCTGTGATTTTTCCCTTAAAATCCCCAAATTAGCTCCCTTTAATTCAATTCATACAACACATATGTCATGTTTTCCCACATATTTAAAGATTTTTATCCTGTTCTGCAAAAGCTCATCAGCTTCATTCGTACATATCCATCAAGCATAGCCACTTTTGTTATTCTGTTATATCCTCAATGTAACAAACATATTTGTTTTGTTTCTGTGTCTTGCAAAGTTGCAAAAGCTGATTTGTGTAATCTCCTAACATGCCTGTGTGTTTTTCTGTCAGCCACGCCATCTGAGTTTGGAAAAGTGTGTGATGCCTACACCTTCCAGTGTGCCAACGGAGTGTGTGTGAGCCTGGAGTGGAAGTGTGACGGCATGGACGACTGTGGGGATTATTCTGATGAGGCCAACTGTGGTGAGGAGGAAGCGTTTATGCTCAGGAACCCACTGCACAACTTGTGTTTATTATTAAACCATGTGGAATACACTGTATACATATATTGAATGTTTAACAGATACATAGCACATTTCATTTGTTCTCCTGTCGATGTTTCTGAATCGTGAGGAGGAACCATTATATTGAAGCAGCAGTATCTGATGCTAACTTTTGTTGCATGTGTTGCAGCTGCTCCCACTGAGGTCCCAGGCTGCTCCAGGTATTTCCAGTATGAGTGTAGAAACGGACGCTGTATTCCAACATGGTGGAAGTGTGATGGAGAGAACGACTGTGGGGACTGGTCTGATGAGGCCCAGTGTACAGGTACACAGTCAGTCTGGAGTTACAAGCAACAGTACCGTTAGGTTGATGTATTATTAAAAGTGACATCAAACCTTATTTGATGTAACAGTGACAGACTCCCACACAGACCATGTAAACACAACGTCCCTGGTTTGACCTGGACTATCACATGTTGTCCCCCACCTCTCTCTCTTTTCCCTCCCTAGCTCACTGTCAGCCTTCAGTCAAAGGCAGCAATGCCAGAGGGGTTGTCTATAAAAATCAATCAAAATAAATTAACAATTCAAACACAGCTCACAGATTACACCTTTAAAGGCACCCATTAACATCCACCCATGAAATATAGTGGAAAATATCTGTTATGCTGACCTGATATACATACAAATAGATTTTGTGCTATCCCTCAATAGAAGGATCTGCCTGAGATCGACAGAGAGCAGATGAGGATAGGATCAGTTATTAGGTCTAATTTTATAAAACAGGAACCAAACTACAAGTAAAAAATAGAAATAACACATTTACAAAAAATTAACTGTATGTACTATATACTACATTGTTTATATATTTCACATAATTGCCTCTGTGTGTTTGATAGACCCTCATGTGCTTAGCTCATTTTGTTGTTGTTATTTTTTTCTTTGTGTTAAAGTTTTTATGCCTGAATTACCTTACCAAACGTCCCTGATCATTAACCTTGAATCTCTACCCTCGTAGGTGGTGTTACTCCTCACACGGTAGCCCCTGGTCCTTCTACTTGTGCCCCCAACCGCTTCCACTGTGGCTCTGGAGCTTGTATCATCAACACCTGGGTGTGCGACGGCTATGCTGACTGTCCTGATGGCAGCGATGAGCTGGGATGTCCCACAGGTACCACCTCGTTCTTATGAGCATGTTTGCATGTCAGAAGTGTGTGTTGTTTTTCTCTTCGTTTTTGAGGAATCTAGATTTTAAAAAAAATATTTTTTTTCTGTTGACCAAACTGAGTTAGCCTAGATTGAAATAAACATGTACATTTAAATAGAAAAGAAGAACAACAAAACAAATATGAATCCCCGCGTAACCTTCTGTATTTCTGTGACAGCAGCTAATGGCTCTGTGACGCTGGCTCCAGTCCCCACCCAGGCCCCTCCTCCCCTGCCCTCCCCTGGACGTTGCAGTCGGGGCCAGTTCCTGTGTCGCAGACCCCCCCACTGCATCCCCGACTGGCAGCGCTGTGACGGCCAGCTCCACTGCCAGGACGGCTCTGATGAAGCCCACTGCCGTGAGTGTCTGAACACTGTTACACAACATTACACACAAAGAAAGAACAAATCTTTTGTTATGGTTAGATGTTTTGTATTTGACAGTGAACACTGGATTCAGATTCAGAATATAAAGTAAAGCTACTGAATAAAGAGACTGAACTCTACATTCATGGGGATTCCACTGGGTCTTTTCTGGTTTTGTTGGCTAAAAGGCAAAATTACTGAAATATTGAAAGTAGTTCTGAGAGATCTGAACAGCCTATAGACAGCACATACAGTAATATACTGTAGAATTTAGATCTAGTCGTTTTGTTACTGGTACTGCAGCAGAAAACATTATAAATTACAATCAGGTCTTAGACAAGCTAAGAATCTAAATCTAATCTAAATATTATCACTTGTAAGTCATCTTTTCGGTTGGCTGTGTGGTTATAATAACAAGAGAAGAAGAGTCACGTCAACTCTTTTTCTCTGTGTCCAGCCACCCGTGGGCCTCTGTTCTGCATTAATGGGACTCGCTGCTCTGATGGTGAGGCCTGCGTGCTGGACAGTGAGCGCTGTGACGGCTTCCTGGACTGCTCCGACCACAGCGACGAGGACAACTGCACCCGTAGGTCCCCAAATCTTTCATCATTACCAAGAGTGTTTAAATGACATGCAGGTTGTTGGAATGGGATGATTTGATTATAGAAGCCTTCAAAAGAAACTCCCATATAAACCTCACAGTGTCTGGTCCATTGTAAATGCCTGTAAGGCTCGAGGGTAGGATTTAGTGTTTTAAAATCAGTACAATGCTGCCACCTGCTGGCTGAGCCATTCCAAACATTATAATACATAAAGTCTCTCTCTCTCTCTCTCTCTCTCTCTCTCTCTCTCTCTCTCTCTCTCTCTCTCTCTCACACACTCTCTCACTCTCACTCTCACTCTCAGTGGACAGCCTGGCGTATAAAGTCCAGAACCTCCAGTGGACACCGGACTTCTTGGGTGCCATCACCCTGACCTGGTCTCGCCCCAAAAACCTCCCTCTGGACTCCTGTTACTTCCTCATTTACTACAGGTAACCTGCAACCAGGCACCAGCTGAATGTTTCACTACAGCTGACTCACTACCACTGCAATATGCAGTTGTGATTATTATTTAAAAATTGTGACTAGCATTATGTTTTCCACCCTGCTGAGAATATCATTCTGTGTAAACACGTGCCCTCATGCCAGTGATGTTGTGTGTTTGTCTCTAGGCTTGTGGGCACCCAGCAGTGGACCATTATGGACACTCACAGCAACAAGACCAGCTACAAACTGACTGTGCTGAAACCGGACACCACTTACCACGTCAAGGTGCTCACTCAGTGTCTCAGCAAGCTGCATAAGACCAACGAGGTGATCACAGTCAGGACACCAGAGGGATGTGAGTATCACAAGATCATTGTATGGGAGGCTTGTTTTCTGTTAGTTGACTCAAAACCTACAGTGACTTCTCAGGTATGTGTGAGCTGTAAGCACTGAGTTCTGCTCATGACAGCACTGTGAAAACAACTTCACTTTGTTTCAAGCTAATTCCACCTTTTAGTTTTCTGGCACTTACTATGTTTTCTAACCCAGTGTTAGTTTGTAGTGATCACTATTTCACAATTCATTATTTGATGCTGCTGAAGTCATGCTTAGCCCTCTTTTCCAGTTTGCTGGTTTAGTGGGGGAACAAGCTACAAAAACTGACAGTCCTTTGTTGCACATCACAAACACCCACCTCACCCTGTTACACAGCTGCCACCATCATCTTCATCATCCAAAATGAAGTGTGAAACTGCCTTAAACTTATGCGAACCATGAACCTGATCATGTTATCATTTTTAGCTGATGACTCAGAAGATTTTACCATTTCTATTACTTTGCCCTGAAGAGGTTGTTTGTTCCTGTGCTTAATTTAAAAAGCCCACAGAAGAGCGATTACCAGTCAACAAACTCAAAATACGTATTATAAGGTGATTATAAGAAGAAAGGTCTAAGACAGGGTGATGGTACAGTGAAATTCCAGTATTTTTATACCAGGGCCCTCAGATTACATGTTTTAGTGTGTGCATGATTGAAACTTACCAAAAGTTTTGGAATCAGTCCAGTAGATCGCCTCAGCTGGCAGCCACAGTATAATCCTTTGGGGTGCCTCCGACCTTCAAGTCACCAAAAGTGCTTGTTTCTGTCACTAATAATAATAATAATAATAATACATTTTATTTGTTGGCGCCTTTCAAACACCCATGGTCACCTTACATGTAAGAAACAGAAAACAAAAAAAACAAAACAGATATAAATACAATAGCACATAATATAATAACATACAAAGAAAATACAATGTGGCTAGATAAATAGATAAGGTGGATAAAACGGTTTTAATACTGTAATACTTATAAAACTGACAAGTCTTTATTTCAAGAGAGGTCTCTCTCTGAAATCTTTTGAGACGTAAGCTGTTGCAGGAAGATGAAGGTAGAAATGTGAGTCAAGAGTTGGAGAGAGGAGTTGACCGTGAGAATCTGCCACCAAGAAACAGATCTTATTGTTCAACAAAACAAAAACACGGTTGCACAATGAATTGTCAGGTGTAGCTACACACACACACAGAATTTTTATATGCACATTTTAATTAAAATAGAATAAAATACAATATAATTAAAAAGAATGAAACCATAAACGAACACCCAATATATACAGTTACTTATGTGCATGGGCACCTAACCACGATACACCCAGAAAGTATGTACAGTATGTGTAATATAAGTGTGAAGCTCCAGGTGATTTTGTCACGCAACGTGTTCACAGCCCTGGGATTTATGTATAACAAATCAGTCTCTGTCCTGTTGGACCTCTGTTGTGAATACCAAGTTCACCCTTTTACCTGGAAGCTCTCATTTATGAAATAGAATTTTTATGAAATTTAGCCAGAAAAAGAGAGAAAGAAACACACCGCTGGAAGCTTTAATGTATGATATCTCCATGGATGTGACATGGTGGCAAATTACACAAGAGGGGTAGTGATACTGTAACTCATCACCATGCAGAACCACTATTCACTGTACTTCAGTCGTTGGTAGTGTTATGCCCCGGCCTAGGGTTTACCAGAACATAACATATGGCTTCCCTCTCTTTCTCCCACTCCCAAGAATAACACACAAAACTAAGGATGCAGTCCAAAATAAGGGAATTTATTTTTCCCAAACGAAAAATACAACTTCAGGGTGAGCCTCACCTAAAACAACAAACAAAACGATCTGGGTTTTCAAAACTTACTTTCCTAACCAAAAACAAAAGCCAACAAAAAGACAGGTTGTCTTACCTAACTCCCTAACCATAAACAGGAGAAAAAGGTGCACAAAGAAAAAAGCTACTCACCCCTACTACAAAACTGGACTGAATAATATTAACAAAACTATTTACAATATATACAAAAGAGATATTAAATCCCTTTGCAACCACGAACATCGAATGTTTCTTATTTCAATGGGAGTCACAATGATTCGGCCAAGGTGCTTTAGAGAGAGAGAGAGCGAGGCGACGAGGTCTGCTCCAGGCTCCACTTTTAAATGTCCCAGTGTTGAGATCTGACCAATCAGCAGCCTTCCAGCTTCCCCAATCCGCAGCCTCCACCTGTAAGGATGTTCTGGACACAAACAGAAAACAGCACCTCCTCTTGGCAGGAGGGAGACAACATCACAGACAAACAGAACAGAACAGAACATACAAATTATGACCCCTGGGGTCATAACAGTAGTATTGAAAATAAGAAAGCAAAGAGTGAGGTGATAGAGTATAGAAGTTTAGAGAAGTGTTAATCCAAGCTGAAACTGAAGGACAGATGAAGTGTCGACATTTCAAAAGCATTTCCAAATGTGTACACTATTGTCACTGACCGACGAAAGACAATTCAACTTATTTCTCATTTGATAGACGTGAGGTTTTTTTTCATCCCATCTATTCATTTTGGATGATGAAGGTGTGTCTATCTGTGTGTTCTGCAGTGCCCGACCCGCCCAGGAACCTGCAGCTGTCATGTGATAACGGTCAGGACGGGACGGTGGAGGTGTCCTGGAGCCCTCCTGACAAAGGACACGGCCTCATCAGAGAGTACATTGTGAGTTCTTTTCATCTGCAGTCAGCTGAATCACAGTAAGGACACTCGCAGCAGTGAGACAGACATCACTGTCTGCATGTTCATCCTGCCTCAGCAGGTAGTTCATTATTCCACACATCACAGTTAATTTGACACACACAGTGAGCTGCCACACTTACACAGTGATACAAGCTCATGGGTTATAAACTCCCTGTCACACTCTTCTGTCTCTGCCTTAACACAACTATTGTGTGTCTCATTGTGTGTTTGTGTGTGTGTGTGTGTGTGTGTGTGGTTCAGGTTGAGTACAGTGAAGGAGGTCCTGATTGGACGTCACAGAAATGCACCACAACCAAAACTGAGGTGAAGGAGCTGCAGCCTGACACTATGTACAGGTTCAGGGTAAGACGTGCACACACTCACGCACACACACACGCACACACAGTGTTTCTTCAATAACATTATGATGTTCTCATGTACAGTACAGTATGTTGAATTGTTGCTGTGATGCTGTTCGTCAGGTGGCAGCAGTGACCAGTCGAGGTGTGGGCAACTGGACCGAGGTTAAATCCATCACCCCCAAGAAAGGTGAGTCACACACACACTCCGGTTTGAAAACCTTTCCAACGCTGCCACCTGCTGGTGATGCTTGTAACTTCACTTGTGATGTGAGTGCTGTAAATGGGACTGTTGTCTACTCCTGCCTCTCCTTCAGGAAGTGCAGATGTTTCTGTTTTTTACATTTAACCAAACAACTTTCAAAACTACTTGCTGCTTCCTTGTGTCTGCCGCCGACTATATTTTGACTAATTTCCAAGCAATATTAAAGTGTTCAGGTGTTTAAAGCACTTTAAGACCATAATCAATTAACTATCCTTTAAATTAAAATGTCTAGAGGAAATAAAGTTGCATTCATTTAAACGTCTGCCCCTGAAGAGACAAATTACACTGAAAGTATTTCATTTTAACACCAATAGAACAGTTAAATTCCACTCTAACCCTCTCGGTCTCTGCTGCAGCGCTGCCTCCTCCCTCTGTGATCGCTGACAGCATCACCACAGACTCCATGAGCCTTTCATTCAGCTTCAACTCCCAATACGAAGTAAGAGCTTCACCTCTTCAGCATGTTGTCTGTAAGCATCGTGTCCTGTCTGAGTGTGCATAAACGTGACAGACGGGTCTCTTGTGGTTCTTTTAGGTGAAACAGTATGTAGTGATTCTGTCCTGGCAGTTTGACAAACACATCAAGGAGAATAAGAACTACACGGTCAGAGAGAGGATCCTCAAAGGTACTGTTTGTTTGTGGACTCTTTGTTGAAGTGAATTACGTGTTTTAAACATGTTATATGTACATACGCATATTTACATGTATAAATGAATGATGGGTGTTTGCAGCCACAAACCTGACAGCAGGGACGATATATGAGGTGGCTGTGTGGGCTCACACCAGTATAGGAGACAGTCCCACCGCCCTGTCCCATCATCAGACCATCGGCACCCAGCCGGAGGGGCCTGGCCTCAAAGCTCGGGCCCTCAACCAGACAGCTGTGGACTGCAGCTGGACCATCAGTGGACCCCCTGCTCAGGTACAACAACATTTTGTTGAATTTACATTTCTGGGTGAACTGTTCCTTTTAATCGTCTGAAAAAGAAACATCTGTCTTACAACCCCAGGACAACCTGTGCAAGTAGTTGCTGCTTGATTTAATCTGTGTGTGTGTCTCAGCAGAGCTCCTCTGTCTAAATCACAGGGTTGAGTTTGATAACATAATGCTTTGAATTTTTTCACCTGCAGGAAGCGTGCACATACAGTATAGCAATGCTAGTACATTAACACTGTGTGTGTGTGTGTGTGTGTGTGTAGATGTATGGTGTGTTTTATGCCACCTCCTTCCTGGACCTGTACCGCAGTCCTCGTCAGGTCAGCAGCACCTCGCTCAGCCTGACGGTCACAGTGGACAGTGATGAACAGTACCTCTTCCTGGTGAGTCCTCTCAGCATCACACCAGCTTCCTCCAGCTCCTAACCAACTGTTTCTCTCTTCATCAGCAGCCGATGCCATCAAGTGCATCTCTCCACCTGTCAAAGAAGGTCACAGCAGAAGTGTGAATTATTCGGTGTAGTATGTGATGAATGCAGGTGCAAACCTGTGTCACACCTGTGTGAGAGCTGCTGTTGGAGATGAAGCAAACAGTTGATTAAAGCTACAAGATTAAAGCTTTCATTTAAATTAAACCGCTTTTTGTAAGTACTGGTACACTGTTATCAAAGTCACAAAATCACAGTATCACGTCAGATAACTCTAAAATGATCAAACTAAGGAGTGAATTGAAAACATTCATTAAAAACATGAGGGGTGCTGCTGATGATTATTGACATCATCAATTAATATCTATCACTGTTTCCTGATTAATCAGTTCCGTTCAATTCAATAACTGGTATGTGTATGTGACGAGCAAAGTTTATTATTGCCCTCAACTGGATAAAAACACCGCTTGGCGTCGTGGTGAACACATTTGGATCATTTTTAGGGAGTTGGGTAAAGAATATAAACACCCTGCATTTATGTCCAGTGTGTTACTAATGAAAAGAAAGTGTGAAAATGATGTCATTTCCCAACAACAGTCTACAACCATAGGCACCCTCCCAGGGTTAAAGATGGATCCTGAAATGCTTAAATCTGTCAATTTTGCAATGGCCAGGTCAAAGCTAAGCTATTATAGCTTATATTACTGTTGATGTTAGATTTAGGCTACATGATGAGGTATAGTGAGTGATGTTGCTCTGAACGTAACCTGTGCAGTGACATCTAGCGGTGTGAGCGGTACCAGCCCACTGCTGCAGCCACAGAGAAGTACTGTTACTGTTACTAAATATTATCAAGGAAAGCAAAAAATCTTGCATATCAACATATTGTAATGTTGGTCCTGAGCCATCATGACTCTTCATGTGTGTGGTGTGCCTTCAGGTGCGGGCTGTCTCTCCCTTCCTGGGTCCTCCCTCCGACTACGCAGTGGTGAAAATGATTCCCAACGAGAGGCTGCCACCCAGGAACCTCCATCGAGTGCGAGCAGACATGACACAGGCCACGCTGAAGTGGCAGCCGCCCTACGATGCCCCAAACACACCTCTGGTACAACACCACATCATGTTACTGTGATGATCCATGATGAGAAGCATCAGGCGGGTGTGTCAGGACACCTGTTAGAGCTGGAGAACAAACAAACAACCAACAGAATGACTGGCTTGTTTCCTCCTCAGAATCACTTATGCAGATCCAGGCCTTTAATCCAGACAGGACATTTAATGGGCAACCACTCAGGCTTTAAATCCAACAGGATTAAACTGCTTTATATGTTTAATTAGAAGGATCTCCCCAGTAGCCGACCCGATTATTTGACTCTTTGCTTAGACTGTGTAACTTGTATTAATTACCTGCTCTGACCAACTTTATTATCTGCACCAAAAACCTCTTGTAATTATATGTCTTTTTGTCATGTTGTCTTTCTGTCCTATCTCTGGCTGTCTGTTTATCTGTAGACATATGTGATCCATGTGCGGGACGTGATCCGTAAAGTGGAGCGGGACTACAAGCTGATCAGCCAGAACAACACAGTTGAGTACCAGCTGAAAGGCCTGGAGCCCGGCGGACGGTACAGCGTCTCTGTGCGCCTGCGCAACATGAGCAAGGAGGCCAGCTTCACTCTCAGCACAGGTACACAGGAGAGAAGTTTACCGACCCAGTGACCATCACGTTAACGTTTATCACACGTCACAGCTCATTCTGAAATGATTAGTTTATTAACTCAACCCCCTTTGTTACTGTTGCTACAGCAGTCGACAATGACAGAACAACTCAAAATTCTTAGTCATTTCATGAGTTGAAAACTTCGTCTCCAGTTGACTTTCTGACGGTTAAAGCTGACTTAATTTAAAAGTTTTAAGAATGCACTTAATGGCGTCATACATGGTGTTGTGCTGAAAGACTGATGCGAAAGCTGCATGTCCCAGTCAGCGGCCTGGTGCCAGGTAATGCTCAGTGTAAATATGGTAAATGAGCAGCATTGTCCATGTACTGCAGTGTGGAGCTCATTAGCCCTGGTATGATAGCACAGTATTGTAAATAGAAGTGTAAGTAGAATATTGTTCATTCTAGCTGAGCTCAGTTTGGATGTGTTTATCTTTTATAAGAGAAAAGTTTGAGAAAGAGGACTATGGAGGACTTTTACCTGCAGCAATACCTCACAGGTATTTATCGCCTCCGGCATTGGCTCTGTTGGCTTGTAAATATCTTTCCATCCGTCTCTGCGAAGCAACACCTGACCATCGTTCAGACGGCGCTGAGTTTGAAAGAGAGACTGAAGTTAAAGATCTTGAAAAAGTAACCACTGTTTGGGTTTTCCATGTGGTCTGAGCCTGTCAGCTGCCTGATCAGTACTGCGCATGTACAACTCATCAAGGATCAGAACGAGGCGAGATGTCTCACTCCTCCCCCATGAATCTGAGTAACTCCCGTTATCAGAACGTTAAATTCAGAACGTTATTGATTAAGACTTTTGCACACAAGGGGAAAGAAAAGGGAAACTTGTCCACTGGCAGTGTGAATAGAGTTAATTGACGATTATTAGCGGGTTTGCTCACATAAAAAAAAAAAACTGTGTATACACACTAATTTCAGTGTAAAAGTGTGGTGCAGGTCCTTTTCTTTCAGTGGCAAGAAATTAAGCTGCCAGCAACTCTAGTAATACTGCTCACTATAACAGTACATGTCTTCACGAGGAAATCTTTGACTTAAAGAAACATTCTCCCCCTGCTGCAGTTCCTCTTCCAGCTCCTGAAGCCCTGAAGATTTTGACAGAGAAAGACCACGTCTTCCTCTTCTGGAAGAGTCTGGCTGTCAGAGAGAAGGGCTTCAATGAGAGCAGGGTGAGACTCCACTGACCATTATCCTGGTTTATTATGTGTTAGAGCTTCTCATTGTCTTCTACAACACTATTTACTACAATCTGACTTTGCATAGAGGCTGGATGTGACCATCTACTACTGTACTTATTTAGGTGTAAGATTCATGGTATATTTAATTGTATACTTCTAATGATTATCTCTTTAAAAATATCTAATCAGCCAGCACAGCAGTGGAAGCCCAGCGAACAGACTCTAATAGCAATAGTAATTCTCTTAAGAGCTCTGGTTCTGTGCTCTTTAATATCCTCCACCTCCTCCTGTGTTTACAGGGGTATGAAGTGCATGTGTATGACAGTGTGACCAACCAGACGTCCTACCTGGGAAACACCACAGAGACCTATTTCCGCATCAGCAGCCTGCTGGTGGGACACAACTACACTTTCTTTGTGCAGGCCCGCTGCCTGCTCAACGGTCAGCTGTGTGGGGAACCTGCACTGCTGCTCTATAACCAGCTCACAGCAGGTACAGAAACACACACTTAAGCACACAGGTTGGAAAAAAACTTGGACTTGCTTTTCCATTTCTACTGTACATGTTTCTTTTCCTCTGTCCAGGGGCCAGTGATGCGTCTCGTAGTGAGGGCCACTCAGGAGACATGGCGGCGGTGGTGGTCCCCGTCCTGTTCCTGCTGCTGCTCGGAGTGTGTGGCGGCTTGGTGGTGCTCTACCTCCGACACCGCCGACTGCAGAACAATTTTACTGCCTTCGCAAACTCCCATTACAATTCCCGCCTGGGCTCTGCCATCTTCTCCTCCGGGGACGAACTGGGTGAGAACTGCTGCTGTGTGAAACTAGAAGAAGACGAATGGTGAATGAGTGGACAGAGCCACCGTGACATCACCCTTAGGTTTCTAGCAAGCTATCTGTGCGCACACAGAGACACATTATTCATGGGAGTTATTTCTGGGATCATTTGTGTTTAAGTTAGTTGTGTGAGTTGACAGTGGGCTGATTCACCCCAAATAAACAAACTTTACTGTACATTATCCACAAGGTAGCGAGCAACAAGCAGCACTGTGTGTGTGTGTGTGTGTGTGTGTCTGTTATCCTCTTTTCCCATTCCCATCTCCTCTCTGGATTGCAGCAGCTCCATGTCACATGCTGTAGAGGTTGAGAAGTGAGAGTAAATCCACTCTTTCATCCTCAGGGTTTTTCTGTACTCTCCCTGACTCTTGGTGTTTATACCTCTGGAAGCTCTGGGCTCTGTTTACGGCAGTCCCCTCCAGAGCTCACCAGTTCCAGCAGCTGAACAGGGTCACTCGTTCATCCAAAACACCAGCATTGGCTGCTCTGTACTGGTAGTCCAATTAATTGCAAAGCAAGCCGTATTATTTGTCGATATTTGCATTAAACAGGTAATGCTGGAAATACTATTGCATTGCATCGAGATAATAGGATGGAGTATGCAGAACAAGCTCCTCACCTTTGGCAACATTATCCATTTTGCTTCTCACTATTACAACTACTCACTACAGACAATCATTTCTTATTCTCTAATTAATACTTTGAATTCCTGGAGTAAATGAAGCACAGGGGGCTCTATCTTACACTCGGTGCAGCACAAGTGTCACTGCTAGTTTCAGACCGACGCAGTCATCTTCACTCCCAGCGCCCGCGTTGTGTAAATAGGAAATGTACTTGCGCCCACCTGTGCACCTGTGCACCCCTGGGTGTGTTGGCCTTAAAGGGAGGTGTGGTCAGACACACTGATGGCGAACAGGATCTCAGGATTTATCAGGACAGCTGCTTCATGTCACACTATTGTACTGCATGAATCTGGACCATGTGTGACCTTTGTGTGTAGAAGAACACAGAACATAAATGAACATGAAGTACTAACTGATCCCGCCGGCGAGTCAGGAGCTTTAAGTAGTCAATGAAGTTTATCAGCTGTTCCTTGTGTGCAAATTTGCATGTTAATGTAGAGATACACTGTTTCTGCTGCTGGAGGATCTCTGCAGGTGATGTCATTAATATTTTCCTCATTAAGGACGTATTTCTCCCCTCTCATCCCACCTGTTATTGATCAGGATGATACTTTTTATGACCCGTCCCGTCTGATCCACGGACTGAGATCTGTGCACATACAGATGGACGCAGCAGCGCTCCTCTTCCTCCTCCTCCTCCTCCTCCTCAGTTAAATATCAGTGTATTTTCTCAGATGAAGTCAAACAGAGTTGTCGATGATTGTGAGACAGCAGAGGCAGACGGTCCAGCAGCACATCCCTGTCCCTCAGTGAAGACGAGTGCCGCTGTTTAAATACTCCAGGTCCTGGTGCACCTGGCTCTTAAAGGGAATGGGAGATGACAACCTGATCAGTTTAATTGATGTTACGCCCAGAACACAACCATGACTAATGAGGCGCCCAGATTATTCGCCATTTAACTAGCAAAATGGACTTGGACACGCCCTAAACTGAACTTTAGTCTGGGGACTATAGATCATTTAAATAGGGCCTTGAATGTTTTTGACAACTCAGATAATCCACAGATACAGAAGTTATTTAGCCTTCTTACAGTTCTGCCACCATCACAATAATGCTTCACCTCTGTGCAGCTTTGTTTCTGGGGTTTGTTTCAATTGATTTTTTCTTTGAGACCCTGGAACAAGCTGCAAATATAACACACATGATCATCCTATAACGTTGATGTTAAACAGCTTAGCAAACAACTTATTATGCATCCAGTAGATGAAGGGAAACATTAGCTCTCAGTTTGAGTTTTGTTTGTGTCAGCCTGATGATGCAGAGTCTCAATTCACTGTCTTTTAGCTCTGTTTTGGTCTCCTCACTGGAAAAAGTCAAAAATTAAGTTAAAGAAAAAACAATACGAGGTGTTTATGCTTGTGATAGTAAAATAATGCCAATGGAAGTGAAATTGGCCGAGGAATTGTCCCACATATCTTACTGAAATTCTACCTTTTCGGTGATTGTGTCTCAAGAGTAATGACATATTTTGACTAGAAATCAGACAAATGTACTTTGAGTTTGTAACTCTGTTAGCTGCTTCACTAAGTTCACAAGCTAGTTGCCAACTTTGTTTATTGGAGATTTGTTTGCTTGAAACTGGCCTCCTGCAGCTGGAAACAAGGCTGATGAAAACAGAGTTTGGAAAGGGAAATAGGAAGTGTAGGGTTGTGTGACAATTTGTCACTATGAGTGTCTCCGCTAACAATGTACTTAGTCATCAGTTCAAGTATTGCTGAGCTTCAGCAGCAGGTTGAACTCTTACAGCAGACATTTCCTGAAACTTGTCTCTTCTCTTCCCTCTTTCTTCCTCTCAAGGTGACGATGATGAAGATGCTCCCATGATCAGTGGCTTCTCAGACGACGTTCCCATGGTCATCGCGTAGCAAGACGTCCCTCCCATCACCTATTTCTCTCTTCCCTTCTCCCCTTCTCCTCTTCCGCCCCCACTCCCCTTTTACTCCCCATCAGTGGCGCGGTACGATGGAGTGACGAGGAAGCAGGCGGGAATATGGCCGCCGTCCCAAAGCTGTCGATGGGAAACCACCTGATGAGCAGGAAACATGAAGAAAAATGGAAAAGAGAGAAAGAGATATTTTTCAAATATACAATGCACTTTTTTTGGATGCGCAATAACTTATTTTTTATAATATTAAATATATATATGGGGTCATAAAAGGACTGTGAGGAAGAGGTGGACACTGAAGCAAACTGTGAAGGATTTGAGTTTGTCGTGCGCGCCAGGGAAAGAGAGACCCTATTTGTAATGCAAACTCACTATCCATAGGAGTGGTTCATTGCTTAAAGCCAAAATAAGCATCCAGAGACTGGAATATAGAATGCAACAACACAAACATTGAGAAAAATACACATATATAGACAAATGCTGTATACAATATGTACAAATAGAAAATATTGGCGCAGTAATAGTTACATATTTTGATGATAGTACAGTGAGTACTATAGCAGTTTATGTAACAGTGGTGCCTAGTGAGAGGCAGTTGGAAGAGTTAACTGTGGATCATGTTTCATCATTTACAGAATCTCAATTGTTTGTCTATTTGAATGATCACCAGTTTAGAGACTGTTGATTACTGTCAACACATTGACAACGTCTTTGACACTCAGCGCAACCAAACAGCTCAGTGATTGGATTTACCAGTGGCACCATGTCGTGTCCTCATAGATACACATTAATTTTTCCATCACCAGCACACTGTTGTATGTCCGTATGTAGAGGCAACACACGCACCATGATAGGAGAGTATTCCTGGATCCCCTCACAGCATCGTTGAGATCATGAGAAATATTTGTAAATATTGGCTTTTAATATGTCCTCTCCTTGTAATGCTGCACCATGTCATTCTGTAAAATGTGTAATTTTTTTTTTTTTATCGTTCAGGACCACAAATTATCATCCCCAGCATTTTGCCATAGCTGTAGTCGTAGAGGAAGTGGGTTCTCAGGGAACTGTGTCGGAGCGGACACCAGCGCAGCACCACCATCACCATGGCTTAGGCAGCACTGTCCATCTACTGTGGGTGGAATGACTGGCAGATGCAGATTCAGATTATTGTCAGTGGTTGTGATGAAGAGTCAGGCTCAGATTCACCATCCGGTTAAAAGAATTTAAAGGGTTAATTCAAACAAAATCGTAAAAAAAAAACACATGTTTTAACCGACCGTTGTAGTATCTAGTGATGCAGATAGTTTTGATTGCATTTCTTTGGTTTTTAGATATCTGTCTGTGAGATTTCAATGGCAACATGTCTTTCCAGAAACAGCTTGTTTGCTAATAGAGACCGGACGACTTTCTGATGAAAGCTCGTTCCTCTGAAACCTGCTGACTGCTGTGGTTTCTGTGTTTTATTCTGAGTGAGCACCAAAGAGTTGCACAATTCATGTGGATATCCTTGTGAAATAGGTGCTACTGGACGCCTGCTGACATACTGAACGCTTGCGGGGCTAGTTAGCAGGTTGTTTTTGGTCTAACCACAACGGACAACCAAGCTAGCTTGTAATCCAGCTCAGAAGAATAAATGGATAAATAAACACATTTTAAAACATATGCCAGCTAGCTGCTAGCCTGATAGTTAGTCTGCTCACCAACCAGACAGAAAGTTAATGCAGTTTATTTAAAAGTGCAATATGTAAGAATTGGCCACCTGTCAAATACTCAAAAGAAATAGGGGCCATAATATAACCAGAGAAAACCATAACTGCTGCCAAGTGTAGGCTAGCTGCTGTTAGCTGGGTTGACGCTGTTAGCTGAGCAGCTAGCCGTCCGGACTGGGAGCTCAGAGCACAGGAGCTATTGGACGAGACGGGACAGGACGAGCTGGTTCTCACATGATGAACCTTTAGGACATATTCATTAGCAAACCATACTGCATCTCATTATGGAGCAGGTTATACACATCAAACTGGATCTTGTGATAAAGCTAACATGGTAGCCTCCACTGTTTTGGGCTCTCCAGCTCTTTGGGCTCTCTTTTTTTTAAATAAACTTTATTGACAAATTGTTTTTAATGACAGTGCTTGTCATTGTAATTATCTTTTTGGCATGTCAGTAAAATGCAGTTACAGTCGGGAAACAAAAATTAAAACGGTGACATGAAAACGATCATGGGACTACTTCTTCACCATCACAGACGACGTCCCTCGCTCTGATGTTTCCCTTGAAGTAATGGTGGCAGGCGACCAAATGAAACCCATCGTTACCTTGAATAAAATTATAGATTTCTCTGGTTTGAACATTTGCAGGGACATTATAGTACGCAGCTCAACAAAATATACAACAGTCATTTTAGACATATTTTTAAATTGAATTAATTTTGGTCTGTTGCAAACGTCCCCTCACAGGGACACTGTTTCTGGAAAGTCTTAAAATGTCATTTTGAATATTTAGTAATGTTGATAAACTGCATGGCTAGACAACTACAAGGGGTATGTGAGGAAACATGTACTTTTTGTGATGTGGATGGTTTCTTTAAGGTACGCTGACACCACGCTTTAGTACCGGTCCATAGGACAGAGATAATGAGGATATTGTCTCTCTGTATATACAGAATCTAAGTGTTGCACGTCTGTAATTGTATCAACACAAACACCATCTTGGGGAATCATCGTCTTTGTTCTGCTCCTGCCCCCCCGGCCCCTCACCTGACTCTGTACTGTAGTCCATTAACTGATATTTGTGTTTTGCCTCTCGGCTTGAGCCATTTGAACTGATGGTGTTCTGCTTTCTATCGACCTTGTTCTTGTTTTGTTTGTAAAGATGTCTTCATGAATGTATTTTATATCTGTACTTTTTAAGGTACTGTCCCAGCTCATTATGCTACCATCACCACCTGTGAAGTTAATGCACCTCTCTGGTTTTGCCCTCGCTCCAGTGAATAGTAACCCATCCAACAGACAACAGACTTCTTTGTTGTCACTCTGTAGACTGGCTTCTGCAGACAAATTGTAGCTGTTACAACCCGAACCCAATTTACTAACCCAGAGCAACCAGCCATTTTTGTCAGGTAGAGCCCAGATGCTTCCTAAATCAGATTTCTTTCATCATCTCTTTCTTCCCTGGATCTTTTAATGGTGTCTGTACTGACATTTAAGGTTTCCTCAAGGCTTGAGCTTAACTTCACGCAGCTCCTCACCCTGTTCATGACCTACTTTGTTCTGTTTTCTTGGCCTTAAAAACAGATTTTCTGGCATTAATGCTGTGTTTTTTGCTCTGTGGATTTTCTGATTTTCTGTTCTGCCACATAATGCCTTATTAGAACACATTGGGTTATAATGTAATGTACTGTTTGTATGATAGAACACAAGTGCACACGCATGCGTACACATGCATACACACAGTCACACAGACACACACTCGGCCCGTACACAAGGCTAAGGAGGCTGAAGTGGAGATAACTGTTAGGGCATTTGGTTAATTTTGTCAGATCACTGCTCTTTTCTGCGTCGGCTGCTGTAAGCCAGCCACTTACTCTCTTTTTAGTCAGGTTTTACATGTACAAAGTATAATTATTGGTTATTATGTGACCGTTTGCTCCCCACTTGTCTTAATGTCAACTCTTGTCAAATAGTTTGCTTCAAAATGTCATTGGGCACAGAGTTTTATCATGTTGGACTTGGCCATGTTTGAAGATGTTAATGTTTTGCTTGCTTATCTCGGAGGTTAAAGAACGATGAGATGTTCGGAGAAACAGTGTGAGGTGTTTTAAAAACCACTTATACTGAAATAAACTTGCTGAAAATCAAAGTCTGTCGTCCTTTCTTTTCTTCTGTGAAGGACAGTGCATTATGTCGGTAACAGGTGAGGAAATTGAAGCAGCTCTGTAGAGAGAAGATGTGATGTCGTGTATGAAGATTAGAAATAACTACAACTGGAATGATACATTATAAAACACAAAGTTGTCAATACTGTTATTTTGTCTTTAAATAATTAAAATAATAATTGAATACTAAAATGTAGTTATACATTTAGATTAAAAATCAAAGTGAGTTTTTCTAAGAATGTCTCATTCCATCTCAGTTTGTTTCCTGCTTTAACATTTGACTTACCATTTTGTGTTTGATTTCATTTAAAGGTCCCATGAGGATTGAGTCTTTGATACTTTCACAGTATTTATATTGCACCTCGAACTGCTTTATAATCAATGAAAACAGAAAATCTCTACAATATGGAACCTTTAAAGATAACTCTCTTGAATAGTTGAATGTGTTGGCAGGAGTCTGGCCAATCAGCTCCTACTACTGAGAGAAAACTAGAATCAACCAAAATAGAGCAGTTTGATTGAAAATATGTTGGTTCAATGACGACACTGCTAATAACCGTAAATATCATTACATACTCCACCATCTCTTTTGAGACTAACGTGACTCCACTTTGATGACATCGGGCCTTCAAGACTGTCATTTTTTAATCACATCCTTTGGTGCAGAAAAGATTCCATGGTAATGATTGAAGCTTTTTATGGAGGAATAATGCCAGAAATGATCTGGTACCAGCTCAAAGGTGAGGATGTGCTGCTGGTCTTTGCTCTTTATCGTTGTTATTTGACTGGATTTTGCTTTTAGACTGTTGCCTTGACCTCCCTTTGGGCAGCCCTAACATTATGTAAAAATCTATTTGCAAATAAAATGTAGCCTGGACCTGGAATTGACTTCTCACACTCCTGATAAGAAATGTTACCGTGACTCATTAAGTTTGACCCACTTATTTGACTTCTTCCTCCGACTAACTTACTGTTTCGAGATCTTGTGGCTTTCTCTGGTCGACAGAGTTACTTAGTTGTCATGGAAATGGGTTAGTCTGGAGATTGTATAAATCCATATGATAATAATAATGATACATTTTATTTATAAGCGTCTGAATTCTGGACATGCTGTAATCTTTTTAACCCCGTGGTGTTAAACTTCTCCTCTCCTTCTTCCTGTCTCTGTTTATTTCCTATGTTCCACATTACTGTCACAGTGAGTGCAGGCTATCTAGACCAGTGGTTGTCACACTGTGTGCCGCACACTGGTGTGCTCTGGGATATGTAAAAGTACTAATAGCACAGCGTAAAGCCTGCAGAAATATTAGCATCAAAATAATGTAAGTAAGTATTCATTTTGCAGCCTGACTGAATTCAGAAATAATATATAACTGAGTTATTAGTAGTGAAGCAAGCAGTCAAGGCTGTAGCCTCGTACGTAGCCTTAATGACACCTATGTCAGGTAATATACACTGGGTTTATCAGAGTTCTTTCTCTGAAGACTGCTGCTGCTGCTGCTGCTGCCGCAAACAAGGCTGATGATGAGAGCTCCTTTGTGCTGAGGGAAGTAGAATCAGGTGATCATTCCCTGTGTGTTCACCTCTGTCACGTTACACATAGTGGTTTGTTCGATCATTGCAGCTTTAATTCAGTGTTTTATTGCTGGAAACACCCCTGTTAGATTACTGAACAACACAAGTGACTCAGTGATGGCTTGGTTTGATTCTGGCTCTAAAACTTAAGTTTCCAGTCCATTCTATGTCTAAGAACAAAGAGTTGTCTGTGTTCATGCCTGTCATTGGAAAGACTCATACAGTAATACATGTCTTTGAAAAATGTTCACATCTCACAGACCTATCGCTCGGGACAGATGGACTTCTGAGTCATCACACAGAGTTCAGAGGGGTGGTCTGAACTGTTGACCAAGAAGACCTGGGGCCTTTACAGACCTTGAAGCTAGTTTCTTGTTATATTAGCCTTTCTTATTTTAACTTAGCACATCTACAGTATGAAGAGGATGATCTTAGGAGACAAGGCCACTTTCTCTGCAGAGATTGCTGCAGATACTAATAAGGGTTACCGTCTGTTTCCACAAGAGGACGAAGATGATAGTTTGTACGTCCAAGGTCTTCAGACACATTTACTGCCTGTTACTCCAATGGAGGGCTAACACAGTCTTCTTTATTATTGCACTCATAAAGTTAGAGGATTTTAAGAGACAAGAAAGAAAGAATGAAAGAAGAAAAGACAATGGTTGGCTACATATCAACAAAGCAGAGGTCAGTTTATCTGACTTTTTGTCCCAGCTATCAATCTCCAAAATCACTGGACCTACACGCCCATAACAAGCCCATAACACAATCTCTCAGAGGTGCGGACTTTGGTGATTTCAAACTGAACTTGACAAAAGAAAAGACCTGCAACTGAAATCACTTGGACTTCAGCCTTTGGACCTGGAATAACTTGAGATACTCTACGCCCAAAGATTCAAAATGTATGCAGCTGATCAACTCTTGATTTGCCTGACGGTAGTGCAAGCAGAAGGGCATTTTGTAGTGCATACCAGTAGACCAACAAATAATAATAATAATGAGGTCCTCTTTGGGACCTGAAACACATTTTAGGACCTGGACTTGTGTCACAGAGGGTATTAAACATCTATCTTCATCTAAAATACTACATTCTAAGTTGAAGTTACATGAAAACTTGTTGTAAAAGTACGAAAGTATCAGCAGCAAAATATACTTAAAGTGTCAAAATGAAAAGAAGTTATTAGGCAGAATGATCTGAGGTTTGTATTATACATTAAATATACTATATCATTATCCCAAATGTTTCCAACAAAGTTCAAACTAGAGAAATCCACCAGTTTACTAAAGATAATGGTGCGTTTCATTCATCTTTCTTTAGTTGCTATAACTTCCAGGGAAACGGCAGAAGTTGGTGGTTGTTCAACAATAAGGACAACAACTACCATGATCCCATGCTGCTTCATGACGTCATCATCTCCTTCTTTTGTTACTGTTTGACTGAGAGACAGCTGGCGGTAGAAATGATATGCTGTGTGTTTAATACAAACCTTTCATATTTAGGCTGAGGGCTGATGTCTAAAAAGTTATGAATGTCATGTTCGATAAAAATGATGAAGGATATTATCAAACTTTCATTTTAAATATCAAAGAGAGCATTTTAAAGAATATTATTGTCATGTACCGCTGGGGGAATATCAGGTGGACAGTGCAAAGACTGGAGGTGGAGCTCAGGGCCCGTAGATAATAAGTTCTGTCCTGGTCAGGAAGTGAATGTTGATGAGCAGCCACACAGAGCGCAGTGTTGGATAAAAGGAATGAACCCAGAAATAGTTCACTCCTCTGTAGGTCAGTTTGGTCCACTTGGAGTCCTGGGTGAGCTTTGTGTTACTGCTGGTCAGTTGAAGCTGAAAACTGGCTGCGTTCGGCTTCTCGGACCCCTGAGATGGGCCTCAGGTTGCCGAGGAACAAGGATCCACTTTGGACAACAGCGTTCACAGAGCTCAACCAGACCGAACACTGCTGTGTCTGTGTCAGAGTCAGCCACCAGGGGGCAGGAGTGACTCTGCAGCAGCAGCGTCATATCAGGTGACGTTTCATTAAAGATGCATTTCAGGCACTCTTTTGGATCTGTGTCATTTTACTACTGTCTGCAGCCCAGTGTTTATGGTTCCTACAAATGAATAAGAATTAATATCTTATTTTCTATAAATGACCCAAGCTTACATAGTAAAACATGTAATAGACTTTATTGTAACTGTGAATCAAGACATCTGTAGGCAACAATCAGACATGAGGTGTTTGCACTTAACTGACCTGCAGAGGGTTGTGTTACGTCACCAGCTGTTTGATGCAGAAGAGCTGAGAGCCTTGGTATTAAAGAGGAGCTCAGTGTGATGTGATCAGATCAAATCAGCCTGGAGTCACATCGCTTGAAACACGTGCAACCTCATGGATACAGTGCATATATGCATGTCTACTGTTTTTTTTTTGCTTACATATGTGTCCATGACAATATAAACACATGTGCTTGACCTATCTAGTTTTTGGCCATGCTAGCAGCAGAACTCCAGGGATGCTAGTGTCAAGCTGTCTGTCTGTTGGTTGGTTGGTCGACCACTTTGGTCCAGAATGTTTAGTTCAGTAACGATATTGAAAGGCTGATTCCTGTTGACCTCTCCTCTTGTGCCATCATCAGGCCAAAATTAGAATGTGTCCAGTACTTTGGTTTATGACCAAATACCTGCAAAATGAATGACAATCCCTCAGCCTCAGATGTACTTTGAGCTTAATGCTAACGAGCAAAAGTTAGAATGTGAACACTTGTTAAAACAAGTGTAACATCCTCTGGATGATGAGGTATATGATCTGCTGATTGCTACTGCTTCCTATTTTTCCGGTGCGCTCATGATGATGACAAGGGGAAAAAAGAAATGCAAATATTCTCACTAATGTATTTTGTATGTGCTATCATCCAGTAGATGTTCCTTGTAATAGGGGCATTTTAGTTGTAAGCGTAACAAGACTCAAAGGCCGTCACACCAAAAATGATAGCTACTGTATAACAATAACTACAAATATATCATTTAAAAAATCATTTCAACACAAGTGGATGTAGGAGTTCACACCACAACTACAACGACGACTACAGAGGCAAACAATAGCAATTGGATCACTTTTAGAGCAATTTGATGAACAACAGAAGCACTCACAGCCAATGAAAATACATCATTTATTTATAGGGCACAAACACATATATAACGCAAAATTTCACTATGAATTACGCATTAAAAAACAACCCTAAACCTGAAACTGAAATTCTTCATTTCCGTTTTTCACTACGAGTTACGTAGTGTGTGAACATTTACTACTGTGATCCGTAAAGTTGCATTGTGTTAGATTTGTTCAGAATGCAGAGCAAACACACACACACACACACACACACACACACACACACACACACACACACACACACACCCAGACAGACAGACACACAGTAAATAACTTGGACCCATCAGGGAGCTGGTTGCTTCCTCATGTAGCCACTAGTCAAAGGTCAGAGAAGGTCAGACTGCAGTGCAAACACACACACACACACACTCACACACACACACACACACACACACACACACACACACACACACACACACACACACACACACACACACACACACCACAACAACAACAAACCACTCGTCTCACTATCCGAAGGTCAAGAGGTGGTCAAGAGGTTCCTGACTGTTTCTGATTGGCCAGGGTCAAAGGTCAACAGACTAGAGGCGGACAGTGTGAGGTCAAGAACAGGTGGAAGCCTGTGAGAGAGAAACAAGAACAACAGAGACGAGTCGGAGCAGAGGAGAACAAAGCAGAGAGTACTCATCCTGACAAAGGCTGACAGTCCTCAGAGCATTGCTTTACCATCATGCTCCAATGAAGGACAATTACCATCAGAGTAAAGGAGGATTACGCTGGTTTGAACAGAGGCTCAGCCTGAACATGTGCTTTTCTACGCTCACTGATATGGAGACCCTATGGAGTGGTAGACCTGGATGATTTCCCTCTCATTATAAACAGTGTCAGATTAAACAGTGATGGGTAAATTTACCACCACATCCCTCACATCTGACAATTGTATCAGTTTCCATCATGCCCAAATTTTCTAACATTTTAATGTTGATTTTTTATGGATTTGTGGCTACAAAAAAACATGTGTGACGCTGGTAATTGGTATTCTTTCTACCAGTCAAAACAGTTCACCCAAAAATGAAAAGTTTCTACATTATCTTTGCAATCTCATGCTGATGGAAAGTCAGGTGAAGTTTCGTAGTCTGCAGAACATTTCTGGAGCTTTACAGTAAAACAGTGTTGCAGCATTCTCCTAAACAACCGAAGTAGCTGGAGACTTGTTTTAAAATGTAAAAAAAGAACCCAAAAACAAAACAAAATATAAAACGCCTCCCTACTGTTCGCCCAGCATTATTCAAGTCTCTGGATGCCCTGAGAGCCAGCATTTTTTTTTTTTTAGAAAAGACATTATTTACACCCTTGACGCACAGTCCAGCTTGTACCCACTGCAAACATGGTGCAGGCTAACACTTTTAGCTTAGCAGCTACAGTGAAGATTTCAGCGTAAAAAGGGTGCAAATAATGACTTTTCAAATTGATTTGGGATCTCAGGGCTTTTGGAGACTTGGATTATGCCAAATGAACTGTAGGGAGCCATTTTAAAAATGTTTTTCAGTTTACTTAATGTTTTAAAACAAGTCCCCAGCTACTTTGATTGTTTAGCAGAATGCTGCGACACTGTTTTGCTGTAAAGCTCAAGAAATGTTTTGTGGACTATGAGACTTCATCTGACTTTCCATCAGCATGGAGGAGATATCTTCTCCTTTAACAATAACTTCTGTCTGCACTGTGAAAACAGTCAGAAGTCCACAACATGAATAAACAGATGACACTCAACTTCACTAAATGACACTTAATGAGTCAAAACCATGGCAACAACATGCATATTTTGCCCCTGTGTCCTCTGGAAAATGTTTTGTCTGTGCTACTTGTAACACATTTTTTGTATTTGGTTGTGTTTTTTTCTGTATTTGCACTGTATGTGTTGAATTATGATGTTTTCTTAGTTTGCTTGTCTCTTTCTATTTGCATATGTTTTATTAAGCTGGAGTGCAGTGAGCTCTCAGGGCCACCGTAATAAATCCATTTGTAGCAACTAAAGCATATTTAACATTATGGTTATGGTTAGACACTCACAGCCCTTAGTTACATTTGGAATGAAGGGATGTCACTGTTTCACTTTGTGAACAGATGTCAACATAGGTAGTGGTGGTGTTATCAACCTTGAATGTTCCTTTAAATAGCATTTTTAGGATTTACATTACAAAATGTACTTTCCCAACAATGCCAACACTTTTGTCTGTACTATAAGATCAGGCACAACTTACAGGCCTGTACTTTGAACAGGAGCAGGGTGGACATCTATAGGTGCAGACTAAGGGCGCACCAACACTTGGTCCAGTTGCTCCAAGGTTGTGGTGATGTGGGTGTATGTCAGTGTGTCTGTTCACTAGATCTTAACCTTAATTTAACAAGGCAACTTGCACTGAGATTAGAATCTCTGTAGAGTGAGAGACCTGGACAGATGCATTACACCATACGTGAAGTGTATGATACTCCATCACTGAGTTGCAAAGCACACGCAGCAAATGTAGTCTGTAGCTGAACTAAATCTACAGCCATGCTAACATCTCTATGAGGCTGTACTTAGACAGAGCATTGCTTTTTTTGGTAAATAGAGCAAATTGTAGGAAACAAAATTGCTGTCATTAACATAATATGCACAGCATCTACACAAATCTTTAGTCTGGTGGTATGCACCTTTACACAGTGTAGACTTGAGGTGAAATATGCAGTCGTTTTGGATTCATTCATTTTTACAGGGGAAGAGAAAATGATTGTAATTTGTAATACATGTTCCACAAGTGTTCAGAGAGAAGGGAAAATGTCTTTAAGTTTTAAGACAACAAATATTATTTGAGCTTTTCATCCATCTTTGCTCCCTAGATATTAGTCTTTCCTACCCTCAGGTGTGCATAAACTACAGGTTAGGAACTTCCTTTTAAAATACAAAAATCTTCCATGAGAAGCAGGTAGTTATCGGTTATCTGTTATTTGACCTGCTGGAGGCGCTACAGGAAATGTCATTAGAAATCATCCTTTGGGAATCATCAATGTCAATGTTTGTGTAGATAACATGGCTAAATGAATACCATTATTTTAATCACAATTACTTTTCCAAAAATGTCCAGTCACAAATTCACTTGACTAATGAGTGGACCATTAAATACAGCATCACCAATTTTTTTTTTTTTTACTATGAAGAAGTGATAGCCTGACACAGAAGTGATGTGTAATGCTTTTATGTGGAAATGCTGTGAGCATTTGGAACATGTACAAATCAACTTCACAAACATGAATTAGGCTGCAGGAGTGATACTTTCTTTAACATGTCACTCTAGGTCGCTATTTCTGGTAACTACTTTGAATCCAAACTGAGTACTGTCTACTGTGGGGGCACTTGCTACAAACATTAGGAACCTCACCCGGTGAAATTATTTCACTGGAGTATTTCTTTCAACACAATCCCAGCCATGAAGCTGATTGGAAAACTGAACACTCTGGACTTGAGTACAACATTCTACAACTTCTTCACAAACAGACCCCAGAGAGTTCAGATTGGCAGTCACACCTCTTCTATGTTAGTGCTCAACGCTGGAGCCCCCCAGGGCTGTGTGCTCAGCCCCCTCCTGTTCACACTGTACACCCATGACTGCACTCCCAGACTTCAAGAGAACTCTATTGTGAAGTACAAGAACGACACCACCATCATCGGCTGCATTATAAACAACAACAAGAGTTCATATCAGGAGGAAATCAACAATCTTGCAGAGTGGTGCACAGAGAACAATCTACTGCTCAACATCAGCAAAACCAAGGAGCTGATTGTTGATTTTAGAAAGACAGAGGCAAAGACACACCTCCCTGTCTATATCAGTGGAGCTGAGAACAGGTGAACAGTTTTGGGTTCCTGGGAATCAACATCACTGAGAACCTATCTTGGTCATCACATGTCACCACCCTGGTTAAAAAATCACAGAAAAGGAAAACTTAGGAAGGCTTAATTCAACTTCTACAGAGGAGCAACAGAAAAGGATCCTGACTGGAAACATCATAAACTGTCATGGTTCATCACTGCCCAGGACAGGAAGGCTCTACAGGGGGAGATTAAAAGTAATAAATAAATAAATAAATAAATAAATAAAAAGAGATGTCTGCACAGAGCCCAAAGACACCTAAAGACATCAAACACCCAGCCACAGTCTATTCACCCTGCTGCCACCTGACAACACATACAGAAGTATCTGCTGCTGTACCACCAGACTACAGAGCAGCTTCACTCCTTAGGCTGTGAGACTCCTCAAGTCATCATCAACACTCCTTTTTATAAAACAGATTTTTTTTCAAACCTAGTTTTGATTTTTTTACCCTAGTTTTGTAAAAATGGCAATTGATTTACCTTATAATCTTGTTTCTTATATATTCTATATATTATATAATAGGCAGATATTGCTGTTGACTGTGGCTACACTACAGATACACTTACACTATAGGATAAGAGAGTTTTATTTTGTATGCCATGGTTTTTAATGATAACACACTTGAAGTCACTATTCAATTTTTATTACTCTATTTTTTACTGTATATTTCTAGTGTAGTTGATACCAGTGGCCTCTCTGGTATCACTACTATGCTAAAATTATACAGTAAAAAATACCGAGGTTATATGTCTCTGACAGTATCACAGTTGGGGTGGTGCTTTGGGCTGAGTTCAGATTCTCCTTGTCTGCTTGAGGAATCACTACTCTGACCTTGTCAGACATACAGACAGAAGTGAGAACCAGCCCCACAGGGATCTGTGGCTGCCTTTCTGCCCTTTAGAGAGATTTAGAAGACTTAAAAGTTTCTCGAGCTTTATGGGTATCACAACATGGATATAACCCTGAAGATGAACAGAAAGCAAGTCCAAGTCCAAACTGCAATTATTTTTAGATGAGAGATATTTTATTTAATCTTTTTTATTTCTTTACCTTTATTTTAAGTTAGACTCCCATGAGAGAATAATATCATGAACTGACATTATTTATCCAAGGTATAAAAGAGCAGATTTTTCTCTTTGGACTGAAGTTCAAATGTTTTCAACTGTTGTCTGCAACTCCAAGTGTTTACTGCTCAGATTTGACCCCTCTGTCATGGCACCACCCTGCTACATATCACCTTCAACAACTGTTTGATGCGTGCCTAGTGTTGGGAGGCCAACATCAGTGTTGTGAAAGTTTCTGCTTACTTGATAGATTTGCAAACACAGTGTTACTAATAGCATAATGTTTTGTGCTTACAAAATTCTGATGGCAAATGCTAATCAAATCAAATCAAATCAAATTTTATTTGTATAGCCCAAATTCACAAATCACAGTTTGCCTCAGAGGGCTTTACAATCTGTACAGAGGCGACACCCTCTGTCCTTCGACCCTCGATTTGAGTGAGGAAAAACTTGCCCCAAACGGACAGACGTGCAATAGATGTCGCATGTACAGAGCAGATCAACGAGATCACAATGTATACAATTATAATGGATGGTTGACAGGAATGAAAGCACATAAAGAGGCATCACAGCAACAACAATGAAATGCACATGGAAATGTGATTACTAGTGATAACAGTAGTAGTGGTTAACGGTAAGGATTGTATGTAGTAATGCATTACAATAATAGTAGTGGAACGTATGTAACAGAGATATGACTAATATTAGCGACAGTAGTGGTGGGTGTCAGGCAGGGCCATGGCAGTAGGCGCATCCATGATCAGGCAGGGTCATGGCAGTAGGCGCATCCACGATCAGGCAGGGCCATAGCAGTAGGCACATCCACGATCCACGACCCGGGCGCGGCCAGGATCCATTGGAGCCTGTAGGACTAGAAAGCACAAGGACTCCGGGGAAGAAGTGAAGTCAGTGACATGCAGAGATGGGGCATGTATACAGGCATAATGTATACAGATGGAGAGGAGAGGAGGAGATAGAAGCTCAGTGTGTCATTTGTCCCCCGGACTAGGCCTATAGCAAATCAAATCAAATCAAATCAAATTTTATTTGTATAGCCCAAATTCACAAATCACAGTTTGCCTCAGAGGGCTTTACAATCTGTACAGAGACGACACCCTCTGTCCTTCGACCCTCGATTCGAGTGAGGAAAAACTTGCCCCAAAAAAGGCCCTTTTAACAGGGAAAAAATGCGGAAGAAACCTCAGGGAGAGCCACAGAGGAGGGATCCCTCTCCCAGGACGGACAGACGTGCAATAGATGTCGCATGTACAGAGCAGATCAACGAGATCACAATGTATTCAATTATAAGCGATGGTTGACAGGAGTGAAAGTACACAAAGATGTATTACAGCAATAATGATGAAATGCACATGGAAATGTGATTACTAGTGATAACAGTAGTAATGATCAATGGCAAGGATGGTATGTAGCAATGCAGTACGATAATAGTAGTGTAACGTATGTAACAGAGATGTGACTAATATTAGCGACAGTAGTGGTGGGTGTCAGGCAGGGTCATGGCAGTAGGTGCATCCACGATCAGGCAGGGCCATAGCAGTAGGCGCATCCACGATCAGGCAGGGCCATAGCAGTGGGCGCATCCACGATCAGGCAGGGCCATAGCAGTGGGCGCATCCACGATCCACGACCCGGGCGCGGCCAGGATCCAAGGGAGCCTGTAGGACTAGAAAGCACAAGGACTCCGGGGAAGAAGCAAGTCAGTGACATGCAGAGATGGGGCATGTATACAGGCATAATGTATACAGATGGAGAGGAGAGGAGAGGGGAGGAGAGAGAAGCTCAGTGTGTCATTGTCCCCCGGACTAGGCCTATAGCAGCATAACTAAGAGCTGGTCCAAGACGGGCCTGGGCCAGCCCTAACTATAAGCTCTATCGAAAAGGAAGGTCTTAAGTCTACTCTTAAAGGTAGAGAGGGTGTCCGCCTCCCGGACCAAAACAGGAAGATGGTTCCACAGAAGAGGAGCTTGATAACTGAAGGCTCTGGCTCCCATTCTGCTTTTGGAGACTTTAGGAACTACAAGTAATCCTGCGTTCTGGGAGCGTAATGCTCTAGTTGGGTGATAGGGTAGTATGAGCTCCTGGAGATATGATGGTGCCTGACCATTAACAGCTTTGTAAGTGAGGAGAAGGATTTTAAACTCTCTTCTTGATTTTACAGGGAGCCAGTGCAGAGAGGCCAATACAGGAGTAATATGATCTCTTTTCTTAGTTCCTGTCAGTACACGTGCTGCAGCATTCTGGACCAGCTGGAGACTCTTTAGAGACTTGTTAGGGCAGCCTGATAATAATAAAATTACAATAGTCCAGCCTGGAAGTAACAAATGCATGGACTAGCTTTTCTGCGTCTTTTTGAGACAGGATGGGCCTGATTTTTGCAATGTTACGTAGATGAAAAAATGCAGACCTTGAAATTTGTTTTATGTGGGAGTTGAAGGACATATCTTGATCAAAGATAACTCCCAGATTCCTGACGGTGGTGCTGGAGGCCAAGTTAATGCCATCCAAACTAGCTATATCATTAGATAATGCATCTCTAAGGTATTTAGGACCAAGTACTATAACTTCGGTTTTATCTGAATTTAACAGCAGAAAATTGCAGGTCATCCAGGTCTTAATGTCCTTGAGACATGCATGGAGTTTAGTAAGCTGATTAGTTTCATCTGGCTTTATTGATAGGTATAACTGGGTATCATCTGCGTAACAATGAAAGTTTATGGAGTGTTTCCGAATTGTATTTCCTAGAGGGAGCATATATAAGGTGAATAGTATGGGTCAAAGCACGGAGCCTTGAGGAACACCATGACTAACCTTGGTATACAAGGATGACTCATCATTAACATGTACAAACTGAAACCGATCCGATAAATAGGACTTAAACCAGTTTAATGCGGGTCCTTTAATGCCAATTAAGTGTTCCAGTCTCTGTAGTAGAATGTGATGATCAATGGTATCAAATGCAGCACTAAGATCTAGTAAGACCAGGACAGAGATAAGTCCTTTGTCAGAAGCGATTAGGAGGTCATTTATAACTTTCACCAGTGCCGTCTCTGTGCTATGATGTGTTCTAAAACCTGATTGAAAATCCTCATATAAACTATTGTTATGAAGAAAGTCACATAGCTGGTTGGCGACTGCTTTCTCAAGGATCTTGGAGAGGAAAGGGAGGTTGGATATAGGTCTATAGTTGGCTAAAGCTTTTGGATCAAGATTAGGCTTTTTAAGGAACGGTCTAATTACAGCTCATTTATAGGACTGTGGTACGTATCCTGTTAATGCTAATATCTCTCAATTATATTGGTGACATTTTGACCAGCAGCAACATTATATATCCAAACAGGACTGTTGCTCTCATGAATGGCTGTTCCCCCACTTGGAGTACCAACTGATCCAATCAGAGCCATTGTGGGCAGGACTGAATTACCGTCAGTCAGACATATTTGGAGTTCTTACAATCCGGTCTCCAGAACAAACATTAGAATTGTTAATTTTGCAAGCCCTGTTTATTTTATGTGTTTCAACTTTTTTGTTCTTTAGGTTCAATTTTATGTTGTGACGACACTTTATGCTGTGGTTAGGTGTAGTTTCAAAAAACACTTGGTTACGGCTAGGCTAAGATCATGTTTTACCTTACTTGGTTCTGTCCTGAAATTGGCCTGCAACAGTGGTCTGTTGCTCTACAGTCGTGGTCAGCTGTCACACCAACTCCAGATGTGAAAGTCACCTCATATTCATGTAAAGTGAATGTGATATGACACATACTGCAGAAATGTTCATACAGTGTATTACCATTAGTACCCGACCCTGGCCGTATGGTTGCAGTTGGTTAGATTTAGGAAAAGAAACTACTTGGTTAGGTTAAGAAAAGCGTCATGGTTTGGTATAAAATACTTACTGATGTAAATTAATATATGAAGGCACTAATATAATGTATGTTAATTAAGTTACGATACATTTGTGACGTGACTTTGCTATGTTGGATTAATGACTCACTTTCAACTTTTGGAGATGAAGAGCCGTCTCCTGGATGAAATTCCTAGCGTTGTTTTTACTTTTTCACTTTTTATACTACTTTAACTGAATGCCTCCTTTGCTGTCATAATAATTACTACAGCCACTAGAGGGTGACAGATGTCAATAAGGGACGTAATAAACTGCCTTCACAGTGGACCTACAGTATATGGTCATTTTCTGATGAGGACTGCCTGGGTTTGCAGGAATGTAGAATGTCAACATTTTATTCTACCGACTGGCCTGCTTCTTAAAATAAAATGGCTGGTGATATTCTATATTTTTCTTATTATTAGCAAATCCCATGAAAAGACCAAAACAATCAATTGAATCATACCATTGCACTTGATGACACTGTAGCTCAATCCCCACATACACCCTCAGACAGCCATAAATACTCATAAATTCAATTTATGACTATTAATCCGTAGACCCTAGTGCCCAACAAATGCCACTAACCTAGTGGCACTACTGACCAAAGCACAAAAGATTTACAGATGAGCGACGTAGTGTACTTGTTCTGTTTTAATTGTATTAATGTGCTGGTAGGTAAAATACTGTGGAAACAAAGGGAAGAATCTAATCCTGGATCTTCACATTGGTCTTGCAAATTCACGGGACATGTGGCCCAATGAGTAGATTATTATGAAGAAAAAGGCTTGAAGGTAATTATTGTTATGCTTTGAGATAACTAACAAGTAAGCAACTCAACATACATCATTTTACTATTTTATTTAAAGTATCTCCACTTTAAGAGACGTAGTAGCTGACACCCACACCCTCTCTACATACACTATTTAAATGCAAATTGACAAAGTTGCAAATGTGTGTGTGTGTGTGTGTGTGTGTGTGTGCGTGTGTGCGTGCGTGTGTGTGTGTGTGTACACACAGTTTAACCCTCTCTCCCCCTCCAGCTGACATCCACCAACAATGCCATTGTCCTTGTCATTGACCTTTCCAACAGGTACTTTTCAGTCCACTTTAACTGTAGTCAAAGGCACCATAATAATTGTGTCTGGATGGCTATCACTGTCCTGCCGCTGTGGGGCTTTTATTGGATGAACATCCTAGCCAATAGAAGAGATTGGAATTACATCTCTCCTAGCAACAAGGCTCACTGGCTGTGTACTGCCAATAGCTAAGTGACACCCTAAAGAGAAACCATTTAAAAACTATTATTATTTGTCAGTTCGATTACATTATTCTTGTGGTGTGGCAGTGGTTGTTTAACACTTCATTGACAATGTCAATAATAATAATATTAAAATAGCATACAGTACAAGAAAGACAAATTAAGCAAATAAAATGCAATAAAATCAGATGCTTCACAGAATACAATACAGATGCAAAGAGCAGTCAACAAGAAATATAAAACACTGAGATAAGACAAAATTTAAAAGAGCAAATTTTTGACTTTGAAAATACATTATTCAAATGCTTCTCTGTACAGGTGTGTTTTTAAAAGCTTTTTAAATTGTGGCACTGACGCAGCTGCTTTGATATTTAGTGGGAGTTTGTTCCACAGTGTTGGGGTGGGAACCATAAAAGCATGATTCCTGTTTGTTTCCAGTCTGGACCATGGTACTGATAGCAGGATTTGGTTCTGCATCTTGGAAGGGAATAAGGGGTGAGTAGTTCTGTAATGTAAAGTGGAACGAGACCATTTAGGACTTTAAAAGTAATCAGTAACATTTTGAAGTGAATTCTGTAATGGATTGGTAACCAGTGTAATTCAGCCAGGACTGGGGTGATGTGTTCTCCGGTCGAGTGTTAGTGAGGAGTCTGGCTGCTGTATTTTATACTAACTGTAGGCGGGCAGCTGCTGTGTTGTTTAAACAGGTGAATAATGAGTTACAGTAATCTAGATGGGAGAAAATGAGGGTGTGGATGAGCTGTTCATCTATGTTTCTGGGTAGCACTCGTTTGACCGTGGCAATATTTCTGATTTGTAAAAAACATGTTCTGACTAGACTGTTAATGTGTTGATTGAAGATGAGATGCTGATTGAAAACAACGCTCAAGTTTCTAGCTGACTGTTTTGGGTTTGTTTAGTGGTCCAAGGTGAGGGTTGACAGTATGAGAGATATGATTTGGACCAATAACCAGTACTTCAGTCTTGTCTGTGTTCAGCTGGAGGAAGTTGGAGGACATCCAGCCCTTAATGGCAGCATGACAGCAATGCAAAGTGTCTTATTGGCTTATTGTGGTTTTCAGGGTTGAATGAAACATATATATCATATAATCAAAAGCATAGAAAGGGTATGACACAGACCAAGGCCAAGGGGCAACAAATACAAAGTAAACCAAATTGGACCAAGGACTGAGCCCTGTGGGACCCCACATGACATCAGAGCAGTTGAGGAAGTGCAGTTGTCCATAGTGACTCTGAATACTCTGAAAAGTAGGATGAAAAGCAGTTAAGAGCAGTCCCACCTAAGCCAATCCAGTTTCTGAGTGTGTCTAGTAGGATTGCATGATTGACCGTATCAAAAGCCGCGCTCAAATCCAGCAAAATAAGGACAGTGTTATTTCCAGAGTCTGCACTCATTAATATATCAAATTCAAAGGGGCTTTATTGGCATGAAAGTTTAACAACAATGTTGCCAAAGCATCTTTCCAAACACTCGGACATAACATAACAAATAACAACACAAACACAACACCAAGATAGCTTTACATTAATTATATATACAGTATATACAGTGTGTGTGTGTGCCTGTGTGTGTGCGTGTGTGTGTGTGTGTGTGTGTGTGTGTTGGTCATTCACTGTCCCTCAGGTTGTGGCATGTCGACACATATTGGGCAGCAAGATATGCCCTATCTCCTTCTCCCAGGAGTATTTTTAATTTTGATATGTCGTTTAGCTCTTGAACTCTGAGATTACCATATTGAATTTATTAAAATAAATGTTCCTGGTTTCGTTGAATGTTTTACATTGTAGGAGAAACTGCATCTCTGTCTCAACCTCACCTGTTGCGCAGTGACCACATGTTCTGTTTTCTTTTGGTTGCCATGATTTTTTGTGTCTTCCTGTTTGGATTGTCAGTTTGTGGTCACTGAGCCTGTACTTGGTGAGCATCTCTCTCTCTCTCTCTCTCTCTCTCTCTGACAGAAGGGAGATATTCTGCTCATTCATCATCTCTTTTTAGGGCTAGATAACATTCTGATCTACTTTGGCTTTTAGTTTCTTCTTTCCAATGTTCCAGGTAGGTTTCTTTACATTGTGTTATAATTTGCTTTACTCTGATTGGTGTTTGGAGAGCAGTGTTGTTGTGAGGCTGGTCAGACTGTGTCTGAGAGGGGGCAGTTAGCCTCAGTACCAACTGACATAGGGGACTCTTCTGGGCTCAGCTCTTGAGTTTGGAGGGCTTTGGAGTGGAGGGTGTCTCTGGCTGGATTTCAGGTGGTTAAAAAAGTTGAGCGTTCTCTTTTGAATGTTAATTATCAGTGGGTATCTGCCTCATTCTGCTCTACATGCATTTGTTGGTGTGTTTCTGTGTACGTGTAAAATGTATCTGCAGAATTCTGCATGTATGACTCTGTTGGATGTTTGTCCCAACGGGTATAGCTCTGATGACTGAGTGGACCCAGACTTCACTACCATACAGCGCAATGGGCTGGATGACACTATCAAATGTTTTAAGCCAGATTTTGACTGGAATTTGGAAACTATAAAATGTTCTCTTAATTGCAGTACTTTTCTACTATGTCCAGCTGCTGCTGTAGTCCTTGTTTAGTAGGAGACAGTAGAACAAGGTCATCAGCATAAAACAGAGACTTCACCTCTCCATCTAGGACGGAGAGGCCAGGAGCAGCACATTGATCCAACTCAACAGCAAGTTCATTTATATACATGTTAAATAAAGTCGGACTTAAATTGCAACCCTGGCGTACACCTCTTCTCTGGGTGAAGAATTCAGTTTGTTTGTCTCCAATTTTAACAGTACACATATTTTCCAAATACACTGATTTAACCAGATCTTACATTTTGCCCCCTATACCACAGTGTAGAAGCCTGTAATAGATCCCTTCATGCCAAATAGAGTCGAAAGCTTTCTTGAAATCAGTGAAACAAGTGAATATTTTACCATTTTTATCATTTGTCACTCTATGTAAGGCTGTTTCAGTAGTTATTCTTTCTAAACCAGATTGGAATTTGTCAAATAAATTGTTTCCTACCATTATTTATAAGAGTTGCTCAGCAACAACTTTTTCAACGATTTTTGAGTGTTAAGGCAGTTTAGACATGGGACGGTAGTTTTCTGGCAGAGTTGGATCTAAACCAAGTTTCTTAAGGAGAGGTTGGATAAAGGCCTGTTTAAAATAGTCTGAGACCAGGCCAGAGTGTGCCAAAAGTGATGCATTAACAATGATGAGAAGCCAGGGGGCGATCACTCCAAAAGTCTCTTTGAACAGGGCGGAAGGAAGACTGTCATGTTTGCAGTTAATGATATTAATACTGGATACAATGTCAGCCAAGTCCTTAGGGGTTATGGGTTTGAACTTATCCAACAGTGTGGTGGAGGGTGGGAGCTCAGCTGATGGTAAAGGTGAACTCACAGGAGTAATAGAGGATTTAATATTTTCTACCTTTAAAACAAAACAATTTAAAAACCTCTCACAGTCTGCTGCAGAGATGGTAGAAACAGCAGCTGGGGCGGGATTTACCAGGCTGTTAAAGGCCTAATCTGAAACAGACCAACTATATGAATAGCATTTGAGTAAAAGTCTTAAAGTATCTGGCAATAAATATAGCTTACTTAAAGCAACACTAGGTAGTTCGACCTTAAAATAATGTTTCTAAACTCAGTTAAGTGGTAGAATAACGGTTAATAGGATGAACGGTGAAGCCTCTGCAGCCTGAGGGGGGTCGCGCCGGCAGCAACCGCACTGTGTAACTTCCCAGAGCGGGTAGGAACCTACCTGACGTAAAGAAGTCTAGTGCGACCTGCTTTATGACGTGTTTATTCATCGGTGGATTTAGCCAGCAGCTATACGTAGATTTTTCGTGAACCAACGCCATGGACAAGCCAGCTAAAAAAGCCGAGAAGGTATTGTCTGAGGAGGTGAAGAAAAGAAAAAGAGAAAGTGATATCACATGAGCCGGACACGGATAAATATTGGACCAGCTTACACTATGTGGAGCGAGCTGAGAGAAGAAATGGGTTTCAAGACTGATGGCGACCTAGCCTTGATGCTACTGGATTTGTAAGTCATATATTACATATACATATTTATTATCTTACCGACTTTTACTTTGAGTTGATTTGTTGTTATGTGGTGTTCATTGGGGCTCTATTTGTCCACAGTTTATAACCGTAATAAAGCCGGGAGATAAGCTAATGCTGTCTGTTTCGATAGCTTGCACGTTTTCATGTAGTGACTGTAAACGATGACTAACTTACTAAAACACTATGAACGTCTTCTCTTGTAAAGTTGCGGATTCCTTAGTTCATGCAGATAATCAACGTAATTGTTGAACAGTGTGGTCGGGAGGTAACATTAGCATGCTACTTAGCTACTGTTGTCATACCGAGTTGGTTGTAGTTATTACGCCGAACACAACGTCACAACTTGTGATTGTATTTAGTAACTCCCGAAAACAGAGTTATATTTTCAGACGTTACTAAACACATTCACGCCCAAGCGTCATGTTTTGGAAGTAACTTAGTTGGTGCAATCACTATAACCAACTCGGTATGAGAATAATTCTAGCATGCTATTGTGCTGTGCAGCCTATATGCTACCAAACTACCAACTGCTATCTCTGAATCTAGCTTGTTGGCACTCGATTGAGGTGTCATGTTTTTGAAGTTTCCAAACGAGGCTTCGTGATTCGCTGGCTCTGTCAACAAATTCACATGTATTCATTTTCCCCAGGGATGCTCATACAGCGACAGTTTTTATGACACTAGTAACAGATAATTGCGCTTCTCAACCAGCCGGGGGTAGTAATGAGTCCAAACTAACTAGTGTTGCTTTAAGTCTCAGAAGTACAAGTAAAAGTCAATTATATATACACACACACACACACACACACATATAAACAGTTAATGAAGTGGAGTAAAAAGTACAAGATTTGCCTCCAAAATGTAGTGGAGTGGGAGTGTAAAGTAGCAGAAATGGAAATACTCAATAAAGTACAACTACCTTAAAATTGTACTTAAGTAGGCTACAATTCTTGAGTAAATGTACTTAGATACACTCCACCTCTAGTAGCATATGTACTAACTAACTAACTGTACTCCATGTCATCCATTCTGCTTTTCACTTCTGCCCTCCATCTGAATTTCATACGTCATCAGAGTCACGTGAGAGCAAACAGCTTATTAACTCTTTCCAAAGACTTAATTACACAGTAGAGCTGTCACTTGACTCAAAGGTGTTCTAATGTGACAAATATGTAATGATCTACTTTATAAAGTTCAAAGTGCAACAGATGCAACTACTCTATTGTTATTGTCTTCGCTAACAAATGAAGTAAACTAGCACGCCATGCTAAACATATAATCATGACACCAAACCATCTGAAAATGTCTGAAAGGATTTTGGATTTGTAACTGTAGATGAATTGTTGGTAAAGCTAACACTGGGCTGCGTTACAGCTGTGACACTGGAGCAGGAGCTGATCGCGGCCATTCTGGACAGTGCTCGTGTTTCCACCAGCTGCACCGAGGCACATTTCAGCAGCGTCTCAGAGGCAGCTCTCCGTTCTGCTGAGAATACGCACCGAGTCCATTTTTGAAGGAAGCGGACGCAGCCGCACAGAGCAGATTGAGACAGACAGGAAGTCAGACAGCGGAACAGCATTGTACATCCGGTCAGTTTTCAAAATAAAACACCATGTGCCGACTCAGCATCTATAGCACAAACACACTTAAAACAAAAATGAAAATCCATGCTTGGTGTGAAAAGGCTTTTAATCAGTTAAAGCGAAGCAAGTGACACCCCTTTTTAGGATTTGACCACTGTGACAAAGGGGAGTCTTGTTACAATTTGCCTAAAATGTCTGTAACACCAGAGATGAAGGTTGCCTGACACACAAAGTTGCCAAGCTTTTTAAGTGTTTTTATCAGATTTGACTGATGATTCTACAGTATACATGCATTTTTATGACCCAGTGACCATAGAAAGTGAAGTCATGGCTTACTCCCCATTCATTTTGTTAGGGGTCTGGTCTTGTTACTGAGATAACTGTCTGCCAAGTTGGCTGCTGAATGGCAAGACTTGCTTAAAAGGACTAAGAATCTCAGGCAACGGTTGAGCAAGCATAGCTTTATTAGGAAAAAGTTTTACATACAGCAGCATCTTGTGCACTGCATGACACACTGATCGCTATTCTCGCTAAGTTTGAATAAATGAGTTTCAGTTTTTTTTTTAAACAATATTTCTGCTAATGAGCTTTGTTGACACACAAACATACTCACATTCACTCTTTTTCCATGAGACCTTTTCTCCTTGGCTGGTAAATAAATTAGGAGCACACCATCTGTCTCTGCTGTGGCATTAGATTTTGACCATCACACCATTCTGACACACACACACACACACACACACACACACACACACACACACACACAGTGCTCTGCTGTTTGTAAGCTTCTGATTTGTATTTACAACCACTTTACTAAAGTGCTGTTGTAACTCTGTAGTTTCCCTCAGCTCTCCTGTATGTTTGTTCAGTCTGCAGACGCCTCCTTGTGCACGTGCCATGTTTAAAAAGCCCTGCCTGTAGTACTTTTTAATGATGGTAAATATTCAGAGGGCTCTTGGCAGAAGTGTGCATCATTTTCACCTCTTCAACACCCAACATTCGAGGACAAAATTGCCTGTCCAAATACCACAAGTTTGCTTTCCTTCAATTGCTTATGTGCAATTACTGTGTATGTGTAACCCAGTGCTGCCACCTGCCCATAATGTCAGTCTGCTGTACCTACTGTATGTAAAATAATGTGGTTTTAAACAACTTTGCTATGTTACATATGAAATATTTATATATATACATTACATGTTTCTTTAATAACATCCTTTTTATATATATATATATATTTTTTCATGCACTTAAGGGAATTCTAAAAACATACACGACAGACAGTGCGCAGTGAATTGCTAAACACCCACATACAGTACATTCTCACCAAAACAGAAACAACATGTGCATTCTTGTGTTTTTGCACCATGGAAACAAAAAACCCACAACTGCTATAAAATGTCAACTCAAATGCAGTCCCCATTTCAACACCTGCCTTCATATACTCATCCATGCTTATTTACAGGAGTAGTAAAACAAGAGAGTATATCAACAGTCTCTTACTTTTATGCGTTCGCCTCAGGCACAAGAAGCTATTCATGTGAATATGCCATAAAATGACAGCTTTTGCTGTTGTATGATCATAGGAAGGTTTTCAACTCATAAACAACACATTTCTATATTATTTTGCTGTATGCCCTAAGAGGCAAATAAGAAAAAAAACAATCTGTTGATCCATTTTATAAGTCTGGTCTAGTTTTTTCTCTCTCTCTGTTTTGTTTATGACTTAAGAACAGGTGAAAAAGGGTTTTACCATAAGAATCTTTTTATGGTCCTTCAACTTTTAGAGGACTTTCTAAGATAATTGCGTGAAAACAGGTTAAAAAAAGTTTTGGCAGGTGAATGTCTGTTTCTTGGTTGTTTTAAATGTCAATGGAATAAGTAACAGCTTCAATATATCAATATCAACAGAGGAACTGTAAAAAATGGTAATATTGATTAATAATATTGGATTCATTATTAATTTATTTTGAGAGGATCATTTTTCTTAGTGTTTGTTGTAGTAATTCTCATTTCAGCAACACTGAAGTTCACCATCACCCCATTATCTAGATTAAGGACTAAAAACAGTCGTGTTTTCTCTCAGGTGAGTTTTAATTTCAGGCACTCTAAACAAAAGGTATATACAAAACATTGTGTGATAGCAAGTTTTATAACCATGCCATGTCTTTCTCTTGGGAAAAAAAATACGTTTTTTTAACATTGCAGTCAGTTAAATAAAGAGGAGTGAAAGACAACAGAACAGCTCTGTGTTCCTTGCAGAAGTCTAAACCCTGGATGGACAAGTGTGAGGGATCGTTGTCGAGATGTTTGGTGAGGCATGGGTGTGCCTCACAAAGTGCTGGAGAAACATGATGAAAGTCGGTCTCCTGCCTCCAGCCTGACCCACTGGCTGTGCCAGTGAAGCCAGTGGGTCCACCATTAATCATGAAGGGCTGGAACTTCTTTCTGGCAAAGATGAATTGGAGAGGCATGCCAACATGCTCTCACTCCCATTGCATCAAAGACGGCAGCTTGGTCAGTGGCCTTAAGCTTCGAACGATGACGCTACCTACCTACCCCTCTAGGGTCCGTTTTGCATGAGAAGGGCTCCATGGTCAAGTTAGCAATAATATGTAATACACTGTCCAGCTAGACTTTCAAAATAAAGGCTTTGTAGTGAAGTTAACAATAATACGAGATATACAACATTCAGTCAGACTTTTCAAAATCAAGCTTGCTTACAAACAGTTCACATATTATGACATTTGGACTTGGTCATTAATGTTGCCAAACGGTCAGTGTATGACCCAACCACCACCCCCTGACCCTGACTTTTCTCTCTCTTTATGATACTAAACTAGTGGGCGAGTGACACTAGAGTGGTACCTACAGCATCAAACTTAGCGTAGGGCCACTGACCAGACTGCTGAATTTTTGGCGTTCTGAGTGAAAATGGACTGGATATGTTGTTACCCTGTGCCTTAACTGAGACAGAGACACTCATCCTATCCAAGTCACTGTATCATTAAATGATTTTGAAGCTGTTATTTTAAGGTAAACTGGTTACTCCTCTATGCATTGCTGTTACTATAGCTTTTTCGATTCCTCCACTAGGAATCACTAAAAAAAGACATGTTCATATCCCATACATAGGGGCTTTCTTTGTATTTTTGTACTGTAATTGATCAGTGATTTTTTCAAATCAACGGCAATAATCAAACATGACGCCATTAATTGATCTCAATATATCGAGATCTAACAACCATTATAGGTATCATTAATAAATAATAATCAAGCAATCTGTAACCTTATAAAAACCAGAGACAATATAATGCATGCATTTGGAGCAACAAACATTTTTTTAATCATAACTTTTTTTATTTTTTAAAATGTTCTTTTCTTTTTATTTATTAATTTTTTCTTTCAATGGCTCCATTTTTTAATACACTGAAAAATCCAGCATACCACAGAGGTATTGTGCATCGTGCATTGTGCAGCGTATAGAGATGTAAGTACATGTCAGTGCAACTTTCCTCCGACCCCACAGAGGTGTTGCATTACTGCAGGCTAGAGTGGGAACTGTGTGTTTGAAGACTCCCCGCAGCTTCAACCAATAACACCCCCCACGATGCTGTCAAAGGGATGGAAGGATGGAGCCATCGAGGGAGGAGTAAAAACCCCTTATTGGCAGTGAGGAGGGGAAGACTACTGTAGCTGAAGATATAGATGTACGGCGCAGACTCCCCAGCTGCTCGTCTGGAGGAGCAGAATATGTTTGATGTGTGTGTGTGTGTGTGTGTGTGTGTGTGTGTGTGTGTGTGTGTGTGTGTGTGTGCGTGTGTGTGCGCTTGTGTATGATGTCCTCCTTTAATCTCTGTCAGCATGCTAGGCCTTCCGAGAGAGTCTGGCTGTCAATATGAGCTCATGGTGGTGTCTGACTTAGATGCTTATGTTTGTGTGTGTGTGTGTGTGTGTGTGTGTGTGTGTGTGTGTGTGTGGTGTGTGTGTGTGTGTGTGTGTGTGCAGATAGTCTCATTTCCATCTGCAGTGTGAGAATACACCCCTCCTCATACATTTCCCTATCCTCTCCTCCCCTCCATTCTCGGAACAAGGCCCCCACTGGACATAAAGGACACATTTGTTCTCAACCTTGTGCCATGCTTCTCCGCGCCATTGTTCTGAAAGCCTACTGTTAATATCCGTTGCAAATCTGCTTACTTTCAGATTCCATCAATACGGGTGGGGTGGACAAAGAGAAGACTATATGGCCCGTTCAAGGCCCGGAGAAAGGATGCAAACAGAGGTTGTCAGTGTGTTCCTTGACTCTGGGAGGGCACTGACAATGGCAGCAGTGTGCGGCAGCGTGGTGATTGATCAGTCTGATGTTGTGCTGTGTGGGATGGATTGTAGCAGACAGAATTAACACAAACAAAGGTTGAGAGGAAGTGGCATGATTTAGTTGATGGGATTTAGAAAGGATGAATATGAGCTGTGTGGATGTGGTGGGTCTACATCTCCTTCCTGTAATATATAAATTATTTCACACTGTGTCATGATTAAGGTCGAAAAATAGCAGAACCACCTACAGCAGATTTCTTTGAAGCAAATGACCAACAAATGACAACATGCAGCTGCTCTGGGTACAGAAACGATTCCATTTGGTGACAGTGAGTTGCAATAGGCTGAAGCAAACAAAGCTTGAATAGAAACATAAGATCCTCGGTCAAAATATAAATAAAATACAATGAGTTCAGGTTGTATAAAAACTGAAGAGAAACATAGTGGTTTACAGTATGTCCATCACAAGCCAACAGAGGAAATTAAGAAGGATATGGTCTGGAGTCTGTTGGGAATTGGCCGGGCCAATGACGGGAAAAAGTGAAGGACAAAAAAAAAAGAAGCTTTTTTTGCTCACAAACCAAGCTATCATTTTAGTGTACTGAATTTAGATGGTGTGAGTTTAGATGGCTTGAGCTCATAAAATGGATGGGTGGATAGAGTTTAGCATGGCTAAACTGCATTCTTAAAGCTGCACTGATATCTTTATTCCAGCAATGGAACAAATGGCTATGTCTGGTAAAATGCTCGAGGGAGCGATGCCTTTTACATTAGTTTTTAGCTCATCGTTTTAGTTTCACGGTCAATAACTTTACTACTTTGGTTCATCTAATCAGGCTCGTTTTGGGCAGCAGACAAATGTTTTCAATGAAAAGGCTCAGATAAACCAACCATCCTACCTGCCCATCCCAACAGTATACAGATAAAGTTAGTATCTAATAAGTGAACAAAATGTAGCAGCTCCAGATATTCGTCAGGATGCTGGACACAAGAACACAGCTGAAACTTCACATGAATTAAAATGTTGCTCTGTGTATTCTGGATGTGTAGATAAGAGACTATTTACCAGGGTTGGGGTTGTTCCTCAAAAAAAGTAATGCATTTCTTTACTTAATCACTCCCTGTAGAAAGTATCTTGTTACAGCGCTCATTACATTACTTTTGCGTTACTCCACAACATCACTTGAAATGCATTGTAGCGTAGCCTAATTGTCAATTGAGAATATTATCAACAAACTTTGCATATGCCAACATATCAGCCCTATCCTAATAAGGACACATGAGATCTTATGCTCTTTAACAAAGTAATACCACAAAGCTGACGGGAGAAGTTGCTGAAAATTAGACCAAAGAGCGCTTAACAGAAAAATGCTCTGCGCAGTAGGCTCAAAATAAAACGATATCAATACATAAAGCAATGTAAAAGGTTGGCATTTCTAACACTACCTGGTACAAATATTAATAAAATATATCAAAAAAATGTCCTTTGGAAGCCCATTTCCACCAGTTAAAGACAAAAAATTGATGAAAACTAAGCCTTGATAAAAAATATATATTCCCATGGTGCCAAATATGGGTATGTCAACATAATTGAGGTAAAAAGTATCATTAATGCTGCTGTTCACATGATTTTCACAAAGTGAATATTTTTACCTCTGAAAATGTCAGAGCAGTCACATTTTAAATGAATATATGTTAATAATTTGTTGTTAACACAGCTGCTCCTTCTGTTCCTGTGCTGTTATTGTGTTGAGTGTGTAGGTCGGTGAAGTTCAGCCCCCTGCACACAGAGCGAATGACAGGGCGATACTGTATGTGTCCAGCTCCTTACATATGTGTCACATAATGTCACGAGCTGTGAATGCAGAGTTGAGAATATGTCAACCTTTGTTCAAAACATACCATAGTAGTTTGAGCAGTTCACAGGATGCGTTCAGGCACCTTATGGAGTTTAGACCACCCGCTCAGAACCCAACACACTGTTGCTGTAGTTATATAAAACAGAAGTGAATAGAGTTGAAACTTAAAACTAAGCTTCATGCAGTATTTATGTATACATACAGTAGTGTGAGAAAAGCTTTTACACAGCCTCTGTAGCAGGTGGACAATCTATAATAGGAGTGCAAAGACGAGAGATGGACAACTGAAAAGCGTGGCTGAAAAGGCTTCTGTGTAGACACACTATTGCCCCCAGCCTGGTGTCGAACCACACATGAGATGCAGGAAGTAAAACCATTTAGTACTCTATAAACAAAGTTGTCTACAGTTACTCATAGCATCAGTACTGTTTTTCCCTAACCGGTGAGGAGATGACAGGCAGGCAGTGCCTAACCCGAACACCACAAAAACCTAGAAAACACAATCAAAGGAGACAGAAATGACAGGACCATGACACTAACACAGTTATTCTATTGCAAATAATACAACTGTAAGAATGTTAAGCTTATGTAATATAGTTTTTCTAGAGCATCATCAATTCATCTACAAAAAGGTGAACTTTTATACGAGTTATAGACACCATCCCTCCACTGGCGTTTGAGCCATGTAGGTTTAAAGGTAAGATCAAACATGAAGAATAGTGACACTGAGACATGTGCATGTTACATTGCACATGTCTCAGTCCTGTGAGGAATCTGCCGCTGATAAACATCCCATGTGAGATGTCTCTGTGATACGTCTGAGATCACAGCACGGCACATCAACAGCACATCACTCTTCTCTAACCTTCTGTCAGGTCCTTGTTTTTGATCTGACTGTTATTTGAAGACTTTAGACAGATAAACTATCTTTCCTGGCCCCTGATGCTGCTTCTGTTATACTGATAGATGTGTCTTAGTTGATAATGCTTTAATCCCTTTACATGCTTTCCCCTAATAGCAGTAGTGGTAAATGTGTCCTCTCCCATGTGCATATGACACACAGCTCAGCACTGCAGCAGAGTAGCATTGTTGAGAACAAATCCTGCCTTCTGACGATGAAAACCGATTTTCTTCTTGGTGCTGACAAGACTTACTGTAAATGCTACCTTTAGAGCCTGACTGAGTGCCAAGACCTGACCTGTTTGATCTCTCCTTCACCTGCATCGTTCCATTAGGAACTTAGAAATACCTTTGATCTAAATCTCTCCTCAGATACTTTAAGTATACAAGGGCAAAATGAGACACTTACGCCCAGGACACACTGCCTACCTGAGCAGCATGTGTGCCCATGCTACACAGTCCACAAGAGCAGTGTGGCTCAGGGAGTCACCTTGACCTTTCATGCATGAATTATTAAATCACAAAGTAATAATCATGCCAATACTTTTTTTCAATATTTATTGAGTTATTTTTGAGATACATATGTATAAAATGTGATTCAGGAACAACTGTTTACTCCTATTATTCTCAGAAAAAGACTGGTAGAAAATATTTTTCAGCTAAATAAGGTTTTAGAAATACTTTTTATCTGGATTTTAATAATATTTTTCGGTCGCACTTTATTTTAGAGGACACTAATAAGATGTAAATTAGACAAAAACTAGAAATAATATGGTCTATATTAAATAGTAAACAAGGACAGTTAAAAGCTAAGTACACTAACAAAAGTCAACAATCCATCATTTGTATTAAATTAGGCAAAACTAGAAATAATATGGTCTATATTAGACAGTACACATACATGTTATACGCTAAGTAAACTAATTAAGATGTAATAAGCCATAATTTGTAAAAACTGTTGGGCAAAACCTGGAATTATGTTCCTTATAAGAACATTTTTAAAAAGTGTCCCAACAAGCTGACCTTTATATTAAATTAGACAAAAACTAGAAATAATTCAGATATGTATATAATAATAATAATAATAATAATAATAATAATAATAATAATAATAATGATAATAATAATAATAATACATTTATTTTGTATAGCGCTTTTCATGGTACACAAAGACACTTTACAGGTTAAAAAGCAGAATAATAAAAAAAACAACACAATAAAAATACAAAAAGAGACAAGTTATACGTTAAAAACAGTTCTAAAAAGGTGAGTTTTGGTGAGTGTTTTGAAGGTGGTGAGGTCTGTACAGTCTCTGATGTGTGTGGGGAGGGGGTTCCAGAGGGAGGGGGCAGCTACTGAAAAGGCTCTGTCGCCCCAGGTTCGGTGCTTGGTCCTGTGTGGTGGAGTGAGGAGATTTGCGCCTCATTATAAACCACACACCTAAATACCTATATCACACTGTAATGTAAGTTTTTACAGGCTGTAATTTGACAAATGCAGCTCCATATTAATAAAGGTCAGTCAAAGAACAGAGCTCAGAGGACGATGCATTTATTATGCTTTATTCACGTAAGTTTCAATTTATTACAGGGTCATTTGTTGCTACTCTAAAATAAAGCAGAGGACATCTTATTTCCTAACTGTTCGTCCTTTATTACTTTCTAGAGGTGGATTAGCGATGCATCCCATCAGACCACCTGTTTGGTGGTTGTACAACTCTATACTTCTGACAAACATTTCCAGCAACATGTAGTTTTAAAAAGTGGCGGTAGGATAAATCATGTCCACCGTGCCAGTCACTCTTTCATACCCACACATGCACATATGTCATCCTTTGTTGGATGGATTAATTGTCCGACAGAGTCTGTTTTATTCCACCATAACACCCACTAGGTCATTAGCTTAGCGTTAGCTTGTAGCAGGAGCAGCCCGCAGCAAAGAGAGAATTAAAACAGGAGTGGGGCTGCACATGCAGTTAGCTCGTCAAAGCCACGGCAAAGCAGGACTCTTTAAAAACTAGCAATCCCTCTGCCACCAGTGCAACACTGGTTAATCTGAGCATTAACTGTAAACCTTATTCTAACTGAAGTAAACTAACTTCGTCCACTTAAATGTCCATTTCAATTGTATGAGGACTGACCACTGAATGCGTCCAACCACAGTTGCCGACCCATAGTCAGTATTTGACAACCTGAGGACTCAATATCTTTCTCCAGGAAGTTACATTCTGGTGCTTTCAATAAATCAATAAATATTTGATTTAGACATTAGTCATTAGACATCTGTAGATTTTTGGTGTGCCATTAAGCACATACTTTACAAAATGATGAATAGGCAGTTATTTGCCAGTGTTACCACAGTACTAATGAAAACTAACTTTCCAGTGGTTACTTATGTACATAGAGCTCCTAGTTTTGCAGTGTATTTACTTTGTTAAAAATGAAAAAATGCAACTGTATCTGTGTTCCAACCAGTTCCAGTTGGCATCCTTTGAGTTGACTGAAGTGCTAAAGCTTTTATACTCTGAAAAGTGGTGGTGAACATTTTAGTCTATGACTGAGCCAGTCAGTGGCAATGAAAAGCATCTTGTCTGTCACACCAAAGCGTACATTTGGGGGCCACTGGGACGCTATGGCCAACAACAAGGGAACTCAAAGCTTCAGTGTGGTTGTCAGCTCTGACTAGTTGATGGTCAATCCGACCGGCTTTAAAGTAATTCAGGTTTATACATGATGAAAACGTGTCTAATCCAAGGGAACACCTTTTGAGCTTTAGAGGACCAGAGCAGGAAATCATTTTTTGATGGCCTCTGGCCCAAAGTTTACACACCTGAATGTGTCAGCAGCCTCAAATTAAACATATCTACCTACCTACCTGTAGAGTAGCAGCTTTGGTTTCAAAGTGGCTAAGATCATGTACATCATGTAGCACTTGGCCAAAGGTGTTCATTTTGAAATCATAAAGTTTCATAAGTAAGCTTCTATGTTATAAAGTTGTTGCCTTTGTTAATTACTTACTTTTTGGAAACAGTACACTACCTTCTCAGAGATACGCTAATGGACATTCTGAGGCAAATATGAACAGCAACATGGTGTAGGTCGGAGTCATTATTTGAAACCACTGATGGTCCTGTTACTGAAGGTTAGTGAACTATCAGCTGACAACTAGGCATCTAAGTGCAAAACTTGACCAGGTAAACATAAGAAGATTCTGTCTGTATGCAGATAGTAAGTGCCGATGTAGAAAGTGGTGTGAGGCAGATGGTAAGTGTGTGGAGGTTGAGGTGGAGGATAGGCATGTAGCAAGTCCAACTTTCATGCAGGAGGTTTGCCACCTGTCTCAGACCTGTTAAAAATATAACTAGCTATGATCGAGCTCCTTTTAGCTCTGTTCTGATCTCCACCATCTGTTGAGCTAATTAAATGGCGCTTAGAGCAACATTATGTTACTGTTTTACATTGAAATAACAGCTTCAAAATCATTTTTCTAATGGTACAGTGATTTTTAATAGGGAGAATGGAGTCTCTGTCTCAGCCACTACAACCCCCTATCACTTGTGTCTGCACTTTGCCACTTCAGTGAGCAGGTAGCATCACAGTGGTTAACACTTTACAGCACTACATCACACACGGCAGCAACTATCAGTGATTTTGTAGAAACTGGATCATTCTTTATGGAGAAAATGTTTGCTGGTTTTCCCTCTGATGTTCTCCAGCTGCTCTGCGACAACTCTCTGTGGTTTCAGGAGGTTCCTGAAAGCAACCTGAAGCTGCTGCGTACTGTAGCTACAAGTTAGCTGTGCTAATGTTAGCTGACTCTGCTCGGAGCACGTCCAGGGAGTGTTGATGTTTACACCGCTATCACAGCAGCTTTGGACCACAGGGAGGAGGGCCCAGAGCCGGTTCCGGGTTAGCGGGAAATAGAACCGAGCTCAGCTGCCTCTGTGGACATCATGAGAGGACATGAGGCTGGACTTTTTGCTGTTGAAGAGTCAGTGATATTAGCTGCATGCTAAGTTATTTGTCTTGTGTAGCTGCACTTGCAGAGGTTTAGCCGGCAGCATGTTACCGCCAGGTGTTACTGTCTCTGGTTCAAGTAACATTAGCTTAGCAAGCATAGCAAAAAACCTGAGCATGCATGTTTACTTAAAGACATAGGTTTTTAAGACATTACATTGTTACGACATGACGAGTTTGTTTGTAGTTAGCTGCTAACGTTACATTACATCTTACAGAAACCTGGAATTTGTGTTAACGACAGTTCTGCTGCCAAAGCACATGTAATATGAATTTCTACATTACTTGAAGCAGCTCCATTGTGTTCACAAGTTATACAAGTTAGACTACATTGATGAGTTGTGAGTGAAACAAAATAGTATGTGGCAAAACGAAAACAATGAGGTGAAAGACTCTCAGAGGAGGTGATGAAACCTGCATAGTCAGGTGGTAATTCTCTGTGGGTTCATCACTACGAGGAGACCCCTTTCAGCTTCATATAGTGGTATGATCCATTGTTAATGTAATAATAGTGATTGAAAATGACTCTTATCTTATATCGGACATAAAAAATGCATTGAATATTATTTAGAGTTATGCAGGTTTGTCCAGCATTGACACTTCTGTCTAGTCAAAGGATTGATACCAAGATGTTATCTAATATGTAACATTGGGTAACATCATCTGTAAATAATAGCATGCCGTGTGTTGATGACTGATGTCACCTCACAGTAATTTCATTCTCATTCTCTCATGATTTCATTTATAGCTGCCAAGGTCCACATCTCTCTGAAGCCCTCAATCTCACCGATTATTCTCAGTAGGAACTTTTATTCTTTTGTTCTTGCTGAAGTATGTTGTGGATGCTTTGCAGGGTAGTGTGACCTGGCACTGCTGATTCAGAACAATGGATCCATCCGTGTGAGCTCTCATTGTGTGTCTCGTCTGTGTAATGAGGGAAGTTCTCCCCAGTGATGAACCCTCATCCATTTTATTTTAGACACTCGCTGCCCGCTGCCCCGCCTCGCTGACAATCTCCTGTGGTTAATGAAAACATAACAGACTGTTTAGCTGGTTTGGGCAAAATCCCCATCATCTCCCAGTCATACCAGCCAAAACTCCTGGCAGCCCACCCCCTTTGCACTCACCCAAACTGTCCCCCGTCTCTCTGTCTCCCCTTTGCTTCATTTACAATGCGCCCCTGTCACCCCCCTGGCCCTCCACCAGCATGAATGTCAGCCAACCCTATTCTGTTCCCTGCCTCTATATCCTCTGGGCTTCTTCTATCTTCCTCATCACTCCTCAGCCTCCATTCACTCGTCCTCCACTTTCTCACCTCTCCTCAGGCTCTCTCATCCCTCATTTCACAAAATTCTGCCTCCACCCAAGCCACAATTTGTCCTCAATTTGTGCCCCTCCAACCTCAGATCTCTTGGTGCCCAGCCACCTTTGCCCTAATACTTCCCCTTTCCCCTTGTACAAACATTTCTGGCTGTGCTCGTCTCTCTTCCCCCTTCCTTCATCCCCTCATCATCACTCTCTCTCGTCCCTTATCTCATTGCAGCCCCATTCTCCTGCCTTTTCTGCTGTTCTGTTTGCCGATTCAGTGGCTCGGTCCATTTTGCCCGACAGCCCAGTCTGGGGAGGCTGCCTAGTCCCTCTGAATGCAGCCTGGGAGACATAAAGCCCTGCCAGCTTCCGATGTCATTACTGGAACACAACACGGTCAGACAGGCAGACGCGAACACACACACCAACACGCCATGCACATTTCTGCACACACACAAAAGCATGCACATAAACCAACACACACATGCACACACACTGGGATGGAGTGAAAGAAGAGCCTACCAGAACACACTTCCCAGTTCAGTTTTGAATTGGCAAGACAAGTTAACTCACCAACAGTATAAAGAACTTCATAGACTGGGTCATTCAATACAACTCAACCTCCCAGTTCATCTCACGGATTTTCTTGAAAATAATTAATTGAAAAACTTTTATTAAATTCGTGGGACCTTGCACAATCCTTTAGCTGTACTTTTTTAGTTATGTATTTTTGAAGTTGGGCCCTTAGAGCTGAATTTCAGATTCGTTGTATGTGTATTCTGAGCCTTACCAAAGAAACCTAAAGATAATGTATGTAATACATGTATCCATTTAAATATGCAGAATGTTTACAGTAATCAACATTAATAAAAACATTTTTTTTCACGAACGAAGAATTTTCAAAATGTAATATCTCCACTAGTTTTCATTTTGTTGCAACCACACTTTGATTCTGTGAAGTATTAATGCAGCTCTGTCACATGTAGAAGTTATTTGGTCCTGCATAAAAAATTGAATGCCACAGGCTAAATGTAGCTTCGGGGCTGCAAAAAACAGTTTTTAAGGTATTTTTAAGAGGGATTATTTTAATTCCACTTTTATGTGAAAGTGTGTATATTCATTGCAGACTTAAAAACTTTAAAAATCATTTATACAAAATGTATCATATCATGTTCACATTATGTTCATGACCTGACTTTCATGTCAACAAGACCACGGGCATCTCCAGCTGCGTTTGTGGAGAGTTAAACCAGGTACGATCTTTTCCTAACCCGAATCAAGTGGTGTCCAGTATCTACATCATCTACATCTACAGGTACACAACAGATTACCCAAGACGTTTTAACTTGAATTATGAATATTTAGAGTCATAGAGAAATATGGCTTTGCCTAACTGGACTTAGATTGACAAACAAGGATGGATGCTTTGTGGCACAAGTCAAGAAGTGGACAATATTCTTACTTTGCAAATCAAAAAAACTTGTTGACAGAATAAAGAGGCAAAAAAAATGTCTTCTCATGGGAGGGTGAGGTGGAGCAACATGGTTCATGAAATGTAGTCTCCATGCAGAGCGGTGTTAACAATAGTTCCACTAATGTTTAAAAATACTGGCTACAGGTAGCACATTTAAGAAATAAACACTAATCTGGCATGAAAATGTCAATCGCCTTTGTCAGTGGTTTGTGCTGTTTATTGTAAGCAGCTCTCTCTACCTCTGCTCCTCCTCCTCTTCTTTTGTTCTCACACATTTTTGCAAGACCTTCTCGGAAGAGTCTCCGCAGACGCATCATGCTTGAGTTGATGTGATTAGTTTTAAGGCTTATAGGATATAGATGAAAGGATACAGACGGAAGCCTTCTGTTGGCTTTTCCCACTGACAGTTGAATAGGCACTCTGTGGCTTTGAGAGTACCCCACACTTAATTTGCTGTGGCAGGCTTAGATAGCATATGACTTAAGATGGCCACCTCGCACAGAGGTACAGAGATACAGTGATCAGTGATAGTCAGAGATAGGCCGCTGAACTCAGACAGTATTCATTAAAATAGCTGTTGTACTATTCGGTAATTCCTAAACAGAGAGGACGACAATCACCTGGAGTATACACATGGCTTATCTCAGTGTACATGTTTTTCAATCTGTCCAAACTATAGACCTCTGCTACTGAAAATACAACAAACCATGACAGAAAATCTAGTGTTCTATCTTTGCTCAGAAAGTACCAGAAAAAGCTGGTAAGCGGACCTTCAGTGATGATTTATCAAACAAAAACAGATACATACCATTCTTCCCAGATAGCAAAATTGTACCAGACGCCCTCACCCGGCCATCATCTGAGCCACGAGCAGGGCATAGCTTGGCCACATGTCAGCCAGGAGCAAATTGACCCAATTCTGGACTACAGTTCATTCTATACTGGTGGGCTGGATCTGGCCCAGACTTGGTCCAGTTCTGGTTTATTCAGTTCGCTCTTGGCTGACGTGGCCATGCTTGTAGCTAGGATCTGGCAACCAGGAGTGGGCCGCCTAAGTGCCATCACTCCAAGTGGTATGTGGGCCCAATTCAGGCCACGACAAGTTTGTTATCTGGGTTAGACCATTCTTTTTTGTTTATCAGTTTTTTAAAATAGATTTTACATTAGATAAAAAACAAACGTTCTTCATAAAAAAGAAAACATTACAAGTTTGACGGATATTTCCTGGAGTGTACATAAAAAACATGATTTAGGAAAATAAATAAAAAATGAAGATGTCTGTCTTTGCTAATGAATGATACACCGGCTGAACTGCAAGGGATCACTGTCCTAATGCATTAGAAAAAGGCCAATAAGGAAGAAGATGAGGAGGAAGGTTTTGCTCCCAGTGTGAGTCCAAAACTCCCAAAAGGCACTACTGCACCATGCTGCCGCTTGTTTCGCTTCTGATGTTGTGAAAGTGAGAAGGAATCTGTCAACAATGCATGATGACAATAACGGTAAGAGACGCACACAATTAGCTGACAAACGTACCTATTTTTAGTCACTGTCAGTATATGTTATCATATGAAATAAACCTATCATGCTGATGTTTTTGTTCTTTCACTCTGAAGCTTATGTGTGATCTAAGATCTCATTATAGGTGTAGATTTTCAGAGGTTTCATACTGTATACGTACAAGCTTTTAGTTTTACATTGCTTTCAAGGCTATAACATTTTCTTTAAAAATGCATTTCATCGTATTTATAAATCTCAGTAGTTACTGTTGTCGTTCCCCCTGGTGAACATATTAGCACATTTCTATCAGCAGTGTGATGATTGTCCTTGGGTGTCCTCCATCAGTTTCTTTCTTTGCCTGGAAATATTGCAGTTTGTCACCAATTAGAATGAAAATATCTTAATTAGAATGTGAGTATAATGAAAGAAATCAGCAACTGAAGAGGAAAAAAAGAGCAGTATTCTAGGAATTACTTTTATTGTGGAAGATTCATTATCCTTTGATTAACGTCCAATGACAATGACCAAAGCTTCTGCGCGGAGCAGAGTGGCCTTCATGTTGAAAGGAAGGATGTGAAGGTCAGGGTGGCATGAAAGACATGAAGCACATCAGATCTTTACTGCTGGACACTGGAGTTTGTGTCCCTTCACAAACCTGCAAGTAAACTTTGCCTTTTAATTCACTGCAACCACAACCTCACTAAATGTTTTTGTTGCCTCAAGCTTACTATACCTGAACCACTTTAATCGCCATAACCACAATGTTTCCAAAAACACTGGAGTTTCTGGAGATACTGGAGTTGCCATTTGCAGATAATGTAGAATGCAGGTATCTTCTTTTCTGTCATTAAAGTTTTTATTTGAAGTTGGCATTCATCAAACAATACATGAAACAAACTACAAACCATACAACCATGTTCAATAAAGATACATAAAAGAATGTTCATTTCAGCACATAAACATAGTACATTGTCATTTGACACTAAATACTATATTCGATATGTCCTCAACTATGAAGGATATTAAATAAAATAATCATCTAGATCAGACCTGGTATATTGTTCCTTCATTATCATTTAAACTGGCCATCAATTCAAAGGACGCATTACCAGTCATTTGCCGAACCCAATAAATTCTGACTCTCCCAGTTAGGAAGAATAATTCTAGCTGTAGTGATGAAACCTGTCAGTTCTAAAGAAAGTATGTTTTTTGTTAAAAACAGTGACAGTGAACATAAAATAATGTCTTTGAATTTTTCAGGTTCTTTCAGAATGGTCCATTATTACATTTGTTTAGTGATAGGTTTGAAACAAGTGACACAAAAGCCATTTTATACATTTAATATGTTTAATAGCGACCCAATCTACACAATAAATGTTGCCAAAACTGCAGAACCAAAGATAAATCAAAACCCAGTGTTTCTTTAGGTTAAACATTTCACTCTTCTTAAAACGCTGTGCTTATGCCCTGGTGAGGTTGGTTGGGGTTAGGAAAACATGTTTTTGCCTTCAAATGCCTGTTTTGGTCGCCACAAATGGGGCTGGAGATGTCCCAACTTCAGGATAAAACACATCTGTTTTTTGTTGCCGCAAACATAACTGGAAATTGTCCCGAAATATCCAGTGGTGTCAAGTTTTCAAATGTTGAAACACAGATGCAAACTGCAGTCATCGGTTTGGAAGGCTTGTCGCCTGTAACTCCACCACCATCCCCTCCACCTGCTGATGTGACAGTCAGGTAAGAATCATAAAATTATGTGACATGTTTTGAGGAAACATCAATATGGTACGCAGCCTATGACACCTATAAATTTGAACACATCTGTGGTTTGCAGAAATGCTAACAGCTATCATTTCATCCTGTAGACTGGGTTGGTTTCACCAGATGTCCTGTACATTTACATTAAAACACATTAATACAGCCTGGTACAATGTCTCATATGTCTTTAGACGATTAGACATGCTTTATAGATTATGTGGGACACCTGGTGGCAATGCAAAAAGCTGTAACCACAACATTGACATTCCATCACCTTGTAGGGTTCTTATGGATAACTAGTTATAAACAGTTTCCTATTTACACAGTCATGGGGCAACAGTGGCATTCATTTACAGTACAGTACAATACCAACTTCTGAGGAAAACATCAGCTGCCTGATGTGGCTGGAAACCGGACTGATGAGTGTCTTGCCATTAGTAATTTAAATAATAAAAAAAATATATATTAAATTAAAAAAGCACAGAGTATACAAGGTTGGAAGATGGCAAACATGATGGGAAAGAGGAAAGTAGGATGGCAAATGAGACTAAAAGAGAGGGAGAGAAAGAAAGGGATGAAATGATGAGGTAAAGAAGGCCCAGGTGAACTGAACAAAAAACTATGAAGTGTACAAAGGCAGGGAGGAGCACTAGCAGTAAGCTTTTATTTCTAATTATTATCTTTTACTTACTGCAGTACCACCATTACATTAGATGATACAACTGGGCACCTGATAATTGTGTTAGGTTATGATATTTACTAATAGCAAACAACAAAAGTCATTGTTGGTGATTAATTGTGTTAGGTATTTCATTAGATTTTTTTGGCTCTATGTGTTGGATTTAATGTTATTTTCTATTGTTTTCTATTCTATATAAATGTGAGCAAATACGTATTTTAGACAAAAAGGTTTCTGGTTTGAATGTTTTAACTGTTTGTTCAGTAATACTGTAGGTTTCATTTACAGCATCAAGTAGTCTGAGACAAAGAGTCAGTAATGTAACTACATTGAGCTGTGGGTGGGAGAGGAGCAACAGGATAAAAAGGACTGAGGATCAGAGAGAGAGAGAGAGAGAGAGAGAGAGAGAGCTACATCAAGGGAGAGAGAGGGGTGAGAGAGGTAGACATTTGGAGAGGTGGGAGGAGAGTGGGGCGGGGTGTTTGGGGGGTGGTGGGGTTAGTGCAGTGGAGTCAAGCTGCCGTCTGGCCTAATGTACCCGCGGTGTGATTGGCTGGGATTGCTGGCCTGCATACCTGATACTGGGCTCTGCTATAATCGTCCTTTTCCTGTAGCTGGGCTCGGACAACGCTCCTTTCTCCTTTTATCTCGCCCTGCTCCGCTCCCTGCTCAGATCAGGTTGCTAAAAGAAAAACGCCGCCCGCCACCAACTCTCCAGCTCTTTGCCCCCTCGCAGTCCCTCTCTCTCGTTCTCACACTGCTGCTGAAGCCCTCCTTTTCCTCCACCCTTTTGATTCTTACTCTGTCATGATGGCAAGAATCTGTTCTTCTCCATTCAGTAAAAATCCTCCACACTGGAAGCTGACACAAAATGGCTGCCAAGGGATAAAGAGACAGGGAGCGAAGGCCTACTTGTAGCGAGGTTGTTTGGCGAACTTGATGTAAGAAAGGACTTGAAGCACATTTCTGAAGACTCACAGGTGTTGAGACAAAAACAATAATGCTGATAAGAGTTTGACAGATATTTATTTTAGAAACCCTATGTTGACATTTCAAAGTTATCATAGTTATCTCAATCTTGTAATTATTGCTTGGTCTATAATTGTGTGGGATATCCTCTCACAAGTGCATTCTTATATTCTGCAATGATTTGTAGCAGTTTTAAAGCTGCACTTATCAATATTTTCATATTAACAATGGGAGAAATTACTTTGTTTAATGTAAAAGGAGTCACAGATCAACTCTGGGGAATTTTAAAACAAACAGCTAAATTGTTTTAATTCAAACTTTCTTTGCCGTTATTTCCAGCTACAGCAGGCAGATGTGTACAGCTAAAAAGAGCTTCAACAAACTAACAAGAAAAACAACAACAACAACAAAACACTGTACATCACCCGCCCAGCTTCAAACAGCAGCAGCTGAACATAGTGGAGCATTTATCAGCTAAAGAGCAAACCATGGTGGAAACCAAAACCAAGCTAAAATAAAAGTGAATATTGTTGTTATTTTCATTGGATGAACAGTAAACTACTCCAAATAAGTGCATAAGTTGTATGTGTAAAAGTCAACTGTTTGGTTGCAATCAACCTGAGAATGTGATGACATGTCAGTGTTGTTCTGCTGCCCTCATATACACAAACATACACAAAATAAACAAAACAATGAATTGCTTTTAAAAAATCGTCTTGTCCAGAGATGTGGACTCAAGCCATTGTGACTTGGACTCCAGTTGACTGGAGTCACTGTTTTGGTGACTTGTAACTTGACTTGTCTTTGTTCATTTTATGTTTTCAGTTTTTTCTGTCAGTATTTCACTGTTTAAAAGTGATGGGGATGGAATGAAATGATTGACAATACATTAAGAAATATATAAGCTATTATAACGCTATTTTTTTGTTATTTATTTTGATTACATGTATTTCACTGGATCACAATAATTACAATTTAAATTCAATTAATCGTCAAACTTTCTGAAGAGTTGGATAAACTGACCAGTAACATCATTATAAGACAGGTGTCAATACCTTGTCTTACGTCTTTATGAAGACTGCAGTGTATTGTGGGTGGGGGGATACTTGGGACATCCTGACACACGGACCAAATGCCTTGAGTCACATGTCTGGTCTTGTACAATAAGTACTCATTGTATGCGTTCTTTATGGGTCAAATCTAACCCAATTGTGCATTTTGTAGATCTAGTGCTCATATCTGCAATATTATGAGTGTCTTCAAAAAGACCCATGTGCTCACTACAACTACGCACAACAACTGAAGTTACTTGGTAAGGATTAGGGAAAGATTGTGGTCTGGATTAGTAGAGATAAAAATAGAAAGCAGCATTGACTGAGAACAATGTTCTCTCATGTACTACACACTTTACTAGTTGTGGCAGGCCAATTATATGACTCAAAGGGATGAGTGTTAGTCGAAGAGATGCCACTGAACTCTGAAAAAGCAGAGAGGATACAGGGAGGAGGTCCAATGTTATCAACAAGAATCACAGGTGGGGTACCACAGGGTTCAATCCTTGGTTCAGTGCTTTTCTCTGTGCACATGGATCCAACGTCCAAATATAAACTATTAACCTACACACTTCCATCACTGCAGTACAGAGACAGCAAGTTTAGGGCAACAAAAACTACCTGGTTAAAGTTAGCAAAAGATTGCGGTGATGATAAAAATTACAGCCCAGTCTCACGCCAAAGGGTGTAGTAGACCCACCGATCCACTAGAGGACGGTGTGTAAGTGTCACGGTTTGCCTCCTGTAGGCGCAATAATTATGGTGGTGGTGCAGGACCAGCAGGGGGCGATAATGACGGGAGTAAAGGACAAACATGTTAAGAGCCAGAAAGTCCATGTCGAGAGGTCAGGCTTGGTCAGGCGGTTAATTTATCAGACGTTCACCCAGGCAAGCAGGGTTTAGGTCCTGCGAGACGCCAATAGTCAGTGGTGACTTTTAAGGAATCACTTATTTTAGGTGAGATCCATTATCTTTTCCTAAACCTAACCAAGTCATTTTGGTGGCTTTATTTTGTGATGAGACGTTGCATGCTTGTCTTTCTAACTTGACCACAATATGACAATGTGTTGTGTTCAAAGGTAGTTTGATGGTGAAACGGTAGGTCTGTTAAAAAGGTTTGGAGTGATACCATGTTGGATAAAAACTGTTGCAAGGAGACAGGATATGTATATGTTTCAAAGTTGATGTTTGTATATAGCCAACCTCCTCCCTCGGGAGTTTTGCACAACAATGCCTGTTTACTTCTACCTTTGCTTTTGACAGACAACAGCCATCATTTGTACGGCCACAAGGGGTCTCTTTGTCAGGAAATTGTTAACATTGGCGTTGGAGCTAACGGTCGATTTGGTATTCTGTCCTATCCTGTCTTATCTAGCGTTGTCCTACATTGTCCTGTCCTGTCCTGCCTCCTCCTGTGTTAAAGCAGAGGAGACACAGAGCGTTGCAGGGGCCAGGTGTTGCTGTGTGTGGATTCTCAGTGTCACTGTGCACAGTGGGAGGACAAAGACAGTATTGAGGAGGCAGGCATGGAGCAGGGAGCCGCACAGGATACTCTTACAGACCGGCCAGTGTTTGTGCCAAATCCTCCCTTCATACACACAACAGACACTGTGTTCAGTTTCTCCCCACTCCCAGCTTTGTCCTGTCTGGCTCTCTTTCTCTGCCTCCCATTCCCGCTACCTCCTCTCCTCCTTTTTTTTTTTTTTGTTTAGAGCAGGTTGGCTTCCACTGGAGTCGGCATCTAGGGTGTAGATGAGAGGCCCAGATAGCAGAGGGTCTAAGAACAGACTTGGGCATTCGAGACCGTTCTCTCAACCTCCAGGACACAAAGAGATGGAGGGTGGAATGAACTTGAAAGAAACTCTGTCGAGTTACACTTCAGACTGCATAACAAAGAGACAAGAAACATCACTCAATATATATTTTATTTTTAGGATGATGTCTTTTTCTCTCAAAACAGCAACGAAAATATGAGCTCAATCTTAAAGCCATATTTTCGTTGCTTTTTTGTTTGTGTTGAGGCATCATGAAAAGATCAGATCTTGTTACGTACAGCACTGTAGGTGAAAGTATCAGATTTGTGCTGATAGCATAAGGGAGGCATCAGACACCTGAATACTCAGCATGCCAAAGAAAGGAAATGATAATACAATTGAAAAAGGACATTTAAACAAAAGCCCTGAAAGCACGAGGAAGCCCTCTGCTGTCATGGTTACAGATTCCTTGGAGACTGGCACTTTGCCACGACAAACGTAATTGGTTGAATTAGCCTGATATTCAGGCTGAATGGCCATTTCGTTCGTTTCACTCCATCATTCAGGCTTACATTGCCCTCTTGTTTGCAGTTTACTGTCTTTTTTCTTTCCCCAGTGGATGACATATCCAGCCTCTTCAACTTCATTGTTTCCTACACCGTAGCATGCATATGTTAAATCCACAGTGTGTCCCTATACCCTGTTATACAGGGGTGTGTTCAGACATTTATGACTGGGGGGCACTGACTTATGCAGGGGTGGCACGGAGTACGTTGGAATAGCATTCTTTTACCATTTCTCAGATTCTTTGATCACTAACATGAGTGTCTCACAGTTTCTTACATTCCTGTTTATATATTCATTTTATTTTATTTTTTACAGTATATTACATTAATTTATCTTTATCTTTTATCTCATATAAAGTTTCCACGCTTTACTCTTTTAGTCCTCAAAAACAGCTCCAAAAGTACTTCTCAAACAGAACTAAGCCAGTCATGGCCAGTGCCATCCAGGCCGCCTTTCTAGACGCACTCCTACTATTATAGCGCCAACCCACAACTCCTAAACCCAAGCTTTCCTTCACATCAGGGCAAATGTTGCTGCTACTGCTATGAATTCTGCACTTTCTGGATGATTCTCAATATCTACGCAAATGTTTGCCCTTTAATTAACCATAACCATTACCTTTCACCCACCTCGACTATACAGTCCTTTTTAAGAGTGAGTATCTTTAGATGTGTCATTTAGAACTTAGTTTCATTTAGAGTTTCATTTAAAAGTTGGTGTTCATGCCTCAAGAAAATGTGGGAAAAAGGCTTTGCAGTATGTGTATGTATGTATTTTATTTTCACGGTGTCATACACCAAAGAGGTGCCCAGCCCTCATGGGCTTACAAGACACACCATAAGAAATAAAGAACAATAAACAAAAGAACATCACCACATACATTAATCAGGGATCTACAGTCTTCAGAAAGCACAATCCACAATCAAACATAAAGCGCACCCATGCGCTGTTGGTAAGCATTCAACACATATTGAGCTAAATAAAACACTTTTTCACGTTACTTTATAACGCGTTACCCCCAACACTGACAGTATAATGATCAAGTAAAGGCTTCCATCTCTTAAACTTTGCAATTGGGCAAATATTTGTCAAAAGGAAATAGCAATACCAATAGGGGAGCTGCAGGGATGACATATTTTTGTAGTCTAACCTGGAAGTTAGCATCGCCCTGGTTACCTTGATAAAAAGTCTATGGGATTTTTGGTTATTGTAGAAAATAATCTCTGTGACAAACACAAGTTTTGTAAAGAAAACTGTCTGTAAAGACGGACGAGTGAGTTAATGAGAAAAAAACCTATTGCAGATTGTTTCCATCCATCCATTTCAACCCAACAACTTTCTTGCAGTGAGGAGACAGTGTTAACCACTAAGCCATCATGCAACCCCTTCAATTTTATTTCCCAACTGTTTAAAATCAAATGAAATAGAAGCTCTTTCACACTGCAACAGCACTTACAGGTGGTACATATGTCAACAGGTCTGATGATGAAAAACAATGACACTGTTTCCTCGCTGAATATGATGAAGAAAAGTTGTTTTCGAGCTAGGTTTCAAATTATTCTCTGTTCAATACAAGTTAAATCAAGTTTCATATGTGTCATACTTGAGTTTAGTCATGATATGAGGTGAGTTAGCTTCAAAGTCTCAATTACTGGCAGTGATTATGCAGCAAGTAGGGACAGCTTCAGCCAACGGACACATGGATGAATTTTGCACAGTGAGCATTAAACCACTTTCAGATCTGGCGTAGTATTGCTACTCACTCTACAGCTTATGCTCATGAATCTAAATCTGTTTTCTCTGACTATCTGTTATAAGTATCAAGTCATAAAAAATAAGGAGCTATGGCACAAGCATCAAAAGAACTAACGTTCAGTACTTACAATAATGAAAAAGAAGTGCAAAGATCTGTGCTTATGTTCACATTTTTTCCAACACAAATCAACTTTTTGCAAGTAATGTCTTGAAGAGCGACTTGAATACAAAGATGTAACAGTAACAGTGTACTCAGTGTAAGCTGTTGTATTGAATCAATCAAAAATATTTGATATTTGAAGTCTTGAATCAAATTCATTTGCACTAAAAAGAAAGACAGAACCTGACTTGTAAAGATTTCTGCAGTGTGCAACTTTATTCGAAGTGTTCAGAATCATCTAGTTCTGCCTGACAAAGCCCGATCACATCACAGACTTGAGTCCCGACTTCAAATGCTCTGATTGGCTCAGTTGTTTCTCCAATCTGGGACGGGCTGCTGACAGGGGTGACACCAGACCTCTGAATCGCTGGGGCAAATTTAAAAAGTGGGCGGGTGATTCAGGGGGCTGGAATGAGGCCACGGTTACATTTCAAATAAAGCATTTGTGTACTGAAATGAACCCCCACCGCTCTGCACAGGCCAGCCACTGAACCTGTTGAACAAGTCAGGTTCAAATGATGATAGTTAGCAGCGTACATTACACAGTGCAAGACACCTGCCCTGACAATGTTGTACCATGCATACAAATAAAGGACAGGCCCGTCTGATAACAGGCTACCAACTACTGTAGATGTGAAGACTGTGTGTGTGTGTGTGTGTGTCTGTCTCTGAGGGGTGTGATCTGGCGTTTGAATGAAAACAGAGAAAGATGACACTGATGTGATAATGAGAACCTCACCCTGTGGCTCCTGGTGAAGACCGCGGTGTCATCAGAAAACAGACGGTGATGCGTAGTCTGCTCACTCTCTGTCTGTAAATAAAACAGTTAATTAGCCTGAGCTCTGTCAGGCTGTCTGCAACACCTGCAAGTCTCACACATCGCCCATCCCCCATTGATTCTCTTCTTCAGTCTTGAAGCAAGTAAAAAAGAAACCCTTCAGAGACAGAAACGCATCGATGCTGTGTTGTAGTGCACGAGGAGGCCATTGGACATTGTTCCAAAGGAGGAAATCCTCAACTATGCAACAGCTGTAATGTAGCAAGCTGCAACACTGCTACATGCTGAATCAAAGGTGAAAGGTAAATTAAAGGTGCAACGCAACATGATTGGTGTTTCTCAGCATAACGTGTTGGACATCTGTGATTCTATCAGGCAGACTGGACAAAGATACGACACATTAACAACACACTGAATCCTAAAAATATGTGCATCATGCCTCTGCATTCAGATCAGACTGACATATGACTCAAAGAAGTCAGATTTCAAGCGCTGATTTTAAGCTCACACAGTATCTCTGCCCTGCGTCTCTCCTTCAACTCTACTGGCTCAGGAGTTGTGTCCCACAGTTCACCTTCCACCTTTGTATGGTCTGTAGCAACTTAAGTGGCCTGTGAGTCTCATGAGAAAGCATAAAAAAATCAATAAATGGCTTTATAATTTGCATCTCATTTACACAGTGTCACACACTCGGGGGGGTTGTGGCTCAATGCTGGTTTGATATCCCAACTCCCCCAACTGCAAGTCAAAGTATCCTTGAGCCAGATACTGAACCCCAGATGGGTGGAGTTACCCTTTAAGTTGATTTACTTCTGACCATAATAGGAGGCTAGTAGGAGGTGGCTGTAGCTCATCTAGAGTAGGTCATCTAGTAAGCGGAAGGTCGCTGGTTCAAATCCCCGTCTCCCCCAGCTGCAAGTCAAAGTGTGAGCAAGATACTGAACCCCAGATTGCTCCTGATGAGCAGGTGGCCACCTTGCATGGCAGCCTCTGCCATCAGTTAATGAATGTTTGTGTGAATGTGCCAAGTGTTGTAGAGCGAGTTACCACACACGGTGCTGGCCTCACCATCGGGAGCAAATTTGGTGCTCAGGATCTTGTCCAAGGACTCTTTGTGGACAGGAGGAGCTGGGGATCAAACCACCAACCCTGTGAGCAGTGGACGACTATACATCCTAAACCAAGGCTGGCCCAAAGTGATGTTATTCTGAAAAAATGAGGGTATATTTATAATCTGTACATGTGGCCATTTTATTGTTTCAGTATTGTACTGGTTCCATCATTCCACTGTATATTCACCTCTACATTACATTACAAGCGTTTCAATATATTACATGGTATTTCTTCTATATCTACTCATTTATGTCTTATGTAAGACAGTTTGATGGCCTTGTTCTTGGCTACCAAACCGCCAAACCTGGAATTAATCGTCAACCTGCTCTACCACCAGAGCTACCATTTAATCAGTGAAGGCTGCACAAATTATTTTACTTTATTTTGTCGTCATTTTAAAAAGTCAATAAGCTGAACAAATACTGAACTGTGAATACAATCAAAGTGTAACACTCCTTTAATGTAGAGCAAAGAAAGAACATTGGTGTGGTAATACTAATACTAACTTTACCAGTCGACTGATTGCAGCCATTCACTTTTCCCTAACAGTGTTAGTAGATTGAGATCCTGATGATAAATGTGTCTGTATTTGGCATATGTAACACCACCATGAGATTATTTTAACCCAAAGAAAACAGAATTTGTTGGAATCTCTTTCAAATTCTTTCCAGTCTTTTCTTAAATATTAGTTAGAATATAACTCATTAGTCAGATTCAATAATGAAAATGTATCCAAGAGAAAATGCTAAAGACACAAAATGGTACAAAATGTTACTCATGTTGATGATTCTGAACTAAATATGAAAGTTTCAACCTCTAATATGCATGAATCCCTGAACACACTGAGACAATGTGGTGGAGAAGCTCTGTTCAGACAGCAGCACACTCACTCTGCAAAGCTGCTTTATGAAGTGATAAAATCCAAATCTATGTAAAGCTTTTATGGCAGGGGCCGAGCACGGGTTGGCAGAGCATCAGGGCGTCCTGGGTGGGTCCTTCATGTGGGATCACCTGAAGGAAACTCGTATAGTATCCTAGGACTGTTTTTTGTCCTGTTTGGGAATTCCATTTCCATTTATTTCATTTACATAAAGAGTGGACATAAGAAGACAGTGATTGTCTTCTTATATAGATGCATGCACACCCACAAATACACACACAGTCATATGTGTGTTTGTCTGCAGAATGGATGGTTCCGCTGTGGCTGAATAGATGTTGCTTGCAGCAAATATTGCAGACAATGAGTTCGGGTGAATAAAGCAGGATTTGGATGGAAATCAGTGAGACGAGACGGACGGGGTGTGGAATAATTATGTGTATGTGTGTGTGCGTGCATGCACAAACAAGATGTGTGTGCGTTGTGGTATATGTTCATCTGCATTTGTGTCTGTGGTCCATGCACGTGTACTGAAGTGTGTGTCAGTGTGTGTGTGTCTAAGATAATTAACCGTCCACAGAAGCGTGTCATTCCTCTATTGTGTGTCAGAGTGGACCGCGGGGGTCCTGAGGAGGAGCGGAAATGCTGATTTAGTCTCACATTAGTCCATGGGCGCGCTTTTCCTTTTGATTAGAGCAGCATCCTCCTTGGCTGTTAGGTGGCTCCATTTATAAATACCTCCCAAATGTTACCTTCCTACCACCTGCCTGGCAAGCTTGGACACATATTAACACACACACACACACACACACACACACACACACACACACACACACACACACACACACACATGCATACAGACACACATGTATACACACACCCAATCGACCTCAACCTGGTACATCCACCACCCATTAACTGTACCACCAGCAGACCACTGGCCAGCCGGCTCGACGCTTGGTGGCCTTTTCCAGAGGAATTCTTAGGGTGGGTTTTTTTCTTGTAGATATTCCACGCCGCTTTGCGCCCTCAGATTTCACGCTGCAACATTAACATGAGCTGACACACTGGATTAAAGGCAGACAGCTGGAATGCCCGGGCCCTTTGTGCAGCGTGGACCTCAGCCAAGAGCCTTCGCTCTGAGGCCAAGAGAGACCTGGGAAAGAGAGCCCTCCTTGGAAATAAACACAAGATTGGCAAAGGATGGTGGAATGTACCTGACGGAGTAAATCCTTCACTGGCTTGGTCTGGCCTGGCCTAGGTTATCTGAGTCCGGACAGGTGAACCTGAAAGAGGTCTCTGAGTTTTGCTAGAGGGCAAAAAAAGGGAAAGTGTGAAGTCAAAACTGTGGAGGAAATAGGACTGCCTAAGACATGGGAGGCCTGTCTCACCTGTTTAGGATGCATTCTAAAGATTTTAAAATCATAGAAATTAGAGCATAAGCTGGTGTTCATTAATAAAAGGGGCGTTAATAAATGTTTTTTAAACGGTTGTAATGTAATGTAGAGGTGAATGTACAATGGAATGATGGAACCAGTACAATACTGAAATAAAACTTTTGGTTTTGCTGATGCTCTACATTGCCACGAGGGACAGTTACGTGAGAATAATGACTGTCAGTTGAGTGACTCACTAATGTCCATTATATTATCACAGGTCTTCTAATATTAAGCAACATTAGATTCTAATTGTACCAGACCAAGTAAAGCCTGGGTCAGACCAGAAAGTGACACATCTGTGTTAAATAAATGGAGCTGAAGTATGGGGACAGAGTCACTACTGAATGAGCTACACACAGACATAAATCCTCTCCTGGGAAGAATTGTGGACTGTATCACTGTCATTTAGATAATAATTGAAACATTTTAAGTTTCAAAATTTTGAGACTCCTTCAAAATGGTTTGATCGACTGCCCTCCACCATGATGCAGGTAGAGTGCATGTGTGGGAATCTGACAGTCTGCCGTTGGTGGCTGACCTCCAGGAAGTAGTTCAAACAAAGGATATGTTACATATTTCTTTACCTCTGCCACGCATTGCAATTAAACACATTAACAATTGGAGTCATGAGAGATGCTGGTAATGCAATAGTGTTCCTTAGCTGGCAGGTGACAGTGTTCATTAGCAGAGTTACAGCACTACTTTTGGTGTTCCGCTCATTAATAACTCTTAAGAAAATATCAATAGGCTGTCCCCTCCAGTGCTGATATTAGAGGTTTGCCCGTTGCTACGTAGCCAAATAAAAACAGCTCTGCCAGTTATAAAAAGATAACTTCTTCTATTTTGGACCATAGATATATTAACAGAGGTGGTTACATTACAGCGAGTCACTCTTGCTGTCAATTCATCCCAGTGGCCAACTGTGGTACTGCAGCAAAAATAATTTTCCCCATACCACCACGATAAAGGGAAGAGACATTTGTAAAAAGATCACTTATTAATTATAACTCTTTAAACTATGATTGAAAGATTTTTTAAAAATATATTTGTATAACTTCCCCAGAGCCTTGAAAAGCAATTGTTATGCATGTGACGTCATCCCAATGTAAATGTGTGGCGACTGAACGACTGAGCTGATGGGTGATGGTGTGTTTAATAGCTTATGTCTTGCTTAAAATAATACATTTAAAGGCATTGTCTAATGATGCAGTCCATCAATATTATTATGTTCTTCAGTGTATGGGTATCAGCCTTCAAAAATCTCTTCGCCCTTCTGTAACATTTTAATACTTAAACACCGTCTTTATCCAGCCTGCAAATGAGATTCACCCAAATGAGTTTTTAAAAGTGAGAAATAAGAGGAAGAGAGGGAGAGAAAGTGGTAGAGCGACACTGGCTTGTTGAAGGTCTCCATGGTAACGGAGCAGTCTAGTCACGCCTCATTATGGCGAGCAGAGTGTTTGTATTGGCCGGCCAGTTCCGGAATGTATTCTCCCCATGCTAATAGCCTTCAGATGCCATCGGCTCATTGCACTCAGCAATGTCACCCAACTCACCCAGACACACACACACACACACACACACACACACACACACACACACACACACACACACACACACACACACACACGCACGCACACACACACACACACGCACACACACAATAGATACAAACACACAGAGGCGGGGAGAACAGAGAACTGGCAGTTTTATGGCTTCAAATATTTCCCCCCGGAGATCTGTCTAAATAGATAACATAATCATTCCTAAAGTACTGCTGGCTGGCACAACTGGCTAGATTCACTCCACTAAGCTCTCCCCTGGTTCATGTGTGTGCGTGTGTGTGTGTTTGTGGTGTGTGTCCATAAGCCCTCATGGATCCTGCATACTGTGTTCTTTTATCATTTGATGACAATGACGCATTTCTTTGTTTTTGTGAAATATTTCCCTTCCATCAGATTTCAATGAATTGTCTTGCTTTTCGTACATACATACCTCCATATAAAACACTGGAGTCAAAGAAAAACAGCCCTTTCCTGATTTACATGTTCTCTGTTTTGTAATTTAATTTAATTTCATAGAAATATGAAAAATAGTTAAATAAATGTAATTAATTCTGGAGGTAAAACTTATTTAAACCTCCCTTAGCATTTATAATCAGTATATAAACTGTTGATAACTGCTTTACAGACAATAAAACACTGTAATGTAGCTATAGCTGTATTAAATAATACATAAATAATAAATATAATATATTTTTCAATAATTATTTTTTCAACAAAACATGTTATAAAAATGTTATAATACCTATCATATATAAATGGTTATTTAATTGTAAATAAAACTTTAATTATTTCACTGTTTAAAAACAATTACATGCTTTTTAAACCATTTATTGTTTGCAATTACAATTGTAACTGTTTATTGTCCAACTGATGTTTTTAATACATTGTAAATGGTTAATAAATACTGTGTAGTTCATCTATAGACATTATTTGGATGGTTGATATAAAGATGCAACTGAGTTGCAGTTTTTTTAATATTCTTACTAATACTTCTTACAGTTCTTCTTCAATCTCTATTATTACTGAACAAACTCACAAACCACTGATGAAGACCATGAGTTTTGCCTGAAAGCCCCAGAAAAATCCAGTAGGTGGAACTTTGAATTAAAAATGTTGTGTCAATGTTCTTTTTCCAATCACAAGATTGAACGTTGTAGCTCAACATGTCTCCAGTTCTGAATAGCTACAAACCTGCAGGTGATGGATTTGTATACACAGTTGATAAATGCTTTATATAACACATTGTAATGTGTGTTCACACCAAATGTGACGCACATTTTTTGCATGACTAGCTTTCATACAAAGTCAATGTTAGAAGCGACTGAAGTGACAACATAAAAAATCACGTCAAGCGAGCATTCGTGTGAGTTGAAAATATTGAACTAAACATTTTTGAGTTGACGTTCACACTAACGTGATGGCATTCACGCTGCTGATTTCCAAAAGTTGAACAACAACAACAATGGAGGAGAGGATAATAATCACTAATTGTGGCCATTTGCGGACACCCAGAGCTGTACAATAGCACATCTACTCGTACCAAGACAGGACAAATGCCGTGGAGGGAAGTGAGCTAGAAGCATGAGTTCAGTCTTTTTACAAGGCTGCATGATGATGTTGTCATTTCAATGTCCTTTTGATCCATTTATTGCAGTCAGATCACAGAGAAATCTCTTTGTTTCGGTTTCATATCGATGTGGATCGTGGTTTTATTTATTTGCGTTATTCACCTGAGAGGCGATTCAAAATATAGTATCCCGCATTCAAGCTTGCAGGAGTAACACAACAAATTTTCACCTTTGATCTGTGCACGCCATTAGTATTTGTTTATGTGTGTACCGGTAATCATGCATCATGATTGCAGCTATGTTTTACTGTGTTAATAATTTATTAACTGTTCATACACAGTTGTGGACGCTAATAAACACTTTACTGATTTTAAAGCCCTGTGACCTTAGTGGCAGTGATTTTAAAGAGAGATAAACTGCCATTCTGCTTTCAATGAGAAATACTCCACAAAGTCCCCAACACACACATAATGACATAAGACAGAAAAGCTATTTGAGATTCTGGAATCAATAAATTGTTGGTGTTTTTGGTTAATTAATGACTTAAATGATTAATCAATTATTTAAAAATACTTTTTTCAGCACTGGTTCCTTCATACTTTTTTGCCTTTTGATTAATCATTTGCTTTGAAGACAGTGTGTGTGAGACACTGATGCTGTGTGCAGTGATGCTCAACTTGATGCTCCTTTCGGACTTCACAGGGATTTAGTTTTCACTGGCAACTCCAAAGTCCGGACCGGGCCCACTAATCTGCACAGTGTAAGGCTACTTCACTTAAGAAAGTATCAGCAAGCCTTCATGCAAAAGAAGATAGCGCTGGCTTGGCTCAGCATGATAGCCAAGTGAAGAGGGTGGAGGCGTTCAGAGGGAGAGATGGGATGCAATGTGGGGAAGTGAGCACAAATAAAGGAATAAAGGAGAGCGGGAAAGGGCAGTAGAGAGAGAGATAGGAAAAAGAGAGGTGAAACCAGGATGAGGAAATGTATGAATGGCAAGAGTGAAGAAAAGGGTGGAGGGTTTTTTTAAGTTATTAAGGGGCCAAAGCGAGGATAACCGCGGTTGGTGGCGGGCTGAGGGAGGGCTTGGTCCTCCAGACAGTATTACTAACCGTCTGGGCTGCTACACAACACACAATCATAATTGGGCATCAATTTAACTTCACTGAGCTGCATGATTGATTAAAATAAGCTGAATGGTTAAATATAATGTATTAAGCTGCCTTAGCTACTTTGAAAGAGCTGTGAAATGAGTGTAATTAAAAAAATGGAGATGTTGTGTTTTTGTACAGTAGTCGTACTGTGCCAGAAGACAAAGTGCCATATTAGCCAGCTGTCTTTTAGAGGGACTTCAGGCTATTCTATACCTGCTGAGAACTCATTTTGATAGGTTTTAATGGACAATGGGGCACTTTGAAGAAACAAAAACAATGCTGTGTTGCTGTGGGCTCCACACTGAGAATAGCTTGCTGACTGAACTGCCGGAATTCTTCACACTGTGTGAATTCAGTGCGTACATTTCCTTGTGACTGTTGCAGCTTTTCTATTAAACTGTTTAAAATCAACCTTTTTATTTTGTTAAATCTGGAATATTTAAAACTCTAACACACAATGTTCTGCCTTCTTGTTGGCAGCACAACAAACTGTGAACACAATATGTTCACTCAATAAAGTTGTAGCTCACTTGTTAGCCCGGTCACCTCTTTCAGCTCCAGCAGACTTTGAGCAACGTTAGCATGTGTTTGTGTCTACTTGATGAAGTCCACTATTCACTCTCCTTTTAGCTCTGTTTTTGGTCTCCACCAGCTCCTGAGAAAAATACATCTGGGACTGCTCAATTCTCCACTTTGTTTATCAGCTAGTTTGTCAATTTGCTGTTTGGTGCTGGGCAGACAAGGTGAAAACAGCTGATAACTGCACCTAGAAATAAAGTTAATGAGAGCAGTGAGAGTGACTAAAACAGTAAAAATACAAACTGATAAATCAAAACAATAATCCGAAAGAGACTCCATAGAGCTCGAGCAACTGCAGTTAGGAAATTATGACTACATCCATTAAAACTAGTGACAGAAGAATAACTATAAAAATGGCAACAAGCCTGGATGAAATTGCAGCTCTGCAGGTTGTTTTTGGACGATTTACAAAAGCAGTGATGTTACCAGGTAAGTGTCCAGTCTCACAGGACGCAGTGAACTCACTATCCATGCATCCAGGGGACGCACCATACTTTATCCCTGATACATGGTGGACAACAAATCTGTATAAAAATAACTATAAAAGGAAACTCGTTATCAAGACAGAACAAAAATCTGTGGGTCACTGCTTCCAACCATCTGCCTACTGTGTGCATATATCAGTCATCGTGAGATCATGATGAAACCATAAAAATAATATGTCATCAATTTCTTTGTCATTTTGTGAAAATCAGATTTCCACACAGTCAGAGAAAGTTAAAGTTTGCTTCCTGCTAATTTTCACTTAAAAAATCCCAGTGGACACAAGCATTTTTATTTTTTTTTTACTAATGTGGCAGCTAATATAGTAGTATATTTATGGTTCCCTTTATATGTTAGTCCTCATTGAGATGTTATCTATTAGCATTTTTGTAAGCTTCTATGTTTTATCCTGTTTTTGTAATGTACAAAATCAATCAAAATCAAAGACTGACTGGCTCATCAACTTTTAGGGAGCAGCCATAGATGTGCCAGTGTTTTTTCATCAAACATATAACAATGACTGTAACCATAAAAACATCAAACATGAGTTTAACATGACCATTTCTCAGAAACCACAAATTTTATTGGGGACCCACTGAATTTCCATGGGACCCACTCAAACGACCACCAGTGGGTCCCGGGGAATCACTTTGTCAAAAACCTATCAACATCACTGCAAAAGTAAAAATTCTTGTGGTGGTATAGCCTATTTCTGTTGTGAGAAGGTAAACAGCACTGAGGAGGCGCTTTCACAGCTTCCTTGGGGCGTCATTTAGTTCTAACCTACAGAAACCTGAATCCAATATCAGACTGAATATTTAAGTGAAATTCAGTTGATGAATTGATCATGAAAGCATCAGCTTGAATGTCAAAATTCCACTGAAGTCACTGTGGTAAAACAAGTTGTATGGATTATCACCGCTGTTAAAAGGAAGTAGGTCTGTTGAGACTGAGGTGTCACAGTGTGTCTCGTAGCAGCATGTTTTCTTGTTGTTTTCTCCCTACCTGTTTCCCCCCTCCTTTTCCCTAACCTGCTCCTCCCAGTGTGTGTGTGTTCTGGTGGGCGTGTTTCTCCGCAGCAGCGGGGAGGCGCACCTGTTCTTCATTCTGTTGCATCAACTGCCTCTACAATATCCTGATCTCTCCAACACTCCAGTGCCAGATTGTTCAAGCATCTACCGTTGACTCTCCAGTTGTTTTTGATCTCCGATGTTTTTGACTTCTCGTGCGCTCTTTTTTGGATGCTTTTGTGTGACACAGTTTTTGTCTCCACCTTGTGTGCAGATTTCACCAGCGACCATCTGCTCAGCCTTCCACACCGTCACCTTCTCCGGTCTACCCGTGCTACCCACTAAATCCCAGTAACCCGGTGCGACCACTCTACCCGGCCATTCCTCACCACCTGCTCACCTGCCTGTCTCCGTCTCCGTCAATTCCCCTATTGTTCAAAAAAAGCTTTTGTTTTTGCACAACTTTGTGTCTCTGCATTTGGGTCCAACCAAAAACCAAAACCTTACAGAAAATCTGGCCCATATGGACCGAGCAGACAACGGCACACAATTTAGGGACATATGGGACAATTTGTGTTTTATTTTGAATAACATGGACATTATAGAGATGCTAAAGGTCATAGCTATATTTAAAATTAAGCTGGTCCTTAACACTGGTTGCAGGAAGCTCCGGGCGGAGCAGAAATCATATCAAGCTATGCTTGAAAAGACTTTACTTGACAAATTACATTCCAATGATTTCCATATAGCTCTTAGCTCTCAGCCTGCTAGTCTCCCGTCAGCTCCAGTGTCTGCTAGCCTTCAAGGAACGAGCCACCAGGCTGCTAGCTTCCAGTCAGCTCCAGTGTTTGCCAGTCATTTTCTTTATAACGAGCATTACACAATCGCAACTGGTGTGATAATACTGAGATTGCCACAGTAACACAAGAGAAAATCAGCACAACGAAAGACGCTTTATTTGAAATGTCCGGTCGTGACTTAAACATCATCTTCGTCAACTGATGGAGTATGAGGGGTGTCAAATTTCATAGGGAGAGATTTCAACCACTACCCCTTGTAACTCTGTTCTGAGGGGCAAGGGGGTTCACTCGAAAACCAGGGGTAGGGGTAAAACTTGGAAATAGCCTTTCTCCTGGAAGTCAATATGTTGCTGCTTTAAATCTGTAGGTAGCTTAGTAACTGTTTGGTACAGCCATGGGAAGACAACCATATCCTCCCCCTCTGACAATACTCATCACAAGGGACGGCATAATAAATTATTTACACACATATTACACACACACACACACACACACATACACACAAACAAACCTCCCACCTGCTCTTCACTCACATGAGTTAATTTCCCACAGGGCAGAAACACATGCATGCCAAAACTGGCAGAAGCTACAGGTAGGTTGTGTGAGAGCCTGTTGCTAGGCAGACTGCTGAGCCTCCATGTGAACACACAAGGCTGGTAATTAAAAGCCATTTACAACCAGCAACTGAAAGGGCTTAGACCAATACCTGTCTGTGAAGATCACATGCCAATTTTATATTTTGTGCTTGAAGCTGGCAATAGATAAAAAATAATGCTAATCCTTTCTAAGCTAAGCTACTTGCCTTTTAGCTCCATGCTTAATGCCAGTGGTAGAAGAAGTATTTAGGTCCTTTCCTGAAGTAAAAGCAGTATAAATACTCTCACAAGTAAAAGCCCTGCATTAACCGCCCATTTTCACTCCCAACGTGTCAAATATGGCAACCTGGTCAGTGGTCTTCTACAATTGACACTGTTGGTCCCTGTCATAACCTGTCTATTAGGCCATGACAAATATGGAAATGGACTGGCAGGCACAACACGTTCAGATATCTCTTTCACAGAAAAAGATCATTGCTTTGCTCTTGTACCACCTCACTGTGTGGCAGCAACAAAGGGAACTCAGACAGGGACAGGTCTTCCAAAACCACATCAGCACCATTACCATCAGGCGCCACATCTGGACTTTGTTTGGCCATGGCATGTGCAGCCATGCAGGATGAAGACACCTCTGGCAACACTCGAGCCCTTCCCTGACAAGGGCAAGACAGATACCGGTGACAGTGTTCTCCTTTGCACCTTTGTCCCTCAAGATTGTTACAGGGACCTTCACATCACTTCCCATTAAGGACACAAATCCATCTCGAATAAAGGGAGCATAAGCTTCTCAAACATCTTCCTCACAAGTGTGAGGGGTAAACACCTCAGGACCACAACAGTCCCCAACTCCAGAGTTCCACCGGTTGCATGTGTGTTTTGGAACGGCTCTGCTCGATATTGCTCCATGCTCCCTCATCTGTCAACACTCACCGGCTGCATTTTGAGTGCAGCACAGTGCAGCACTGCCGGATAGCTGGAGTGGCTAGACTGAGGAGTTCCTGCAGTAATTACAGACTCACGCGTGATTGCAATTATACATGTATGTGTTTTAAACACAACAACACACATACAAATGATTATTGTTCCCAACTTAAGGATTAGAAGAAGGGTGGACTTGCTTTGATTTGTCTCTTTTTGGAGATTTTAGTGCTGGCGTCAACATGGAGTAAAATAAACCGGATGTTCTGATCTTGTTTCAGTGTCTGACTTCCTGTCTACTGTGTGCTGTATTCAGCTGAATTGATGCGCCATGCTCCGGCATCCGGCAAATATAGAAACCTTGCGTAACTGCTGCAGAAGGGTCTGGACTGCTGGAGCTGCAACAGAGTAGATCCCTCCCTTGGTTTTAGCCTTGAGCACAGCACAATCTGCCTCTCAATGTCCCTTCTCATGGCGATACTTACAGATATCACTAGCATCAACATTCCCACTTACTCTAAAGTCAGGCTTATGCCAGGTTCAGACAGGACGCCAAAGCGCCGCGATTAGCTGCGAAGTGCTGAGGAGCGGAGCCATTTTCGATTCGGCGCCCATGTCAACCAATGGTGTCATTCACATAGGTAGCGCCGGGGTGCTCTGCTCCGCTGCAGCGATTGTTTCGACGTCTGGTCTATTTTTTTCGCGTGCCACGGCCGAATGTGTCAAGCCGGGCAGGAAGTCAAACAAAACAACAACGAGAGAATCCGGTCGATTTCAGGGGACACCCTGAAGCATAAGGGCACAGTCAGCATCAGGCCAATTTCTGGACTTCAAACAGTGAGAAAAAAGTATTTGAGTCCCTTTCATTAAAGCGTGGCAACAAGCGCACACAATCAGTTCAACGAACCATAAGGGGAACGAAGCTACAGCCTACCAGGGAAAAACCTGCACCTTTTAAAGACACACAGGGGAAATGGCAAGTGTCATCTGGGCCTACATAAACAACAACAGGCAAACAAAATAATAAATCCAAGAAACATACGGGTACAAACTAACTTCACAAACTCTACAAAACACAGCCAAGAACAAGTCATTCCATTTACTAAATAAAGTCATCCCGGCCAGCACTGGTAAACAAATAAACCAAATGCAGCGCTCTTGACAAACTTTAAGCACAAGACCACCACATCCTAAAGTCTTGGAGCACAAGAAAACACCTACAATTAAGTGAAAATGCATACAATGTAGATCAATAACATGTGCGGTATCCATGCACTAACAAAGCCTGGAAACAAAGGAAAAGCACACCAAACCCGGTGTCCGGTAAGTCACACCTGGTTGGTAAATTTCCCCAGGTTTGAAACTCCCTTCTCCCATTGGCTGGTAGCACACCTGAATGCACCACCAGTTCCAGTGCATCAGCATGATGCATGAAGAGCTTAATTACAGCTGCACGCCGCAACTTATGACTGAAGCTGCACAATCCAGCCTCTCAACCCTGCAGAAGGAGAATTTCCCCCCAGAAAGATGGATTGCTGCTGTGTCCCGTTCTTTACACCCATGTCAACTCTGCTGTTTCCTCCACTACAACACTGAGAACAACCACCATCAGCCCCTTAGCAGGACACATCTGCGGCCAATGCCATTCATCCAGCCGAGGAATGTGCTGGATCAAAAAGAAGGACGGACAGGCTAACCATACAGGTGCAGTCACAAGTGTGGTATTTAGTGTCTGGGCGGATACTAGTGATTTATAGCGTGTATTTGTATGCTTTTAAGCTACATTTATTAGGGAGTTTATGGACTGCCGAGTCCAATTTGCTGCTGGTTATATACTGTAACACATTGTGCTTGCTGCTTGCTTTTCTTTGTGCTCATCACCAGCTGATTTGAGCTTCTCCACTTTGTGAAGCTAAGTGTTAGCTTTGTTGCCTTGTGAGAGTACAATAAGCCACTTTTCTACCAAGGAAGAAGGACCAATGGAAGCTGATTCGAGCCTAAGTTCATTCACTGGCCACTGAGTGATAGAAAGGCAAGTATTGTGTCTCTTCACGGCACGGTTTCCTCCCCTGAGCGTTAGCTCTACTTTCTTGTCTTTCTCTTTCTCTACTAACCCACATGCGCACCCACAAACACTTTTGGTGAACAGATCGCTCAGAGTTAACTTCGTCTCTAAGCCATAGTTCAGCACTGTCCAAACCACACCATGATTAAAGGCACATGTTAGGTCGGCAGACACTGTTCCGCCATTCAAGTCTCACTTGGTCACCTCCACTGACCAGGCCGTGGAGTGACGTCATCTCCAAGGGGTCACGTCTGCCATCTTGGATGTCTCTTTCTCTCTTCCACTCTCTCTCTCTCTGACACACACACAGAGTTTTCGACCACCCAGTGCAGGGCTCCAAGGCAGTTTGTTCAGCAGGTTGTTCTCTCTACGTCAGGGACTACTGTCAGGAGTGGAATATTCCGTTGACCTCTGCATCTTAGCAGTAGAGATTGGGTGAAACGAGCCAGCTTTGGTTAGTCTATTTAAGAAAGGGCTTTTAGATAACCTTCAGGACAAGCTAGCCACTCGAGAACAGCCTTCAACCCTTGAAGAATTAATCTCACTTGTTAATAGCATTGATAATCGCATTAGAGAGGGTCAGAGAGAGAGAGAGGGCTTCTTCCTGTCGTAGGTCAGCTAGCTCCACCTTTAGCCAGGCTCCTCACTCTGCCCAGGAGCATAGACCATTTCACGCCCTTCATCTAACCCTAGAGCTCGCCCACTGCAACCCATGCAATTGGGTTGGACTCATCTGTCACCTGAGGAATGCCAACAACGCTTCATGAACAAGCTGTGTATATACTGTGGACAACCTGGGCACTTTCTCACCTGATGCCCTGCTATGCCAAAAGGATGGGCTCCCCAGTGAATGAGAGCACACTGGCGAGCCAGACCTCTACCCCCACTAGCTCTCATTGATTTCGGTGCCGATGACAGCTTTATTGACTCTACTCTGGTGGAGCAAGCACATATTCCATTGCGGCCCTCAACTTCCCAAAGACAAAGCCCTGGACAGCCGGCTCTTGGTCACAGTGACTCATCATACAGTTCCCATCACACTAGTCATCCTTGGTAACCACAGCAAACTTATTCAATTGTTCGTCATTCCCTCTCCTACCTCACCAGTTGTACTTGCTCACCCCTGGCTCAGATTACATAATCCCCACATTGACTGGGCATCAGCCGCCATCTCAACTTGGAGCACCTACTGCCATTCCTGCTGTCTCCAGTCTGCTGCACCTACCAAGATAACCTCTCCCTTGCCCCCCACACCACCTGATTAGTCTCCAGTGCCCCCAGATTATCATGACCTCGCCAGAGTTTTCAGTGAAGAGCCAGCATTGTCTCTGCCACCCCATCGACCTTATGACTGTGCCATAGAGCCTCTCTCTGGTGCCTTGCTTCCCTCCAGTCGCCTATACAATCTGTCATACCGAGAGAGAGACCATGGAGAGGTCCCCTTTCGAAGCCTGTTTTTTTGTGGACAAGAAAGACAAGACCCTGTGCCCTTGCATTGATTACCGTGGCCTCAAAGATATCACCGTGAAAAATAAGTATTCTCTGTGTCATGCCTGTCTTTACTAAACTGGACCTGCACAACACCTACCATCTTTTCCGTATCAGGGAGGAGGATGAGTGGAAAATGAGTGGCTAGTCAACTGCCCCCTAGGGCACTTCAAGTACCTTGTCATGCCTCTTGGGTTAACCAACGTTCCTGCAATATTTCAAGCTCTCATTAATGACATTCTCCGGGACATGTTAAACCATTCTGTTTGTTTATTTAGACGGCATCCTGATTTTCTCCTGCTCCATGAAAGAACACATACAACATGTACGGCTGGTGTTACGAATGTGAGTTTCACTCCCCTACAGTCAAGTTTCTGGGTAATGTGGGAGAAGTAAATTGGGAGTTGCTGGCATTGGTATTGCCTCTCCAGGAGTGGCAGCACTGGCTAGAGGGCACCGAACAACCATTCATTATTTGGACTGACCACAAAAACCTTTCCTACCTTCATTCAACTAAACGACTCAACTCCAGGCAGGCTCGCTCGTCCCTGTTCCTTAGCTGATTTAACTTCATCCTCTCATTCCTCCCTGGTTCCCAGTTCCCGTAATAGTAAGCTGTACGCCTATTGTTCCTCCTCCCCTGATTGTTGGAGCAGCTAAATTGGAGATAGAGACTTGTGAGGGAGGCATAATGGGACCACCCTGACCCTGACCCTGGCACTGGACCTGCCAACTGCCTATTCATGCCTATGTCACAAGTTCGACAGTGAGGCCACTCTTCCAAACTCATCTGTCACCCTGGAGTCGAGCAAACACTCCTGTTCCTCTGTCAGCATTTCTGGTGACCCAGTCTGTCCAAGGATGTGAAGTAGTTTGTGGCTGCTTGCCCCGTTTGTGCCTGAAGCAAGGCCTCTCATCGCCCCCTGGCTGGTCTCCTCCTTCCTCTGCTGGTGCCAAGTCGCCCCTGGTCCCACATAGCAGTGGATGTCGTTACCAACCTCCCTGCCTCAAACGGTAACCCTGCAGTCCTCACCATAGTGGCCACTTCTCCAACTCGGTCCACTTTGTTCCTTTGACCAAGCAGCCCAGCATCCCTCCCCAACGACCTTAACTCCTTTTTTTCAAGATTCGAGACGGACAACATCACCCAGATAGAAGACATAATCTCCTCCCTCACACCTGCAGAAGCTGAACTCTCCTTCAACACGGAGGAGGTGGTGAGAGCCTATAGGAGGACCAAGGAGAGCACAGCACCTGGCCCAGACAACATCAGCGGCCGGGTCATGCGGTGCTGTGCAGAGCAGCTGGGGGGCGTGTTTCAGCTACTGTTTCAAAAATGTATGGACAGCGGCATAGTCCCCCAGCTATGGAACGCTCCACAGTGGTCCCCATCCCCAAGAAGAGCTCTGTCAAGGCTCTGAACGACCTGAGGCCTGTGGCTCTCACCTCACTCGTGATGAAGGCTATGGAGAGGGTCATCAAGAACCACATCATCAAGGTCACTGACCCACTGATGGACCCTCTCCAGTTCGCTTATCGCGCAGGCAGAGGGGTTGATGATGCTAAAATATACATCATGGACACTATATATAAGCATCTAGAACACCCCAACACCACAGCCAGACTCCTGTTTGCAGACTTCTCCTCGGCATTCAACACCCTACAGCCACACATCCTGGCAAAGAAACTCTTCACCCGCTTCCACCTTGACGACCAGCTGATCCTGTGGATTACAAACTTCCTGACCAACAGGTCACAGAGGGTTAGGGTTAATAACACTTTCTCTGACCTCTCCTTCACCTCTACTGGCTCCCCTCAGGGCTGCGTCCTCTCTCCTCTGCTCTTCATCCTCTACACCGATGACTGCAGGTCCACCCATCCAGACTGTCATCTGGTCAAGTATGCGGATGACACAGTTCTCCTGTCCCTGCTCTCAGGCCCCTGACATCACCACAGCTCAGCGCTTCATGAGTTTGTGGAGTGGTGTGATAACTCATGCCTGGAGTTAAATGTGGAGAAGACCAAAGAGATGGTGGTGACCTTTTCCAGCAAGCAGAGGGAGCTGGCTGCAGCAGCTGTCAGCACAGTACATGGGAAGACTGTAGAGGTGGTGGACGAGTACAAATACATGGGCACAATCTTCGACTGCATGTTGAACTTTCCTGAGGAAACTCAACACTTTTGGGGTCAACACAAACATCCTCCAGACATTTTAATTTTCATTCATTAAGAGTGCAATCACATTCACAATAACCTGCTGGTTTCACTCCACCAGCCTGCAAAACAGGACCCGCCTGCAGAGCACTGTCAAAGTCTGCTCTAAAATCATCGGACTTCCGGTAAGAACACTCTCAACCGTGTGTGAGCAGCAAACACTGAGGACAGCGCTCAGGATCCTACAGGACCCCTCACAGCCCTGGCTGCAGGACACAGAGGAGGAGAACAACCTTTGTTCCCAGAACTGTTCAACTCCTCAACTCCCAACCATCCCTGCCCCGCTGCCTCCCTCCTCCCACCCTGGTCATTGACGGCCATCCCGCCTACAACGTCAGATCCTGGACTTAAGATCATGGGCGTTCAATGTCAGGCCGGGGCTTCCAGTTTCTGGCAGACTGGGAGGATTATGGCCTGGAGGAACACTTTCGCTCTCCCGGGCATTCGTCTTTGACCATACGCTCCTAGATGACTTCTACCATGGGTTTCCTCTTAAGCCTAGTAGGGCACCCGGGGGCACCTGTTGGGAGGGGGGGGCACTACAACCTGCCATTCATAACAGAACCCTTCTTTTGAGACAGTTTTCCGGTCTGGTTATTGGTCCCTGATTCCAGGGTGGTGCTCTCTATTATTAATTTATATTCATCAATTTTATTATTGATTTTAAAAATTACTGTTTTACTAGTGATTGTTAATTGCTTATAATCAAACCTGCCCTACCTTTGTACCTGAACATAACTGTTTGCAACAAATGAATGTGTAACATGAGCATCGTTATCATAATGGGTCAACAGATACAGCCAAAATCATTATGGGCCTGCCAGTGGACAACTAACAATCTTGCTAACAACAACATTAACTGTTTTCAATACGAAAAATGGATAAATAATCACAAAAGACATTTGGCTTTGGGTTTATCATTATGGATTTATTTGACAAAGTCTCCAAAAAGACACTGCAGGTCAAGGCTGGATTCCAAAGCTGCTGAAAGGGATACGACCACACTGGAGGTCTCAACAGCAAAACGGTACAGGCAAAAAACTCTGTAACATGCAACTTTCCAGAGACTTCGTATGTCATAGTTATGTCAAAAGTATCGAAATATCAATGTTGATTATTTAAAATGGTTTCATGGCTTAAGATGAGTTCTGGGACTGAACACAGCCTCTGAGACTGATGGATGCTAGTTTGAAGACAAGGGGATACATAACAGAGGTGATTTACAGCAGTTCTGACCAGGACTATGACTGAGGGGCAGCGGGCGGAAACAGCTAGAATATTTTCACATCTTACTCTGTGAATTGAGGATTTATTTGAACCAAACCAGATATCATTGTGAAAAGACAAACCAAGACTGTTTTAGTGTGTTTTATTTATTTTGTCAGGTTTGAATGAAATGTGTTTACAAGAAGATATATTCCACTCATCTCTGTTCGGTAAATGAGAAGAACTTGAATTCAGACGGTGTAGGGTTTTATTTTATTATTTAGTAAGGAAACAAGGTGTAAAGCTGTTACCTTTTTTTACATTTTGTGAATTTATTTTGTTTAAATAATCAACTAAGTAGCAAACTCGCTGCTTTTATATCTCCCAGCTGAAACTATGGGAGCTATCAGACTATCACCTCTTCCTATACAAATTGGTGTTGTGAGACAGGACGGACCAGGGCTAGCTGGTTAGCATGCCAACTTTGAGACATTTCTACAACACAATACATAGCGTAACGTCGACACTTATTTCTTCACACTCTTTTGATAATGTTCTGGTCATATCTTAGAAATGGCCCCTTTAAATCAAGTTTTCTTAGTATACTCCAAGTTTAGCTGTTATCCTAATGCTAAATTTCCAAAACTAAAAATCTGGAATAAATCTTGGAAAATAAGAATATGTGGCCGAAGGTGTGTGTGTTAAAAGTATTTCACTTTAAATGGCTTTTGGAAAATGAGTGAATCAATAAATAAACAAACATTTAAACTTTAAAAGGAAATTATATTTCAAGCTTGTAGTACTCTGATGGTACAAAAATTCCTTGCTGCATAAAATGCAAAAAACGGTGCTCCTATTAACAGTTCAAGTATGTGTTGGTAATCTTTCCTGACAATGTTTTATATTTTTTGACAAATGTTAATTGATCAAAATTGGTGTTTTTTTGACAGCCCTTATACTGTTTACATTTACACATACTATATATAGTGGGTGTGTAACAATGTGAAGAATCCCCACGGGGATGGCTGTAGTGGAGTGTGGTAGACAAGTGGCTGTTTAGATAAAGTCTCTGTGGGTTTCCTCAGTGTTTGTAGTGACTGATATGTGCCCTGTGATTGTACTTATCTCTTTGTGGGTTGGTTGAAAAGGCACACTGAGTCGGCATGCGAGATAAAAAAAAAAAAAAGGCTACAAAAGACCTACGGCAAAGATCTCTACATTGTTTATGTAGTTCCACACAATTGGATATGAATAGTCTATAATATGAGGCCTTTTATGGTGTTGTTGTGAGGGAATTGCCCTGCTCGTGGCATAGAATGACATACACATGCTGAACACACATGCGCACAGCGATTGTATCAAGCAGCGTAGTTCATCGGAGCATTAAACAACCCCAGCACCTATCTGTAAGACAAACAAACAGTGTCTGCAACCAAGCGCAGACGCCTCTAGCCTGTCATATGGCAGCTGGCTGCAGTCGTCTGCTGCAGGGACCAGCTTGTGTGTGGGCGGCCAGAGTCTCTTTGCTCAAACTGTTATCAACAGAACTCTGGCACACACATCTACAGACTGAAGGATGAGAAGACACAGAGAAACCAAATTTTAAATAAGATGTTTTAATTTAAATTGAAATGACTCATTTGACTCAATTCAAGCGAAACCCTTCCTGTGCAAAATCAATTACATAATTAACAGTAAGTAAAACAAACATCACGACTGCATCATATACATCATTAACTGTATGATAGAAATGTTTCTTTAATTTTCTATACTTTTAATATGATTTTTGCTGGTTGTCTCAAAAAATATTGGTTCTAGTTTCAGTACAGGGCATCATAGTTCCTATCCAACACTCAAACACTTATATTAAATATAAGTCAGAAAAGTGAAATATAAATCAGTTGCCTGTTTTTTTTCTTTGAATGGCAATGGCGATTATTTTTCAAACCTTGTGTCCCCACAGCTCTGTCATATGAGTTCAAGAAGAAGAAAATAAAAATTACTTTATTAAACCTTGAAAGGGAATTACTTTTTTTCACCATATTGTTATTTTACACACACACACACACACGTGCGCACACACACACACACACACACACACACACACACACACACACACACACACACACACACACACACACACACACAAACCCAAAATACACACATGCACACACAGGACCCATAGACATGCAGACAAGTGCTTCTCCACCAGTGCTAACCTATTATAATCCAAATCTGTTTTATTCCATGCAGTCTTCAGTTTAGACCTAGTGTAAGGTGACACCATACTCTGTTAAAATAACTACACAGAAAGGTGCATCACACCTGAGCTAATATGGGACATAAAACAAATCATAATATAACTGAGGTCATGAAACTGTCATACCTGTTTTAATACAAATTTGTATCTGTTCATATCATATTTCAGTTCCCCTGTTTTAATTAACATATTGATGCACCTTTGTAGTTATGCTCCTACACACAGAATTTAGACATTTCCAACATCTAGTCAGTATTAGCTATACAATATTACTGTTTCTGCTCACTTACTAACCAGTTTTCGCTTCATGTTGTGTCAAGTGTGTGATACTTAATCGCAGCATGTGATGTTAAGCTGTTAACACTGACTCAGGAAGGTGGGAACTGGCACTCTGTTGGTAAATGTGATGATGATACTAAAGATCACCATCACACCTATAAATGTGTTCAGTTTGGCTCCTACAAAACAAAATGTGTGTTTAATTTAACCCAATCTATATCTGGATTATTGTTTTTTTAATTATGTTTTAAAATGTTGATATGTAATATATGTTTCCATACCATATAAGTTTATAAAAATAATACATTATGAACTTAACTAAAGTAATCTTATACTGTATTTGGTAAATGTAGTTATATATGTTATTATTTTTTATGACAAGGTGCAGTGCTGTCAGTAGTTTAGTGTGCTCAGCTTGTCACTATGTTTAGGGAAAATGTGATGCTGGTTAATGAACACACAATCTGTATTTTCTGCTGCAAGGGTTCTCTCTATCAAAACAAAAGATGCTTGCTGTGGGCGAAGCGAAGACGGCAGAACAATGCTCAGCTGCTGGAGAGAGTCAGTGCAGATCCAGACCTTCTGGAGGAATGAACACCTGGAGACACATCAGATTCTGCATTGATCCAAAGCTTTTTACTGATGCGAGGAGAGCTCAGACATTACTTTTTAACTTTTGGAAATAAAAAGTGGATTTATCTTCACTCAACCTGACTGCAGCGGTGATCCAGAGGTGACCTCCATTGTCAGGGGTTTCTGTTCTGTAATGTTGACTGCTGGAGAGGAAATGTATTTTACTTCATGAACGTAACGTTACAGAGAGGAGAGAGAGAACCAGAGTCTCTGCTGAGTGCTGACTTCACTCAGAGGTTCACCTGGATTCAAACACACACACACACATGCACACAGCTTTTGGTGCGTTCGCTTCACTAGTGGTGAATGCATCATTAAACAGCCACCAATGCTAATGGGACCCAGGCACTAATGTTCATGAACAAGGTAAATGTTTTAAAGTTTTATTCACATCATGTTTAGTCTCGTTCGCCGACTTCCTTGTTCATATATATCACAGCCAGATGAAACTCACCATTAAATTGAGTGAAATAGTATCCCTGGATTTAAAAATTGTTGAAAACAATTGAGTAAAATGTAGAACAAAGGTCTAGTAGCTTTCAGACATTTTAATACTGAAATGTTACATATCATATCTTTAATGTATTGAATCGCCAAGTCCTACAAATTACTCCAAAATACAGATTGCAAAATACTTTATATACGTTTGTCCATGCAATTTATAATGAGAAACAAGTGTGCTCTGCTCTGCTATCGGCAGGTCACTGTAACTTATCTGTGCCTTCCAAAACCATTACAAATCACTGTTGAAACAGACACTATGGTAAAGGTTTGATTAGGTTTAGGCACAAAAAATAATTGGTTAGGTTGAGAAAAAAGTCATGTAGTGGGATAAAATGACTACTTTGTAAACACAAGGTTATGGCTAGGGAACAGTTGTCATCATGCTTTGAATAAACCTTGACTGTCGGGAAAAAACCAACAGTGGTCTCCCATGTTGAAATCTGAAGTTTTCTTCTCTCATCCATCCACCCTGACATCCTTCCTTTCATTCTCAACCTCATTTGAATTCCACCTTTGTGGCCATCATGATTGCTACAGCCACTAGAGGGCTAGGTCACTTGAACATAAAGAGAAGCTGTTTTGAGGAACTTGCTGTTGCAGCTGATGTTGTGGATGCTGCTGGAGAACAGTCTCAGACTCTAACAACAAGTCGGTAATGGACCAGTCTGAGATGTTACTTTTACATGGGTTGCAGCCTGCTGTGATACTGTGATCTAACTCTTAAAAATTAACCATCATTCGCTGCCTTCTGGACCAAGAAATTACTCCATTTCAGAATCAGTTGTGACAGATTTTTTCAGTTATTCCCTTGTAAGTATGATGTGCCATGGGTAATAGAATATGAGAAGCTGCTATTGATAGCTTTAACCTCTGAGGAGTCATCAAAATCTAATAATCATCCAAGTGATATTAATAACGTTCCAAAATTATAGAAACACTCCAGTTCACTACAACTACAGGAAATTGTTATGGGGAAAGTAGTAACAACTCTTCGAATGGCAGATAGAATGTAGATTATGGGCAGTCAAACATTTCCCCTATGAGTAATTATAGTGTCACATAGAATAATATGGTCATTAGTCATTAATTAGAAGAAATTCAAGCTAATTCTTAAAGGAAAACTTGTCATGCTTCAGCAATAATGATGAACGGGCAATGCAGCCCTTTCAGATGGGGGATAATTAGCTCGATACTTCAGCTTCGCACATGAACAACCCTGAGTTTAAGATAAAATCTCAGGACCAAGATTTAGTTATTCCACACATCACACTTGATCCTCTGAGTTTGGAAATTCACCCGTCTGTAAAAAAGAAAAAAAGAAGAAGAAAAAAACCTTTGGGAGCCACCTGGTTGAGAGGGCGCCATTTCTAACGGGCACTGTTCATTCATACTGTAGCAGCCTGTGATTGTGTGACTGCGCTGCGTTTCATCTGAGCGTCTGCATGACAGCCTGAATGCAGCCCTCCCTCCAAGATATAATAGGGTTTTATTTGCCCCTTGAGAACCAGTTAGGAAGCCCAAAATGCAGCTGCAGGGCCACAGGAGTGCCAGCCCCCCTCTGGAAAAGAAAAGAAAATCCGAGTGAGGAGGACAGAGGGAACTGGATGAAAGAGAAAGATATGTGTGTGTGTGTGTGTGTGTGTGTGTGTGTGTGTGTGTGTTCCTGTACCTGTGAGGACCAAATCTACCTGCAAAGATATAAAGATGAGCATATTTAACATTTCAAAGGTTCCCTGTGGAGGTTTTGACCTCTAGTTACACTACTTAGTAGTTCTATGGATGGGTCCCCGTTTTGTTTGTCTCATGCACAAGGATGCACGTGCATGTGACACACATTTCTGACAATTCTCTCACACTATTGCACTGATCTACAGGTGGCGGCAGCATGCCAAAAAACTGCAGTGATGTGCCTGCAAATACAGGGAAAATGTAAACAGTGCAGGTTTCAAACTTCAGGGACAACGTGGGTTTTCAAGTGTTGATGAGGAATGAAATCCATTCATCATGTTTGTTAGACTTAGAAGATTCACACAATGAGTTTTAGTAAGAAACACTTAATTCAAAGATAACTTCTGTTCACAATCAAACTGCAGAGGAGCTTTAAGGAGCTGACAGGTATTTAAATTAGCCAGGCTTGTTGAGATGTGGTGTCATTGAAAGGCTTTACTTTTTAACTGTAAGGTAAAGACATGAGAATGCTACACTGTAGCACTGATGCTTAAAGTGTTTTGCTACCTATAGGTTAAAAGTATAAACCCACTCATCCATTGTTTTATGGACTACCATTCATCTTCGTTCTTTGGACGATATTTAAACAAGAATAGATAGAATAGAATAGAATAGAATAGATAGAATAGAATAGAATAGATAGAATAGATATACTTTATTGATCCCAAGCTGGGAAATTAAGGTGTAGCAGCAGCATTTCACACAGACGAATGACAACACAGTGAAATAGAAAGAACAACCTAGACATATTAACAGAAGGTGGGGCTTGGGAGAAATGTATACCCTGTTTTACTGAAAATGGGACCAAAATTTATAAATATGAACATCGGGCTGTACAGAGGAGGAGTTGAAACTAGCAACTGAGACCCTAAATTCATTAGGAAAGTAGGGTAATAAATCAAGTGAGAAGTAGGCTTATTTTCCCATAAGCTTACATACAATCTGACTTATTTTTGAAACCAGTGGAGTCCTCCACTTTTAGCCAATAGAAAGAATGCAGGTTTAATGCACTTCAGCATTGTCTTTACTTTACAGTCCCGGAAGCTCCGTCCATTTTTATATAGTCAATGGTTAGTTCCCATCTCATTCAGGAAGGAAGGCCAAGGAATGACAAGAAAGGAAAAACGAGTTTGGTTAATTTTCATTGTTCGAATAATGCTACTAATGCTCTTCTCCTATTGGATGAGGTGACTCATTGAATAAAAAACAAAACTGGAATAAAAAAACACAAAAACAGTACGAGGTACTCAAGGTGTCCTCAAGTTAGCACCTGTCCTGGCTGATGCAGATATCCCCCATATGACTGTAGGTCACCTCAAGCAGACTGTTGCAGTCATTCTGTCACATTCTTACTGTGCAGCTGTTAAGAGAATATGAAGAGTCAGAAGAAATAATTCACTAAAAAGAACTGTCATAAAATATGGTCACTAATATTCCACACTAACAATCAATCATAACCCAGTCAGAATAGAAATCCCTATGTAAACACCTCAATCGGTAGATCCAGTCAGGCCTAATCTGAATGAATTTTCAATCTGATAGAGAGGGCAGGTGTAAATGTATGACCTTATTCAGGGTGCACAAAAACATGGCGGGAGCAAAACAAAACTGGTCTGTGGCTGACAACTTATTTGTTGGAGGTCTTAAAGGAGTAAAAGATTGTTGAATGCTTCGATGGATGAAAGGCCCAAAACAACAAGTTGTTCAAACAAGTCCACCGAACCACTGACCAAAGGCAGCCTACTTACGCTTCAAGGCTACATGTCCTGATGGCAAAAGTGGTTGGAAAAAATAGACTCACAGAGCGACTTTATGTTACTTGCAATGAAAGTTCAAATGAGTGCAGGGTCGTCCTGGCATACACGCTGCCTTTACGTGTTCAGTGACAGATGGCATTATGGCAAGCTAGCTAGCTAGCTCAGACCTGGAGATTTAATTGAAAATGCAAAGATATCAAAACTCTGGATTCTCTGGATACGTTTTTTATGAGGCCATGCATTGAGGATGAGGAGCAGATGACAGCGGTCTGAAAAGAGCTGTCCAGGGAAAACTTGGATGCCGACGTCAGCGATGCTCCTTCATCCTCCAGCACCTCTCCAGCCACAGACCATGGACATGATGCCGCGGTAATTGCTACTATTGCTGTAACAGATCTGTCAGCATAGACGTACGTGTAGATGTTCAATGAGTATTTTACAGTAATTACACCACTGTGGCAACAACTCAAGGTTTGACATTACTGCAACAGTTGTGCTATAATGTTATTGGGGTATTTATTACTGCATTGAATGAAGAAATACATTTCCAGCTCACCTTGACCACCTCATGTCTTGAAACTATCACTCTTCCAAGCAGCCGTAAACATAATCTGTAGCCTGCTATCGATGCAATTATACGGACAGTCGACATATACTATCAATGATATTTTAATTAGTGTAATAGTGTGTGTTAATTAAAGAGTCTGGGTGCTTTGACAACTGCCAGATAAAAAGCAAAAGGAAAACCCTCATTAAAAAGGATTTATAAATGAGAGGGAAAATGTGTCAAGGTTCAGAAAATCTGCAAAATTGCACAAATATTTGGAAATAGAAAAAACTACTGCAGTCTTTAAATAACATTTATTATACATTTTACATATTTTAATATTTACATTAATTGTTGTGTTGAATAAGACCATGATGATTGTACAAAAATCAACCATTTGTATTTGTCTGTTATAGTCCACATACATGCATCTAAGTAAGTAAGTAAAGTCAATCTCTGTGTGAGGCAGGGTGGCATTTAGGGTGGAGGCGACTGGTTGGCGCGGTCGGCGAGCTGGAAGGGTGGGGGGCATTCAACTCCCATGAACAGCGGGGCTGATTTGCAGTGAGGGACCCCTTGCTGGCCGCTGTGAATGGAGAGTTGCATACCTTCCTGACTGTCGTTTGTGCAGCAGCCCGTAGAAGAAGCAAGCGGAGGAAAAGAATGACAGGAAGAGAAGAGACAGGGAAAGAGAGAGACAGAGAGAGAGGGAAGACAGAGGGAGGGGTGGTTGAACTTGGCTGATAGCATCTGTAATTTCCTCCTCCACTGTTCCTCTATATGTTTCAGCCGCTGGCTTATTACTGGCTGACCCTGTCTCGCCTCTGATCTGGCTGTTGTGAGCCAGAGTGTGAAAATAACAAAGGTCTTTGTAAAGAGCTTTCAGTCAGTGAGTGCTACAGAGGATCATATAGCTGGCGTCAGACACACCAACATGTCCTCTTCAACACTCCTCCTGGAGACACCAGCTGGTCCTTCTCTACAAACTCATACTGTGTATGAACCCACAGAACTTTTACGGGACTTCATCACAATAAACTTTATTGGTCCACTGTGTTGATGCAAACATGAAATTTGCCTTGACCAAGTGTACGGATGTATTTGTATAATAATCCTGTATGTTGCCTGTAAACAATTGCTGCATTGTAACAAACCAAGCAACAAGCCAAATGAATGCATACAGTATAGCAGTCACATTCTTACCATCCACTGAATATACAGAGTTTGTTTTAAAGTCCAGTCAAATGTAAATGATACACACTGATTTACAATAAAATAATTATAAGAATAAAATAAATAAATGATTGATTATTTAATAAATAATATAAATTAAAATATAATGTACACTGATCAAAGTATAAATGAATACTTTGATTAATGTGTGCATGACAAAGATTCAGATGTAGGGAGAGTCAGATAGAGAATATATACTGTGCAGTAGATGACACTGTCATCACTTGTAGACAGAAGTTCACCATGGAAAAGGTCCAAATCATGATTAACAGGTTGAACTCATAACAGAAAGGGTCAAAAACCAAATGATCAAAGTCATTTTACATTTTCATCCAGAGGAAATCCCCCAGATCACATGTTTGATTATATTAAAAAGCAAAACGTATATCCATTGATCCAATGACTAATATATATGTTATTCATAAGAGCTTAAATAGCTTCTTGAATAAAAGAGTTGAATGGCAACGCACTAAACTAAATGCTCTTCCCAATTTAAATGTCCACAGAATGAAGTTATGATGCAATATATCAACTTATTTAATGCAATGATACTTTATTTCATGATTAAATATATTTAATTGATGAGTAACAGTTTTATATTAAAAGTTCAATTGTATTTACTTCCCATCAAATTATATTTTAATTAAAAAGTAAGTGCATTTAATTCATCACTAGTTGTTTTACTTTTTTTTTTCAGAACATCCAATACAGCAGAGCCAGAGATATCACCTCTTTTTTATTCCACACATTCTTCTGCCTTTTTAAAAACCTGGTGCCTACATCTCACCATACTGTATGCAGTAGCACTCACCAGAGACCTGTTAAAGGGGAACTACCGTTTTTTACAACCTGGACCTTATTTCTAGCAAAATATATGATCATTTACTCACCCAGATAACTTTGGTGTCATTTGGCGTCGTTCGGACGAAATTAGATCCAGTGTAGCGCCGGTACAGTATATCCATATAATGCGAGTGACGGGGCATCGACACACAGCCTCTATATAACGTATTATCTGCCACGAAACTAGTTCATTTCCCCAATATTTTGTCATGATATGCTAGTGCTACTCCCCTTTTGAGTCCGGGCTCGTCTGTTATCAACATCCGGGGTCAAACTAGCAGTAGCAGCTACAGGTAAACAAGCCGGGCTGTCGCGGGTGCACGCGCAGCTCAGAGATGACATCATCCAGGTCAGAGGTAGTAGGTCAACCTACAGAGCCCGGATGTTGATAACAGGCAACAGGCGGACTCAGAGGGGAATAGTACGAGCGTATCAAAACAAAATATTGGTGAAATGAACTAGTTTCGCGCCAGATAATGCTCATAGAGGCTGCGCTTCAGTGCCCGGTTCACTCGCATTACATATATATATACGCGGCGCTCCACTGGATCTAATTTCGGCCGAACGACGCCAAATGACACCAAAGTTATCTGGGTGAGTAAATGATTGTATTTTATGCTAGAAATAAGGTCCAGGTTGTAAAAAACGGCAATTCCCCTATAACACACTTAAATGTGTAAAATGGGTGGAGTTACCCTTTAAGTTGATTTACATCTGACCATAATAGGAGGCGTACGAGGCAGGTGTAGCTCATCTAGAGCGGGTCATCTAGTAATCAGAAGGTCGCTGGTTCAAATCCCCGGCTGCATATCGAAGTGTGTCCTTGAGCAAGATACTGAACCCCAAATTGCTCCTGATGAGAAGTTGGCACATTGCATGGCAGCCTCTGCCATCAGTGTATGAATGTGTGTGTGAATGGGTGAATGTGTGTTGTAAAGTGCTTTGAGTGGCCAGTAGACTGAAAAAGTGCTATAGAAAAGTCAATTTAGCATAGTCACAAGAGTTAAAGTACCATACTTACCTTTGATTGAACAAAACATTTTTTTGAGTAACGGAGACTTTATAGGGTAACAAAACAATCATGAAACATATGCATCTTTTCATTCAAGTTTATTTGAAACAAGTTCTAAAATGGTTGGAGTCCAATCAGTAACTGGTGTTTCTTGCCACTGTCATCACAAACATACTGTAGCTGACTGGCAGCTGCAGTATTCAGTAGTTATAACTGTATTCATCAGTTATACATAAACATGACTGCCACACACCTGCTTTTAGTTATTTTTAGGGTTACAGTGATATAGCATTTTTCTGTTATGTTAGGTGAATATGTGCTTTACCTTAATATGACTTGTGTTGTTCTCTTCTTTTGCTTATATCATCTTTTAAATATACACTAGTTGAGTCTTATGTGCACCTTTTTGCTTGTTTGGACAAATACTTTTTGAGTTATAGTGGGAATTCACTATATATATATATATATATTTAGTGAATTCCCACTATAACTCAACACGTGTTTGTCCAAACAAGCAAAAAGGTGCACATAAGACTCACTTCAAGATGCCATTTAACCACACTCCTCTTTGACAGGGCAAAACAACAAAACACTTCAAAGTAACAAAAAGAATGTATGAATGTCCTTGAGGAGACTTTAAATCTGTGTGTTCAGACTGCAAAGTAAATTTAAAAGGCGGTGTGATTGTGTACAAAATCAATGGAAATATGTGAAGAGACAGAAATTCGGCCATGGGGCTGCAATTTGATGAGAAGAACAATATGTGCATATCTGTGCATCATATATCATATATCATCTTCATATATGTAACATACAGACAGCCTGTCCTCATTAGACAGACCATTAAGTTCCACTGTGAAAGCTTTTTATTACCCTTCATTATGTTTCTTGTTAGGTGGCGACTTCTAGTTGCCATAGTAATTATCACAGCCACAAAGGAGGTAGTCAGATGAAGTAGTAGTGAAGAGTGATGAAGTCTGCATAAGGAGGAGGTCAGGGGTGGATGGTTGGGTTAAACAAGCACAGGCCTTTCATCCTGTACACTGCAGTTCATGTCCAGTGGGGGTTCTTTTAGCGTACTGACGTAGTAAAGTCAATCACGTACATAATGGAACTGAAGTTGCGTAGGTCACATAGGTACGTTCTGGGGATGGGGGGATATTAGATTTTATCACAGGTGGGGATTAAAACATCCAGGGATAAATTGATCGTGGTAAATTTCCATTATCAGGATATTCATTGTGAAGAGGGATAATTGTGAATATATTCACATCAGAGACTTGAAAAAGTTGTCAATCGCTTGATAACCTACAGTCCTATGTTGATTTACTGATGTATTTTGAATTAAAACAAAGGGAGGCAGCATCGCTTCTGGCTGAAGGCTCGGTTTGCCCAGTGTATCTCCACCCCAAAAAGTTCAATCAGATGTGCGGAAATACTATTGATTCCAAACTAAAGAACAACAGACAGACCACTTAGTTTCCCACTGTTTATGCAGGGGGACCTTATGATTCATGATGACCTTATTTAAGATTGTTTGATCATGGGTTTTCACTTAAAAAGGATGTGTTTCTGACTGGTGATGCAATAAAAATATTTCTTCTTCCTATAAATGTTTCTTAGCAAAATGTATAGTTATGTGATTATAGTATGTTTTGTATATTTTAAGAGTCTTAAGCCAGTTTTGATGATCATCAGCATAATATCTTGAATCACATGTACTTTGGCAAGGATAATCGGCTAGCATTTTTGTGACTGAAGATGCAGAAATAACGTAGTGAACTTAACCCATACAAAGATTTTTTCTAAACCTAACCAAACTGAGGGTGTACGATGAACTGTCACTGTTACACTTCAACAGATTTTTTGGGAACAGCAATATATTTTCTTATAGTTTCTGGTGAGCTGAACACAAAGAAACCCAGGCACACTCCCACAGACATCATCAGGGCAGTGCATCTATTCCTACTGTAGCTGGCTTACAGCCAATGTACAGACATTTTGCTCTTTAGGTCAAATAAACCCTGATAGTCATAACTATTACTATACGCACTATACTACAACTAAGCAAAAGACCACTTGTGTACTTTGGACCTTTGTTAGCAATGTGTTAGCTTCAACGCGTAAACTTAGGGGCTGTTTACGCAGCAGTGGTTTTTAATTAAACGGTAAACTTTTGTTGGGGGGGCCTGTAAACACAACCGTTGAAACTAGGTTCCAGAAGATAAACGTCGTCAGCCCCACTTCCCGTATGTGTATTATGTTTTCAGCCTGATAACCACACACAATAGGAGGACTACTGTACGAGAACAATGGTGAACTATCAAGCTTTGTTTGTGTTGCTGACTCTACTGAGTTTATTAATGCTGGTGTTGTTCTTCAGTGATTAATTGGAAATTTACACCACTACCCACTTGCCCAGCACTCATACTAACATTTTTTCAATAGTTTTTTAAGATCTGTGCATGAAGATCTTTTACACAACGTTTTCCTTTCTAGCATAACTGTTGTCATTTTAACAGGGCCTCAGTATTGGCCTTGTAAAAGCCTTATCGGTCGTGCCTCCGTCTGTACTATAGAGCTCCTATGTCCCCTGCAGCCATAAGCAGCTCCTGTATGCTCGTATAGTTTCAGTTCCACCAAATCCTCCCGTCAGACAATGCTGCTCCGCTTGGCTAACGTATTGTTCAGCCTGTGGGAACCAGCTTCCTATACTAAGAAACTGAGGAGAGAGAGAGAGAGAGAGAGAGAGAGAGCTTAAACGCCTGCTCGTTCTCCCACTTTCCACAGACATAATAGCATTCTTAGAGTGAGAGAGCAATGAAAGACAGTGGGAGAAAGTTGCACACTCTTCACACTTCAGTGGTCCTTACCCCGCTCCCCTCCCTCCGCCGCCTCCTCTTCTTCTTCCTCCCCCTACCTTTTTTCCTTCCCCTCCAGCACACACACTTTTCTTCTTAGGGGATTCTTTTGAAATGGGACAAGAGAGAGGGCAAGATCAAAGGAGGCCAATTGCCACACACAGCATTCCCAGCCTCAGCTCTGTACATTTACACACACACACACACACACACACACACACACACACACACACACGCAAGCACAACCATTCCTTCATTTCCAGCATCCATCTTTTGTGATGTTGAAGATATTGTCCCTCAATCACTGCAGTGTAATTGAAAGTTATTTCCAAGTCTTTGAATACTGTACCTCTGACTCAAAGAGGGAAACATTGAGGTTGAGAACCCAGGTGTTACCAGAAATCCTGCACACACACACACACACACACACACAGCTCTGATATCACAAACTTTTTATGGCTCTACTTCTTCTCAATTAAGTTTATCATCAGTTCATCAAATTTATCTTTCATTTTTCAAACTAAATAATAAAAGTACTTCACAATTTCACGGCCATTTCTTTGTCCTAAATACATCCTAAAAGTGATGCTGGATAGACAAAGTGACAAACACAACTTTGATTCCAAAAGAGTTGGGACGTTGTGATGACAAACGTGTGATTCACAAATGAAACAGAATTTGATCAGTCGCTAATCCTTTTTGATACATGCTCAATAGAAAACAGCACAACAACAATATATTTAATTATTATTTATAATTAGTTATTCTGAATTTGATGCAGCAACACGTTTCAAACATGGGACAGGGGAAACAACTGTTTAGTTATGGAACGCTCCAAAAACACCTGTTTGGAAGATTCTCCAGGTAAACAGGTTCATTGGTAACAGGTGATAGGATCATGATTGGGTATAAAAGAGGTGTCCTCAAAAGGCTCAGTCAAGGTTTGAGTTATAATCTGAGCTTTGTGGGGATCTCTAAAATTATTAATTTAGGCAGCCATCTTTCTGGAAGCCTTGTTGTAGATAATATGGGCCGGTGATATATGTTGGGGGTGGGTTCATGACACGGTCACAGCTCTCATGCTCTCGACAGACATATTTTACTGGGTCCTATGGGGTGGCTTGGTGGTAAAGGTGTAAATGTGAGGAGTATGGGGCGTAGAAGATGTGCTTCTTTAGTGCTGCCCTTGATGGATGTAATTTCACTGCACTTCATTCTTCCTTGAAGGGCTTTTTCTTCTTCATCCACCCCCCTGAGCTCCTGATTTCCTCTCTTTTTGACAGCCCATACTTGCTGCCAGAGGTCAAACCTCTATCCACTACCACTATCTTTTTCTCCAATTAGTTTTCCTGTTTCGAACCCTTTGTAGTGGAGAGAAAAACAGGAAACAGTGGGAGGCCAGGGCTAAACCTTTGGGCATCTATATGTCCTTGAGCAACCAGGATACTATATTTGATACCTTCTGCTGAACAATGCACTTGCAGAGCCCTCTTTCCACACGTCTATCCCCCACCAAAGCATCAGATGTGATGAGGAGCTAAATGTGGCCTCACACCTTCTGAGACACCATATGCTACCTTGCTGTATACCTCAATAACTATGTGGCACCTCTGCTTGTTAGAGTCCTCCCACTGGTTTTCAGGGAAATGAGATATGGACCGCAGATATGGAACATTGAACGCTGGATTGGATTTAGAGGCTAATGTGATTTCCGACCATGATAACAAATGTATAAAGGTCAGTCGGTAAACTAGTACTTAAGGGTTCCTCTGCTGGAGGTCAACATACAGATTGATAATGCAGTTTGTGCATGTTGAGATTTGACTGCTTTGAATCTACAAGGTTTTGTGATGACTTCTTTTGCAAATCTACTAATGAATACAAGTAGTTTAGGATCTTACAGAACAAACTTCACCAACTCCAAATTAAAAAAAAACTGATGGCTGCAGCAAATTATACATAAATAAGACTCCTTCAGTTTTCATTTCTTTGGTGTACCATGGGCAGGAAATGCGAGGCATGAACTCAGAAGCTGTACTGCCTGCAGCTGTACCACATGATGGCCAAGGTTATCATAGTCTGATTGCACACCATAAGCCTCTGGGAGGAATGTTACTGATGTTGCATTGTAGCTGCTCCATTATAAACATGCTCCTCCCTGTTACTGTTCAAGTCAAACTTTTCTTTATGGAGCTCACTAGGTTCAATACTTTTGAGGCCCGAAGACGTCAGTTCTTCATTAGGTCCTCACGCTGCACGCTGGCATTTGCACCTCGATTCTAAAGCTGGGTTTAGACTTCATAGGAGAGGCAGTGCCACTGTAGAACAACACTAGATGGCTTCATCTCATGTAAGGCCATGTCATGCTTTAATATAATTGTGTTTACTTTGCGTTGCACAGCAATGACAGTCTGTACACATACTTATTTTGCCTTGTCTTGTTATTGTGTAGGAGACTATTGCTGTTGTGGCGAGCAGATGGTTTGCAGTAGAAATCACTTTGTGGGATGGATGTCACTGAAATGGAGAAGACTACTGAGTCTTCAACCTCCCTAAAGGATGAATTCAGTCATTATCTCCTCACCCCCATGCTGATGGAAAGTCAGGTGAAGTTTCATGGAAAACATTTCTGGAGCTTCACAGCAAAACAGCGTCACAGCATTCTCCTAACATCTGAAGTAGCTAGGGACTTGTTTTGAAATGCTAAAAAAATAGAAATAAATAATTAAATACATACATAAGTAATATAAGATAAAATTAAATGGTTCCATACAGCTCCCCTGGAGTTATGTGAGTCTTCGGATACCCCGAGATCCCAAACTGGAGCTGCTAAGCTAAAAGCATTAGCGCATTCTCTGTCTGTAGTGGGTGTACAAGCTCAACCGCTCACTGAGGGTGTAAATGACATCTTTTCAAATCAATTTGGGATCTCAGGACTTTTGGAGACTTGACAAGCTCTATGGAGCCATTTAATATGGTTTTCCTGCCTACTTCAGTTGTTTAGGAAAGCACTGTTTTGATGAACCTGCATATGTTTTTTGAACTTCAAAACTTTATCCGAGCGTCAGTAGATAATGACTGAATTTAAATTTTTGGGTGAACTTTTCCTTTAAGTGTTGCATGTTTGCTAGACATGGCTTTGAGCTAGCAGCAAAGATGAGAAATGTGGTATCTCTATAGAATTGATACGATTTCACTCAAATGACAGTGACAAGTGGATTTTAGCAATTTCATCACACCAATGTAAAGTGAATCCAGTGTTTCCCCTGTATGCATTCAACAACAGCTCAGTGCAGCTGTTAAATAATGCATTAACTGGCTCGCTCTACTTTAAGCAGCCAGAGTCACTGTCATTGCCACTGTTTGATCTTTCAAAAGTGAAGCTGGCAGCAACAATGGTTCCGCTACCTGGAGACGTGGAGATGCAGCACAGTTCAAAAGTTGGCCACTCCTCCTTATCAAGGGGCTAACCCTCTTTGTCTTAATGGTAAGTCTAATATTTAAGTGCATAGTCAGAGAGAGAGGACATACTGTCCATCAAAAGGATCAGACAACTTAGGGATGACTAAACTCTTTTATCTGAAAAGATTTTATTCCACATCGTGCCAACTCACCTACAGCGAAAGTGTGAAGTTCACTACAATGTTACATCATTTCTCTCTAAACTTTCCAGGAGGCAAATCGATAATCTCCACCAATTTCCTCCAAGCATGACTTTTTTCTGTTATTATTTGATGCATTGGGGGAGACGGAACAAACGCTCCAATAAAGAAAGTAATATACCATTAAATGTACCAAAAATACTATTCAAAATAAATGTCAGCATTAGTTAATATAATATATAAAATGGGACATAAATATATTATATATATATATATATATATATACTCTATTCATTCAACTATTTATTTACTTTCCCATTCATTTTCCATTTTATTTATTCATTTATTCATTATAAAATGTATGTATTTATTTCTGTATTATTCCTGTTTAAACGTATTTCCACAAACGCATTTATGACTATTTGTCCTTTAACATTTTTGTATGCATTTCTGCGTCATCATGCAAATGAGGGGGCTGTCACTCAGAGCCAATCACAACCAGGTGAAACAGGAGAAACAAGGTCTCTGCAGCCAGGGATCTGATCTGGATCATACTTTATGGAGAAGATATTTTGTGGTTTTATGGTTGAGGGTTTTTCTGATGTCTTCCAGCTGATGATCGTCATGATGAAGATGAGGTTGGTACGATAAAATGAAGTGCGAGAGGAGGCTGTTGTGCCTAGCAGGAGATTTTTGATGATTTTTGATTTTCTTCATATTTTCAATTATGAAACAGTACGACAGGGGTTAGGGTTGGGACAGGTGCGACAGGAAAGTAGAGGAGAGGCAAGACCAATCACTGGACATTTTATTGATTAAACATTATTCAACATCTACAACTGTGTTTCTAAGGGCCTTCATGTGTCAGCGGGATAATCAGATAGTAAAAGATAATGAAATCACAAGTGCTGGGAAACAAACCCTCTGTGTGTTCGTGTGTGTGTGTGTGTGTGTGTGCCTGTGAGAAGAGCAGATGAAGACGAGATTCTATTTTCAGAGCAGTTAACATCTCTTCGTAGACATGTGACACATACACACACAGACTGTCAGATGCATGAAATCACAATGTCACACTTCATGTTAAATAAGTAAAATTCATGCTCGCTGCGACAACAACTCTAGAATAGAATCCAGTCCTCCTGAGCATTGTCTGAAGAAAGGCTCGGGGTTGTTTTCCAGACTATTCCTGCAGAGATTTTGCAGGAAAAATTAATTCCTTTTCCTTCAGTCTAAGAAATGACAAATTAATCTCTTGTCATGTAAATGTGCTGCCTCATTGTGAGGTGGACCCCTCCCACCACCACCACCACCACGGGTTAAAATGTTGGCAGTATTTTGCACTAGACTCAGCAGAAGCCATTCTCAGCAGGTGTTGATGAAGCAACGTCTTCTCATTTGCAAGTGTTGTTTCAGACCATTTTAACAATGCTTTTAAAAATTGATTGGGACAAAACCTGCCAGTTCACAAAGTGGTGTGTACCTGCTCCCACTATCCCCAGTGTAAATGACACCTATGAGTACAAGAATGAATGTCAGAATGGATGTTCAAAATAACGTTGAGAAGAAGAAATGTGTCTAGACTGTATTGTTGATCAATTTAATAGGTATTTTGAACAGAAATGTTCCTGTGTTTGAAAGAAAAGCACATTTTGTCTATAATAAAGGTCTAGTTGTTTTGAGACATTTTTAATGCAGAAACGTCACATATTAAATCTTTATGCCTGATCATGCCTAACTGTGTAATATATATATGGATTGACTTTTCATACTGAATCTACCCCTCCTACAAATTTCAGTACAAGAGTTTTCTTACACTTCATTGTCCTTTGTCATTTTAATTAGCAGCAGTCAAACCATAGCACACAGTTTTGCAAAACAGATGAATCCTAAAATCAACTCTGCACCTAAATCTTCACGCTAATCCAGAATAAAACTCCATGATCCGTCATGAAAAGTGATCATTAAAAGTCTCTTGCTAAGTACAGATGAATCAGGGCTGTGTATTAACAAGGATTGACTGTAAGTGCATTTCTAATCCATAATGATGGCTATCGCTCATGCCGACATCTGCTCTTTGTGGTGATCAGGAATAAATACGGGAAGTGAAAACGACGCTCGCCTTAATGATGTGATATGATAAAACAGAGCTTTTGTTCAACCATGTGGATCTTATGCAACTAGAGCTAATCTGGAACTTGAAATTGGGATACAGAAAACAAGAATTAGTGTAGAAAAACAGATAAAAATGTACTAGGGATGTGAAAAACAGCTGCTTCAATTGCCTTTGTTGCCTTTGAACTTCCCACTCGCGCCGCCAGAAATCAGTGCCAATTATGCAATAAGCTGAAAAGATACAGTGCATCTTACAAAACATCGGTACATCAAACACATTGTACTTTCATCATTCACAGCAGCTAAAAAATATCTGTGTTAGCCAGGGGAAATGGTGTTAACGCACAGGAAGAGTCATCTCAGCTGTCTAGACATACTGACAAACAGAAAACCCCGAGCTACGGTGGGCTACAAGAGGAAGTCATTTGGATGAAACATGGCTCCCCAGTATAAATAGCCTGCACAGGGCATGTGTACTGACAGATTAAACCATCTTTGAAGTCTGCCATACATCAGTTGAAAACTCCCTTCCCCTGCTCTTTAAGCTAATAAGCTTAAATCTTCCTGCAGCCAAAGCTGCTCCTCCATGAAAAAAAAAGACGAAGATGTGGAAAAAAAAACCTTTTAATCCCGGCTTTGATGATACATTATGTGCTGCTGGAAAGAACACTCAAAGTTCCCCCTGAAACTTAAAAGTGACATGGACCCCATCAGGCTGTTCTGGATGGAGGAACCAGCAGAAGGAGCGTCCACATGACAATAGCATTGGCAGCTGGAGGGTTTGGGGGGTTGGGGCGATGGGGTTGTACAGAGGGGGAGTGGGGGGCATTTTTCCATTCTCCGTTTGTCATATAATCACTTGTATTTCAACCCAACCCCATTCCTCAGATATGACGGCGGCAAACAACACGCAGACACAAGCATAAACTAAACATGACCCCGCTTTCTGCATGTGTAGCACTCGGCGGCTCAGCGAGCGGAGATTAAGCTTTGAGGAGACGCAGCGTGGGGGCCGAGGTAGTACGGAGAGAGGAGGGAAGGGAAGGGGAGAAACGAAGAGCGAGAGATAAAAAAAAAAAAAAAATGAGGAAGGAGGGTGTGAGAAGGAAAAAAAAGCAGGATCACAGAGGGAGGAGAAGAGGGCTGAGAGAGGGTGAGAAAGGAGAGCGGGAGAAAGGGGAGGGAGGTGGAGGGGGAGGCCATGGAGTTCAGATTCGACTGTCATTTTCCAGCAGAGACAGAAAGAGAGAGAGAAAACAGAGTGGTGCAAAGATCTGCTTTCGGGTTTCTATGGCAACAGCAGGCTATTATCCTCAACTGTCATTTGTTATGAGGGGATCTGACTTCAGCGAGGGAGGAAAAGGAAGAGAGAAAGAGGACCGACAGAGAGGTCAGGCCTCCTGTTTACCTTTGGGAGCAGAGAATGATCTGTGAAGTCATATTAACTGAGGTGAAACCCAACAAATGGCTGCCTCTCCTCAAATCACATGACGACATCAGGATCCAACACTGATACTTATCATCATAGTATTCAGCATCTTTAAGGCGGACTTTCTTCAACATTATTAGAAATCTATTTTCATGTCAGGATTGAAAAACAGCCATTTGAATGCAAAGTTAAAATGATTGTCATATCACATAAGATCATAGCAGTATAGTGACATGTTTTTGGACCCATCCCACAAATGATGTGTACTTCACATTAGTTGTGAAAGAGGAAATCAGACCTCTCATTCATTCAAAAGCAGCTCACCAAAATGTGAAAATATTTATTCATATGAAAAAGTTTAAACATAATGCATCGTAGTGTTATACCGATTATTGGCTTAATCCAACCATGTACAGTATATCATGAATATATAGCATCACAATGCTCTTTTTATGTTGCTCCTGGTGTATAATAAGTTTTGTATAGACTGTTGGGAAGAATAGTCTATTACAGGTACTGATTTATTTTATATACTGATTAAATGTTTTGCAAGTAAAATCTTTGTTTCCAAAGTAACTGCTAGCTGCAGCTGCAAAATAAATGTAGTGGTGCAAAAATATAATCTACTATAACATTGTGCTATTAGTGCTATAGTAAAATATAAAAAGTTATATTTCCATCTCCAAAATGAAGTTTTGAACTGAAGTGAAGAACTGAAGAAGCTTCTTGGATGAGAGGTGAACTGTCTTCAAGAAACTGAAACTGAAAGTCCAGTTGCCTATAATACAGCACTTAGAATGACTATGACCCGGATGACTGAGAACCTTCATCAACAGCTTGCTTCAGACAAACAGCATCAACACTTTTATAGTTAACAAAGTCAGGTGATGGTTGTGTACTGATACAGCTGTAACTGCAGACCTGTGAAATATATTTGTTAACACTGGAATTCAACTGCAACTCAATCAGCAGAAGGAGTTTGTTTCAGTTTTCATGATGGATCAGTTCTCATTACAAAACATAAAAGGAACATACAACCACAACCAGCAGTCATATACATCTGTCATATGCGTCGACCAGAGACAGTGGTGATGATCTCCCTGCACATATATAACTGCACTGTCTTTAATCTGCCTTTCTGTCTGATGGGGATCTTAAAACAGAATTGTGGAAAACAGTGGTATTGTCCTTTAATGAACCCCTTAAAGGAGCACTCTGTAGTTTTGGGGAAGCAATTTTCGGCCTTAACAAACTAAATAAACAAACTGTCTTTGTTTTCCTCTGAGAACCGCTTGTTTATTCAGTTATGGAAAAAGTACATATTTCTAAGCTTGTATTTTTACCTCATCAATATTATAAATATTAAATTTCTGAGTTTGAATTTCTTCTCCAAAACTACATAGTGCCCCTTTAAATAATTGAACTGTGTAGCTATACTATATAATTCACATAAAACCACCTGCATTAATAAATCAAATAAAACTCTAATATGAATGAATATCATATCTCATGCTGAATAGCCCATTATTGCATGTGCAATGGCAAACAGAAACATTGGTCCAACTCTAAACCACATCTCATGAAGGGTTGATCAAAATGGCTGCCTACTGTCCATATAACAATATATATATACAATAATATATGTTGTGTAATGCAAGGTTAAGAGCACATATGGAGTGGGAGGACAACAGTAGAAGAGGAAAGATAACCAAACTCAACCTGTTTTATGAATGAAAGGAGTTTCCACATATACCATGGTTACTGTACATGTGAGCGAGCCTCTGCACACAGTAGCAAAGAGAAACTGTTGCTGTGATCAAGGTGGAAATGATTATGGAACAGGAAGCGGCTATTCCAATTGGAAATGGATAGTCCTGGCCTTGTAGAGTACACGGAAAATATCCCTCCCTTATTTAAACTGCACTCACTGTTCAGCAGGAGCAAAATAAACATAAACATACATGTACATGTACAGATTTGGTTTATTTTCAGCTGACTCAATGTCATGCGAAAGAAAAAGAGGTGGAGAGTTGTGTGGGGGAAAGAAAAAAGAGAAATGTAGAGTGGACTGGTGGGGGTGGTGGACAAGAAATAAGATATGAAGAGGTGGGTGGTATTTGGGTTGAGATGGAAATATCTCTCTCTTGTTTTCCTCTTTCCTCTCCCCTCCTGTGTATCTCTCTATATCTCTGCACTCCTCCCCTCAGTCGGCTCCTGAGAGTATTTGGGGGCCGGCCCGGCCAGTGCTCCAGGTGGCCCTCTCCAGAGCCCTGCGCAGCGCTGGAGGGATGGGCTCTACATGCCATGCACTACCTCAGGGTCAATGGGTTTGTTCTGGCAGGGACGGCAGCAGTGAATGGGCATCATTACAGTTTCATTACAGCGGGAACTGGCTGAAATGAAATCTGTATTTAACGTCCAGAAGAGCCCCTGCAACTACTTGAAAGCCAGGGGGAGAGAGAGACAGAGGGAGGGAGAGACGGGGAAATTAATCTCGATGGGAAGCAAGAAGGACGTATTTTCCGGCATTACATCTGGAGAGACCTGTTGTAGAAAGCTTTTTTCATCTGTGAAGGAATTCACAGGGATGTGGATAACAAAGTTTTTCTAGACAGTAAATTACATCTGGCCCAGTTGTGTTCCACAAATCACACTTTAAATACCTGTCCAAATCAGCTTTTGTGCCCCCTCCCCCCAAATCTTCAAAATACATTACATTATGGAAAACATTAAATATGATAATCACGTATGGACAAATAATCCTAACTAACATTTTGCAAACATAGAAGTTAAAAATACATATAATAAAATCACGGCCAATCATGTAAGCTATGATGCCTCCCTCTTACTGCCTGACCGGGTTTATAAAACTAACATTAGCACCGACTCCGCTGCAGAAGCGCCCTCAGCTAGCATGCATGGTAGCGGCTCAGCATTCGGACTGGAGCCTCGTCTTTAATTTTGCATGGTCGTGTGTAATTTGGATAAAAAAATTCAACCATAGTCAGTGGACGGCTAACAATGACAACTGTTTTCAATACAGACAACTGGATAAACAAACACAGAACGACCCCCAGTGTCGAATTTATCATGTATCAAAGAGACTGCAGTTCAAGACAAAGCTTCTGAAAGGGATATGATCGCACCGGAACCCTTGTTGGGATCAAAAAGTAAGTCTCTTAACACTCAGATTTCCGCAGATATTAAGCATGTCCTACATAACACTGTCGACCCCAGACTACACGGTAACAAGGTGCATGTTGTTTTTCTATTAGATGGCCAGCAATTGTTAAATAAAATTAATTAATTAAAGTCTTTTTGAAACATATAACAAACAAAAAAAAAAGATGCAAAAATATTTGATTTGAAAACAAATGATATAAAAACATCATGACAGAATTCCGCTGGGTGTGGGATTTGTCACTGATTGTAATGGTATTAAGAACACTTACCTTAAGACAAAACTTACCTTAAAGGTGAGTGTCACGTCCTGTCAAGATAGCCAGCAAGGAACATGCAGGTGCTAGTCAAAGTGCTAGCATGTTGTTCCCGGGATCTCCATGAATTATTTCAGTGTTCAAATTCATTCAGTGAATTCAAAAGATGTACTGTATAGTAGCTGAGTTACTACTGTATTACACATCCAGCAGGTACAAATCATCATTTTATAAGAATAGAATGTTATCAATATCGAAACTGATACTGCTCATTGATATTTGTTGGTTCTCTTCATTATTTGGTGCAAAAAATAAAGAGATGACCAAAAGTTGTAACTAATATAATTATAACTTCATAACCTTTGCAGAAATTATAGTTTATAAGGGCTACAACTGAAAACAAAAACAACCAAAAGCAATACAAGGTTTACACACTAAGTTTAAAGTTAGGCTACCTAGCGATTAGCTGAACTAACTGGCCTGTAGTGAAGGGCTGTATTTCCTCCACAGCCCTGTGACATTCAGCTCTTTCATTATCATTCATTCGTGTTCACCAGGCAAATGTAAAGCCAGTATTCAGTCTCTTTTGGCTGGTTATGGACCATTAACTCCACCACCTATAGCCGCTAAATGCTCAACTACGTTCACCAGCTAGTCTCCAGCTGTGTCTGTCTGCAGAAAACGACACTCTGAGATTGGGGAGAGTGAACCAAACACTAAAGCTGCAGGTCTGACATAAAAGTATCAACCAAAGACACTTCAAATAAAAGTGGATGCTACAACACAGATAATAAGCTACAATAGTCCTCCATTTCTGATCATCTTCAATTCCGTCAGAGGTCAACACTTTCAAGGTGGCTTTCTATTGGCCAACTTCAGATTTGTGTGTCAAAATTTGCCAATTCAAGATTACTTGAAGCAAAATAATGTGTGTGGATTTACTTCAGTGGATGCACTCTGAGAGTTCATCCACTGATCAAGGCAGTTTCATTTATGTTACAACGACCTGTGACATTGCCAGAACTAAGTTTGAATTTCTGAGAACTGAATTTCAAAAGTGGCACTGCTGTTTGAAAAAAGATGTGCAGTTTTAAAACAAATTAACTCAAAACATAAAAATGCAAAATTGTGATTTTAGTTGCATGTTATAACATTCTTACATTTATCTTTGACCCTATAGCTCAAGGTAGGGCATAGAAAGGAGTTCTGTAGTGGTAACACATCAACATGACAGAACTCATCTGGATGAAATGATAGAGAACATTGCTGGTATGAAGACATGAATGTCAGATCTGTTCAATTTCAAAGCAAACTCAAAACATGAAAAAAGCTAAATTAAGATCTTAATTGCACGCTAAAACATGTTTTTATAATTATGTTTGCAATTGCACTGGATAATTGCACCCATAATAATACATTTATATCATGGTAACATTTCAAAATTCACTCTTATGTTGGCTTTATATGATGGATGACAATTCTGAAATGGAGCTGGATGTGCCAGACCAGGCCCAGATCTGTTCCATTTAAACAACAAATGAACTCAAAACATAAAAAAGATAGATAAAGATATTAAATACATGTTAAAACATCATTTACGTTTTTTTAAACCTCCTGGCGGGGTGTCAGGCACTATTATTGTCATGGTAACATTTCAATACTAACCCTTAAATTGACTTTATATGACTGATGACCGGAACGGAGCCACAAATGCTGAACCAGTCCCAGATGTGCGTGTGGTATCAGACATGTTGGTTTGAGATTTATATCACTGATGGCCACCGTCTGCAGCCCAGTAACTGACAGGACACATGCGATAGATCTTGTGAAAAGGCAAAACATGAATAGATTTTATTTATATATATATATACATATATACTGTACTGTATATATATTCAGTTGTGTGTGATTCAATTTGTCTTTTTGCTTATATTAAAAAATAAGTACGTGAAGGCTTTAATGGAAACACACAAGATGATATGTGATGTTATTTCAGCTCGAGGTCCTTGAATAGCCGAGGCCATGACTCTTAAATGCCAAGCAATTGTCAAAATCCACTTTTTCTGTAATTAATATACACTTCAGCATATTCTGGATGTACAACATAATGAGCACTTTTAATTTTTCTTCCATAGCTACAATGAATGAAAATTTAATATGGCAGTTTTCACAGCCAAATCAAAGTGCTGTACAACCACTTTTGGTGAGAAAGATATATAATTAAACAATACAATTGGCAGTATTGACATTGTATTCAGACTAAGCAGTTTTATGAATGACATATTCCGTGTTATTTATCCACTCATGATGAACCCATTATAGTCTGAATAAAGGTATTTAGAAGCTTTTCACCCTCCAGAATCCTGGTTTGTCTCTTTTGCGTGGAGGTCATTTCTAATTCACACAATATATATATTTGTCAATCACCACATTCAGTACCAATGCAGGAATTAAAGTGTGACATTATAGTATTATATTATTATATTATAAATGAATCTGCCTGTTTTTGACACTGAAGAAACAATACTTTTACAGTGGTTCATATTCAAAATGTAACCATGACTAGAACCTCTGTTTTACCTCGACCTCGTAGTTTAATTGCTTAAACTTAACACAAAAGGCCGTCGCCCCAACAGTTTCTTAGCCTCAATTGTGTTTTTTAAGATGCTTAAACATAGTAATGAATAACTAAGTTATGCTTGTCATTGAAAAAAAAAACTGTAATTGTAATTTGTATTGCCCCTTATATTATATGTTCAGTATGAAAACAGAATTCAAAAAGGTTGGCAATGGACACTTTGTAATTGCTTGATAGTAATGTTCTGTATATTGATATGATTATCTATATTAGTTATCTTTTGGCATTAGGTTTTCCCCTAAACATGTTTAATGTCAAATAGTTAGATGAATGTTTCAACATAAACAGTTTCAAAAACATATATTTTGATGTAATTATTAAAACTGCCTGAATATAAACTGTGACTATGGAGTAATATGCTGTGTGTACAATAGATAGTAGGACTTCGCATACTATAAGGTTAAAAAGTCAATAGTTGAGCTGGGCTAAAATGAAAGTGAATACCACCCAGTCTTATTTAATTTAGTGAAACAAGAATAAGCTCTTAGACAAAGATGACAAGAGGTAGACCATCATAATAACCTGATAATTATAAATAGTATGTTCCTCAATAACTGAATTATATTCCCTTTTCTCAGGAAATAAAAAGTTTGACGTAAAACTGGCATTTTTGTAAGCAAATCACTTAATTATAACCATCATCAAAACAGACATTTATAGTTAATTAAACTTTACCTCATAGTAATTATAAACACCATTTACAAACATTGTAATGTTTTATAAACCATGTATTAAGTTGCAACTAAATAAATTGTATTGTAAAGTTCAACTGATGTTTATAATACTGTAAATGGTTAATAATGTAATACTTCGTAGTACATTTATAAACATTATTTGGGATGGCCATAACAACAGTGAAATAACTATTAACTGAAGGTTCATTAACTATAAATGTACCATTTAATAATGGTGGTTAAAACATTACCCTTTGCAAGTAAAACAACTGTCAAACCTACAGCAATAGGCTTTTAAATGCAATGTAATGTAGAGGTTTAGGGCAGACTTTAGAATTTAAAATTAAATTTAGGTTAAATGAAGACTTTCATGGGCTGGAAATCAAACATAAGTAGTATTTTTCATGTAAATGTACGGGACACCACGATGTCTTTGATATCTGTAAAATTCAGCAGTCAAGTTATCGACTATTTCTTATCATGTATCTTGTTTCTTGTCATGCATGTTGTAAAGTAATACATTCTAGTTGATAAGGGAAAACATTTGTGAAGATAGAAAACTAATCTGAATTCATTATGTGACTATTTTTAAAAGATCAGGTGATTTATCATGTCTGTTTTACAGATAGAAGTCAAACATAATGAATCACTGTTTTATCTTCAGTTTATATCATTTATTCAAACACAATTTCATTATAAAAAAATGAAATATTCACAACTAATGAATGAACTTGGGGGATCAGTAGACAGCTGGATTTGTGTCGAGGAGTTCAGAAGATCAGACAAATCAGGACTTTATGTTCAGCATCAGTGGGATGAGCTGCTTTGAAGGGCAGAGAACACAAACTCTTTACAGAAAGTCATGTCGAGGAGCTAAAATATGTAAAGAAATGTTTATCACGTAACCTTGACAGTGCTGAATGGTGGTACCTAAAATGTGAAGCTTTTAAGCGGGGAGCAAATATTTTTTGTATGTGAATCCTCAATAAGAAAAAAAAAAAAATCCTTTAAAGGGCAACAGAATGGGTTCATTAAGTTGCTTTCAGGCTCACATCAGTAAAAGAAAGAATGTACATTTCAGTATTACACATTTAAAAAATTCAATATGAAGATACAAGTCTTCACATTTAAAGGTCAGATTTATTTAACATTTTATAACAGAGGGTTATATAATAGAGTGCAGTCCTTGCTGCTTCACAAAATGTTTTTATAAATGGATGAAGAAATAAGTCATGAAAATAAAGCTATATTTTTGCCATTAAAATAGCATATTGATCAAGATTTCATGAAAAGGGGGAAAGCCTATACTGTAATAATCCATAATCATTGTTAAATGTATAAAAGTGCCATGTTGTGGAGGTGAAATGTGTAAAGAAAAGTGTGGTGAAAATTAGACGGACACGACTGCTGTCAACAAAACGAGGGGACAGATTCCTTCCTGGTTGATAAAATAACTTGGAGCTTAAATTTGCAAAGACAGCCCTGAGCGGCTGAGACAGTGACACCAAGAAATGTTGCTCCTTAATTATCAGAAAGGAACTTTTATTCTTAATGTGAAGCCTATAGAAAGAGTGTCCTTTCACATTCACAAAGATGACTTTATTCTTTACATTCAGGCCTGCTCCAGTCGGTTTTAGGATGCTTCACAATAAAAGTACATTTAGATTCATAAAAGCAAGAGTTCTTTCTTTTTTCTCATTAAAAAAACACACCATTTTGTAAAGGCTGTGTTTGGACGATTTGAAGTTTAATGCTCAACTAATACATTAACACTGTTAACCACAACAACTTAAATCATTTAGCCTCGTTTGAGACAGAAGTGTTAAACCTGCACGTGTTTTCTACACCACCACTGCTCTATACACTGCTGTTGTGACCCATTAATGTCAGTTTACTTGATCTGAATTATGCAATTACGCATCTCTTCTTTTTCTGTTTGAATTAAACAGAAAGATCGTTTCAATTCAACAGCTTCAAGGATGAGTTAATTCTGTGCAGAGTTAATACCTTTATATTGTTGTCTAAATATAGCTGTCTATTAATATGCAATAATCAAAGATATAAAATATCTATCAACCCTGAAACAATAACACGTCGATTGCAGCCTATTCACAACTAAGAATTTTGAATATTGTTGTGTAATCTCAAAGAGGAGTTGCATAAAAAAGGACCTCAAATCAAAAGAAAAATAGGATTTATAGGTGCAAATGATAAAAAATCATATCCTTCTTTGTGTCCCCTATCAGTCGCTTTCTGTCATTTCTCCTCACCCGCCTGTCCCAACCTCCCTGCCTCACTCTGTCTCTCCCTCTGTCTCTCTCTGAGCCCTGTCCTCAAATGGCTTTTGGCCTACTTTCGGCTGCAGTGAGTTCCAGTGTGTGTGAGCCAAATCTCAGCATGGATTTACAGGCAGAGCGAGCGAGAAATGGAGGGATAGAGAGAGTGAGAGACAGAGAATGAGTGAAAAAATTCATGTCGAATGAGATAGAGATTCAGTTTTGTGCTGTCGGTATACTCGCTCTGCCGCTGTATCTTTGCTCCAACAGTCATGGGTAACATTTTCTACAGATTTGATCATGCACATAAACAGCAGGTTAAAATAATCCTAATTATCTTGGTCAAATTTACAATAATCATAACTCTCATGTATACATTCAATGAGCTGTTTATATGCATTTAATCCTTCCTTTTGAGGCAGTTTGTCGTGTGAAAACTATTGAAATTGAGCCTCATGACAGCAATATTTAAATGAAAATGGAAAATACTGGCAGACGTCCTTAAAATATGATTGCATCTAATTTCAAAAGGATGCATCAATGCATCCTATTAAAAGCTGTAAATAGGGATTGATTTTCACTGTGCTGTTTGTTTTCTATAATCAGAGGGCTCCATGGCGACCACACACCGAGGCGGTTCACAGGATAGCTGTTAATGAAGTCATGTTGAGGAGAGAGGGGTGGGAAATCAAAGTGTTGAAACAAAGTGACAAACTATCAAAATATACTGTGTGCACGCTTCCACTTTATTCAAGAGTTATCACAGAACAGATAGATATGTTGTACTCATGATAATCTTTTATACCTTTTTTTTAATCTGCTAAAGTCATTGAAAATCCTGAATTTAAATGATTGATATTAATGATGAAATAATGTTCTTTTACTGTTGTAACCTGTTTTAAAGATAGGAACCAATTTCATATTGATTGACCGATTGATAAACTTACCTGTTAGGAAATAGAAACCAAAATCAGTTATGCTTTTTTTTATTGACTGGCATTAACATTTAATCATAGAATAAATGTTGTTGGATCAAAAATACCAGATTACATTTAATATTCATGTGTAGAGAATAGAAAGACAACAGCATCTATTTCTGAGAAGACATTTCATCAGTTCATTTTAACATATTAAGCTTTAACATTTCACAATTTCATATGAACATATGGTTCTACAAACATTGGTCTCTGAATTGCATTGATGTAAAGATAATTCCAAAAAAGAAGAAGTTAATAATTGAACTATATGCAACTGGCTAGAATTACAAAAGTATCACACAACCACCTATGAATCAGAAACAATTGTAATACATTTTTCTTTTACACAAGCAAGTATTTAGATCTCATGCTGCCGTCCGTAGCTCACCGAGGACTGTTTGTACTATTTTGTCTAAATCCAATAAACCCAATCCAGAAAAATATAATAGTCTCAGTCTGACATTTACTGACTAAAGGGTTTGCAACATGGAACTTTTTTTTTTTTCACCTCACCAACAAAATCTCAGCTCACCAACAAAACATGTGTCAGGAATCGCTTATCTTGACAGTTTTTTTTTTTTTTCTCCAACGACATTAAAGATCTGTACAGCCAAATGTAGACTGCACGATGTTGTACAGAGAGCAGCTCTGATGAAATAATAGAAGACGCCTGTCAAACGCATATAATGAACATCAGTTATTTGCATTACAATAATGACTTTCCATAATATGCTGAAAAATCGATTTTTGAAAAAGCAAGAGCTGTAAGTTTCTTCTTTTACAGGAGCTCTGATTGTTTATAAAGCAGTACAACTAGAGGACATGAGTGTTGTTTTTTCACACTTTGATGCAGTTATTAACCCTCATGCTGTATCAGCTACACTCTGCCTATATTCCTGTCATTATAACTATGGCAAATGTTAAACCAAAAGCTGACTATAACAAGTCCAGGCAAGACCTCCTGCAGTGTTGTAAGTAATTCTTGGAAGTGTGATGAATCACTGAGGAAGAGGAGGCAGGTTGAGGTTAGATGGACACCACAAAAAGTTGACACTTCATCGCTTAGCAATTTTTGGAATTAATGCCATGAATGGATTGGTTGCAGCATTGTGGAGCATGTGAGGGTGGAATTTTCCTCTAAATGTGAGCAATAGAAACTCAATTAGCATAATGCATGCTATAATATTAGCATGACAATGGCGTAATGCTCACTAAAATGTTAGCATAGGGCTATATTACACATAATAGTGTAAATGTGAATAAGCTTGGAGTATACTATCATGTGGCATAAGGTATGAAATATATTGTTAGCATGATGCCTTCTACTGCTCAGCACTTTGTACGCTAATATGTTAGCATGAGGCAGTATTTCCCAGAATAGTGGACACTAAAATGTAGGCTTGTAATATAGTGTCACAGTATTGTTGCATACAATCACTTCAAATACTTTGTATTAAAATGTCAGCATTGAGCCGACTGTCAGTTAGCACAGAACATGCTAAAGTGCTGCCATCAATATCATTTAGCACAATGTGTGCTATGTGTGACTGTACATGTAACAAGAAAACTTCATTTGATTTGACATTCACAGATACTTAACGGTTAGCATGGCACATCCTGCTATCAATATATGCTTACACAGCATAATGTGTACTAAAGTGTAAGCATAAACCTTGAAATGACTTAGCATTGTGAAAAAGTGATAGGGCAACTTGATAACAATAATTACTCCTGTCAAATCGTAGCATTCTTAATATGCTTTTCAGCCTATGATAAAGTGTTGGCACAGAACCATGTTAATTTCTTGAAATAATACAAAAGAAGGACATTTTTAATAAAACATTTTATTAGCATCAAAACATTTTAAAAGGCATAACTCTGGAAAGGCATCTTAATATCTCAGCACTGAAGCCACATTAACAAAAAATGATAATAGGCCTAATTTGGCTACAAGTCAGTGTGTGTGTATGTGTATAGCAGCTATATGTATGTACATGTCAAAATATCATGTACGCCACACAAATATATGAAGCCCATGCATGTGTATGGGCAGTCGAAGCTTGCTTCAGTGCGGCTGTCATATCCGTCGTCTCAGGTTCATGGACCATTCCTCGACATGTCCTGACCTGGTCTAATAGGCTGTAAGAGAGAGAAAGACAAAGCTGTTTCAGAAAGTACAGCACATACTGTATGTACAACACACCACAGTGGTACTACTGAAGTTTGGATTTCCTGTCCTCCTGTTGAAATCAATGTGAACACATGAAAAGCAATAAAAGTTGATTATAAGCCGAATGTCATACTTCAAGTAAAATTAGTATTTGGATTACTAGTTAAGTAGTTACAGTATTTACATAGGTCTAATTAGCATGACAAACACAAGTTAATAATGTATTATTGTGATATTGTAAGCCATTTCAGAGCCATACACAGATGCACGCATCCAATTTAAGATCATATGGACTAATTACTGCAAGCATAGTGAGACTAGTGAGAACTTGCTTGTCAACCAGCTGTATTAATGTCTTTATTTCGGTCCATTTACTGTGCGATGTCTTTGTGGTCAGCAGAGAGGATGTTGTAATATATCTTGGCAGCTCTGCAGAAACAAATATCACGCCAAAGAATTAATCTTGTTGAAACAGATTCAAGACTTAAAAAAGGTATAAAAATACCTCCACAGATAAAATATACAACATGCCTGTTTAGAAAAAATCCCACAACTCACTCAGAGCTTCTATTAATAACCATGACAGTTGAAAGAATTGACAATCATGTGAAACGACAGCATCAAGGCTTTATTTAGACACAACTGTAAGACGTCTCTATTTCAATACCATTCCTCTGAAGAGAACACTGCGCTTACTGTACCGCTCTCACATCAGTGCCATATTTATTGGAAGGGGGAAAAAAGTGTCATTATATGTTATATTGTAGTATGATATAATATCTAGTTATGATCTTTATAAAGTTAATAACAGCCAAAGCAAAATAGAAGTTAAATGTAGAAAACGCACATTAACTTTCCCTAAATTCTCTGCTGTCATACAGATCACATTATATAAAAGCAACATGATCATGAAGTCTACATGATCCATACACTTTAAATTCATAGCATATAGACTTATTTCATACACTATACAGTTAGGTTTGCCACACACATCAGCTCTGGTAATGATCTGCGGTAAGCACGCACATTGTGTTTCATCTGCAGTGACTTAATAAAAGAGATGCACGAAAACAAAAAAATCCTCCGTAAGTTGTAGATTTGAGGTTCACGTTGTAAAAGGAATGGAACATGCTAGTGACAAAACACTCTGACTAACACAGACAACACACAACATTCTGCGTAACTGAGGTGAACAATGCGTCATGATCTCACAGCTGGATATTCAAAATCAATCCTTATGAAGTGGAATTAATTTGGACTCATTTCAAAACATTAACATCGTGCAGCATATTGAAAAGTTACATGTAAAACATAGAACAGGTGAGCTGAAAGCCAGTTAGTAAAACAGTAACACATGAGATCAATGTGCTGAGAAGGTAAAACATGTTGGCACCGTGTGTTGTGTCCCAAATTGCAATACTGTACAGTGTAGTATTAAGATGTATAGACTAGAAGCACATAAAGTATGAAGTATTCTAGTTTTTACAGATTCTTTAAGATACTGTACATCTGCAGTGACACTTCAGTTCCCCTGGGCTGTTTGTCATGATTGATTAATCTGCCTTTTATTTTTTTTGACTAGCTTTGTCCATAAAATGAAAAAAAAAAATAGTGAAAAATGTCTTGTTTTGTCTGACCAACAGTCCCAAAACCAAAGATATTCAGTTTATAATCATGTATGACATAGAGCAACATGGAATCTTCACATTTGAGAAGCTGGAAACTTTGCTTAAAAAGTTAATTAAATGAAAATTTAAAAAAAGTTTTGAATTAATTTGGGTCACTCAACAAAATGATTAATCGGCTAATTGTTACAGCTCTTAACAAAAGATTCGGACCAAAAGGTACAATTTGTATAAAAACTCGCTGTTATTGGAGCCAACAGAAACAGAGAGCAGGTACGTAATTATTTAAACATTTTTGTAAATGACTCAGATACAGTCAAAGTCTCAGATTCTGTGAGATTTGTTGGTGTTATAATATCTTGTTCTGATCCAGCTGCTGCATGACAAGCCCATCATCATCAAAAAGATTAGAGATATAGTCCTTCAAAAACTTGCCAGCTCAGTTGAATAAAGAAATAGAAACCAACTTGGTTTCAAATCTCTTTCTGTGCAGACTCACAATAGCTGATCACATCTGCACAGCTTCCTCGTATCAAGGCTGTTGAGGCAGACAATTATCCAAAACGCTGAGCTCTTTTGCTTCAAAAACACCCAGAAAAGGTTTGCAGTTTTTTGGCTGACGTGGCAGTAAAGGGTTAAATGTTGATTCATCAGGGGATTTCCAGTGTGTCTTTAAATCCAGCGTGACCTGGAGCAGGACAACACTGACACCGAAGAGGAGACGGGCTCAGCCTCAGCCTCCGGACATCACTACCTGGATTTCTATTAGGTAGAGACAAAGGGAACAGTTTTAATGCAGGTGTTTGTATGTGTGTGTGTGTTTCTTTGTGTGTGCGTGTGTGTGTGTGTGTGTGTGTAACTGCTGACACATTGTTGGTGACATTAGTCTCTCTGATTAATGAGGTTAGTGTGTAGCCTGGTTAATCTGCTGGTGTGATCTGGCTGCACACAATCCCCAAGCTCCTTTAAACTGGCTTTAGTCAGGGTGGACCCACACACACACACACACACACACACACACACAGACACACACGCACACACACATACAGGCAAATCATGCTGAAAATGTACTCGTCCACCCGACTAGCACATTAAAAACTTCCAGATTGCAGACAAGACAGCATACAGTTTGGCAGCTGATACACAGACTGAGAGAAAAAAAACAACAAGAAAAACAATGAAAGCACTGGATCTGCCCCAAATCCTAAATCTCTCAAAGTCGGCCAAGATACAGTTCTGAGAAGCACATCAACAATTCCAGCTCTGTGGTGGATGAATACGCCCCAGGTGTGCCATTCCAAAAAGGACCTCCATGGTTTTCTGGTCATAGAAAGTGGGCATGAGCCCACGTGGAGCTGCGACGCCATCTTGTTTCACCGACAGACTGGGAGGAAGGGGTAGTGAACTCCTCTGCAGTGGGAAGAACTGCTAAACACACACACACACACAATCACACACGCACACTAACAGACATTACAGACATGCTGACAGATACTGTAGGAAGCAAGCACGCGCACACACACACGCTGACCAGCTCTGATTATTGATGAGTGTGCTTCTCCCGCCTGCAGCTGAGCCGAGACTGTGCGTTGAAGGGAGTGGCAGAAAAAACTGCAGAATGGTGACTGTAAACTCAGCACGGAGAGAAACCAGCCCTGCCGCCACAAAGGAACGTCTCGGCTTATCGCCAGCCGTCTGTCACCTCAATCGACGCTCTAGATGTGCGGATCAATCTCGCTGATCAATAATTTTGCTCTTTTTTTTTTATCCAATCAGGTTGATTTGTGACACGTTGTCTCGTGGCGCCTTGGGCGTAACCCTGCAGCAACCCGGCCCGACGTAACCTCCCTGCGTACACCTGAACTACTGCACTCCAGACTCCTTTAGGTCTTCCACTGGATGTCCCCTGCACCTTCCAGTCTACCTTAACAATGGTCCACCTTAAAAGGGATTTCATCAATCAACAGCTGTCTGCTGGCATTCTGACTCAACCGATACGGGAGTAGCAGATATTTTGAGCCACAAAAGCTGCATTTAGACAAGAACCGAAACTGAAATCTAGACGAGGAAATCTCTAGACGAGGAAAAGCCAGAGACATACTGGTGCAGGATCTCAGTAAGGAAGGTGTCATTACAGGTTTTACTGACTGACACACCTGACGCTGCTCAGGCTCCCAAAGAGTCACCACTTATTCAAAAAAGGAGATTAGCATTTGCGGCACATTTTTCTTAACTCTGTTGGAAATGTTAGGTCAGATCTGCTCACAGGCTTCCCAGCTGCGAACCGCAACATCTCCATCGTGTCAGGAGGCGACGACACTAATCGACGCATATCCTCTTTTGTATAAAAATTCAATCCACATTGGTGAAGCAGATTATCTAGGCGGGTATATGCCCTGCTCGGTCTGTCTGTCTGTCTGTCTATCCTCCATGTCTGCCTCAGCTATGGGGACACAGTGTACAGACAGTGTGCGGAGCAGTCGAACAATGGAGAGCAAGCCTGCAGCCCCTTTTTCGAGCTTACCGGCCAGACATTAACTGCTCCAGGTTAGTGTTTGTTCACTGGGCTGGACAAATAAAAAACGATTTTTAGGCAGAGCGTTGGCAGAAAAAGAAAGACACAGGGCTGACAGAGGTGTTACATAAGAGAATTGCTAAAGCAGCAGATTAGCAGCACAGAGGGGGTTCAAGTTATAATCCATGTTAGTTCATTAACAACCGGACGGAAGCATCTCCGGGAATCCACCAAGTCACGGTTGATGCACTGAGACACAATGAAGCATCTTTTGCAGCATCATATCCAGCTGTTGTGAGCTGAAAAAATGAGAGTGAAGGAGGGAAAATGATAAGTATATCTTTCAAGGTCAAGAGTGAAAACAAACTGTAATGCTTGTGATGTCAAAAAAAAAAGACATTAATTAATCGACATTAATGAAGCCTCAGGGTCACAGTGATGTCAGACGTCAGTCTAAGTCTCTGTTGCACACAAGAGATGCAATCTTTGAAGCCAAGCATGTCCAAATACGAATCTTACAATGTCATTACATAAAATCTAAGATAACAAACTGCAGAACATTTCAAATCAAAAAACAAGTTTTTCATATGCATCTATGTAGGGCTGCAGCACCCGGCACAACTTCTAATTCCAAAAATCTGAGATGTACAGCTGTACAGGATTTAGCATCTATTTAAATGAATAGAAGCATCCATGAAGAAGAGTTACCATCAATATTCATGCTACGCCCCATTAAAACCAGATATTAGCTACGGTGTGATTGGCCTAAGTCAAATATTGATGAATCGTGCTGTCAAAGAGCTGCTGTTAAAAAAAAATTGCTGCAATTGGCTCTCAGGAGAGCGACAGCCTCCTAAGAATAAACTGTGAGGTTCAGAGGAGGACGATATGCTCAGCTAACCCCTACACAACCAGTTGGAAGATTCGTAAGAGAAAATAACCTCGTGGCTCAAAGGAAATTGACGTGCACCCTGAAGAGCCGCCATGTGCTGCCTTGCTACTATAACCAGCCGAACTGTCATTCTAAGTCAGAGAGTTGGAGTCTTGCTACTATCGACGACACACCACGATCAAATCAACAGTTTCATATGCAGAAACACTTCACGCATGAATCATGGAGGGTGTCGATGGCGTCGTCTAGCGGCAAAAGGCGCCACAGGGTATCCTCAGTGGACATCACCGGCTGCACTGTGAGTGTGTTCTTGCTGCTGCCTTTTACATTCGTGTTAGCATGAGTGAGTGAGCTTTGACATCGCTGAGGGTTCACTGAGGTCAAGCACATAATGTACAGAGCTGTCATGGTCACGCTCTCAACATTACTCTGTGCTGCTCTCAAGTCATAAAGGTTCGTGCACACACACCGACAGCCAGGCTGCTGGAGAAACAAAGAGCCACCACACTGACAGATGCTTCTTTACTCAACAGTATCAACTGGTGTATGAGGAGGCTAATGCTATCACAGCAGCATAAAGCAGAAGTTTAGCTCTTTCTTTAGCAGCGCCTGCGGCAGCGCCTATTCGTTTCAGTCCGCAAGTGGCTCAGGATGCTAACAAGCATCGGGATCCAATCAGTATTCCACCTGAGGCTGGTTTGTAAAGGTACCTTTGATGATAATTATGCTACCGGATTGCTAAATAATTAGCTTAAATGCTCAACCTGCAAGTATTGAGTATTAGCCTGAGAATTCCTCTGAGGTGGGAAGTCGTTTAAATTAGCATGTAACATTAATCCTGTCCACTGAAAAGCAGAATAAAAGGCATTCAAGTGTCAGACCAAAATGCTACATTAGCATGGCACCATAATAAGTGCTTTATTTGTGAGCACACGAGCAGCATCACACTAAAGTTTGTCAATACCGACTGATGGTTCATGGTTAGATTCAGGCAAATCTCAAAGGCAAATAATTAGCGCAGCCCTCGTGCCAGTGGCCAATGCAGATACAATCAGGCCTCTGTTGCATTAAGAAGATAGCTTCCTGTCATCCATGTAGCTGCATGGCTCATCCTGCCTTAACTTTGTCACATGACCCCTAAAAACAGAATACATGCCACTACATCCTCTAAACCCGGAGATTTCACCAGTCTGTCAATAGTACCTACTTAATCCACATTTCATCATGTGTGATGGTGCGTGCTGCAGCAGACGGAAAACAGGTGACATGCAACATACAGCAGGGTGTGAGCTAAACTGAAAAGTGTGACACGGTGAGCGTATGGTGAACGCCTTAGCTCACTGCGCCATGGCCTTCCCCCTCTGATCGCCATTGTTCGCGGCAGGAACATGTGGGAGATAATGCTGGCCGTGCATCCCTCTCAGCTCCCGAGAGCCTAACCCGTGGACATGAAAGCACAACGTCACAAGTTAGGGTCTCAGGGACGGAGAGAGATGCATCTTCCCACGGACTCCTCTACCTCGTCATATAGCTGCTTTCAGCATTCAGGATTTTTCACTCTTTCTTTCTTTGCTATTAAATTCAAGAGAAATCTTGTTCCTTAACAAGAACGCGTCCACGTACTGAACCCGTCTTTAAGTCAACTGAGGACTCAGAGCGTCTGAGCATCTCTTGCATACAGAGCGAGCGCTGCCTCTTACAGACATGCAGCTACGCATCACACACACACACACACACACACACACACACACACACACACTCCTATAATACATGCATTAATTGAGCATGCTCATTGCAACCTCCACTGCCCCATATGTATCCGTGAACATACAACAAGTGCAAGCCTCAGCCAGACACAACATTGGCCAGCCTCCCCCCCAACTCTCTCTCTCTCTCACTCTTTCTCCCTCGCCCCCTCCCCCACCTCAGTTGAACAATACAGCACTTTGAAAAATGCCTCCTGCCATCAGGTACAGAGCTCGCTGTTGTACAGTACGCCTAAAGATCTCCCGCCGTCTCAGGGAAAATCAAAATCAGCCGATGATTGTTGATCATTACCGCAGACGTACAAGATAAAACGCCTGTGCGGATGCATCGATTACAGCATCGAAATCTGAAGCTGGGACCGCACAGCATCAAACAATCCCTCTGACATGATGACTTGCATGCTCGCCTGACCGCCACGTCTTTCACTGTTAATAAAACCGTTGAATTCATGCTTAATCATTGCTAGCGCAAATCCCCGTCCAGGCTGCACAGAGAAAAGACGATCCAGATAACAAAGCTCTACGGCTCCTTCATGCCACCATGGTGGTCTGAAGCTTAGGAAACAGATGGGGAGCTGAGAGGAAAGTGGAGAGGAAGAGTATTCGTTGGTATCGACTCACCCTCCCCTTCGGATCCAGGATGCCTTCTTCGCTCGTTGTTCTTCTCGCTGGCTTCCTGCTCAGGAGGGGAAGAAATGAGAGACAGAGAGAGAAAGAGAAAGCTCAGATTTAAACTTACAGCATGCCAACAAGATTCCACTTATTTTCAGAAGAAGAAGGGGCTTTTTTATCACGAAAAAGCAAAGCGCGGAAGAGGTCCATCCATCCGGCGAGCTGCTCGAAGGCATGCGAAATAAAATGGGAAGAGAACGACGGACGGAGACAAGAAAGAGAGGCATGAGGATGGGTGGTAGGACCGAGCCGGAATGAACCATGTGCACACTCTCTCTCCCTCTATCTCTCCGCTCTCCAGCTCTCTTTCACACACACACACACACACACACACTAACACACACACACACACACACACACACAGGGAGAGTGAGCAGGCCGGGGAGGAGAGTAGCGAGAGAGAGTCGGCGAGACGACCTTCTTCCCAGAAAACGAAACGCTGAAAGGAAGTGAGACTTAAAGGTTAGATAGAACAGGTAGACGGCAAGGGAAAGTGAGGGAGTGTGAGTGAGCGAGCGACAAAGAGAGTGAGAAAGAGCGATAGAGAGAGAGAGAGCTAAAATAAAAGCGAGCATCGAGCCGCGGAATCAGTGCTTGCAGCCAGGGCCACAGTGCCAGTGAGCATACCAGTATGCTGCCTCACCGAAGGGAGATGGTGGAGGGGGTGGCGGTGGGGGGGGTTGTTGGTGATGGTGGTGGTGGTGGTGGGGGTGGGTGGGCGGTGGGGGTTGTGGGGGCGCTCACACACATGCATTGCATACACTAAGTAGTGACACACTCATTTGCCTTCCCTCACACCCAAGCTACTTACTTTTTTATCCAAACCTGTAGGTCCAAGGCAGGTTGGCGAGGGAAACACACACACACACACACACACACACACACACACACACACACACACACACACACAGACACACACACTCACACTCACTCTCTTCTCTCTCTCACACACACACGCACACACACAAATCCAAGTTAAAGGACAAAACCAATGCGCCTGCTGATCTCTTGTCTCGCTCCTCTTTCTCTCTCCTCGCCCTTTTCCCTCGCATTGTTTTCTCTCTCTTTCAATCACATGCAGCGCTGGAAAGGAGGGAAGACAGGAAAAAAACATAACTCCCCCCCTCCTCTCCTTCTTCCCAATATTAGCACCCCACCTCTTTCACTCAATCTTTCTTTCACTCTGTCTTTTCCCCCCTCTGCCTCCTTTTTCTTTCCGTGTTGATCGGCACGAGGAAAAACATTTTTTTTCTTAAAAAAGGCAAAAAGGGGGAGAGAAATATCATCCATAATTTGCCTCACAGCTGTAATTGCTTACAGCCAGAGGCCCACTTTTCCTCTGTGTCAGACGAGTGAGAGAGAGGGAGAGAGAGAGAGAGAGAGGTGAGGAGGAGGGGGGAGGGAGGGAGGGAGATAGAGAGAAAGTAGTCCTCCTTTCGTTGTTTTTTCCACCTTGCCGTTGTCCGTTTTCCACCCATAAAACAAATCCTCTGTTCTCTTCTGCATGCATGCAAAAACAAAAATCCACTTTTCCAGTTTTTGCACTCTTTCATGCCTTTTCTT